>NC_089500.1:80087245-80421206 GCF_036850765.1 Saccopteryx bilineata | reverse complement strand
TCCGCGCTGACTCAGAATGACACAGACTTCCGAAAAAGACCCGGGGAGTGTGTGCCAGGCAGGGATTTCCGCACCAATTATTATCCGAGCCCCCCACCACCATCACAAGAACAACAATATTCTCCCAACTACCTTACCTGCTGGGGGGGTACGTTTTTGTGTCAGCGTCTAAGAGAAAGCGGTCACGATCTAGTCTAGTAGACGAAAGAGAGCTGCCTCTTTATTTAACCTGAAAAACGTGTATCTCAAGATGGTGCAAGAGAACAAGACAGTCGGGGGCGTGAGGGTCTCCCAGCTCGCAGACCAGGCTAAACCCCGCTGCAAAGAAGAGAAGGAGACCACCGCTCACCTCGGAGCGCTGGGGAGGCCAGAGTTCGCCAACGGGTCACAGGAGCCTGAAACACCTTGAAACCAGATACAAAGCCTCTCCGATCCGCAGTAAGGAATGAAGCTGTTTCTAAACATATAATCTCACTACACTGTCCCAGCACCCTATTAGCTCATTGTTTTCGTTTTTCCTGCTTTGTACGGCGTTTAGAGAAGTTAAATCACACAATTAAGGACGTGGTAGGATCAACCCAGCGTATTCTGGGGTGTGATGGGGGCGCGGTGAGTCTCCTGGTTTTGTAAACACAGTCGACCTGAGTCAAACACTTGTTCCTTTGACCACACTCACAGGGCATCAGGCTTGGTGTTGTGTGGATTTCATTAGGATCTTGCCCCCCCCCCCCTCTCTCTCTCTTCCTCCTCCCACCCCGAGTTAGAGAAGTAGTTTGTCTGTCAAACCGTCAGGTAGAACAGTTCAAAGGTCACAAAACCAAACCATCACCGGTGCATCTTTGTCTGAAGCGGCGAGTTTATTTCCAGGTCAGAATCTATTGGCACACGGCAGGGGGCGGCAGGGACACACACACAGTGCTCACACTCAGCGGAAGCTCACAGGAGGGCACGGATCCCAGATCAGACTCGGCTGCCCGGCCCTGTCACTGTGGGGGGCTGGGCTGGTTCACAGGGGGTGGGGGGGGGACAAGAAAGCCTGAGGTCTAAGGGAAAGGAACACAGGCCCTGTATGGGGGCTTTCGGTGAGGCCAGAAAACGCCAGGGCCAAGAAACAGGGGCCGAGGGTCCTGTGTGACAAATACCACACCATCTGTTATAAAGTTTGCTCCCTGTGTCCCCAACAGCAAAGCACAGATAGCGATTTCACCAGCAGGGGGTCAGAAACACGCAGAGCACACGCAGAGCAGCAGCCTGCGGATCACGGGCGGATTCTCAGCCCAAGACACAACGCCAGCTCGGACTTCTGGATCTTCCCGTCCTTGTTCACGTCGCAGTGACGTAAAAGGATCTCCCGGAACTTGTCAAGGTCCACCCCGCGGATGCTGGGCTGAGGGCGACAGAAACGACAGGTTAGCAGGCAGAGACAGTGGCGGCCCTCTGACAGCCGCCTCCCCTCCCGCTCAGACGCTCAGGGGGACACCTACTTCTGAGAGGCTCCCCCTGGCCACGGGCCACCTCCGCCTCCCACCAGCGTGGCCCCAGGACCAGGTCATGTCTCAGCACCTCCCTTCAGGCCTCTGAACTTCTATCCCCACATCACCACTCGGACGTCCTCACAGAGAGCCTGCCTCTTCAGCAACTTGAGTATAAAGCTATTGTCCCTGAGAGTGGAGGGCCGTAGCCACAGATTTTTTTCCTGCTCCAATGAGAGAAGAAACATTTCGTTACCTCCCCGTGGGGGGTGTCTGCACTTCGTGTCTTAACAAGGGTTGTAAATGAATGAAAGCTGAAACATTATGCTGTTGAGTGAGGGACTTCGGGGTTTGTTTATTCCAGGGAAGATTTTCCAGGCTGAGGAGGAATGGTGAAACCATGTCCGCTGGGAAAATATTTTAATTTCAAAGGCCAGCGAAAGTGCAACTTTTGAACAAAGGGATTCTCCCAAGATTATCTCGTTTGATCCCCCACAATAACCTCGGGAGGTAAATAATCACGCGTCCTTGACAGATTAGGAAACACAGGCTCCGATCTGGGAAGTCTCAGCAGTGTTTTTAACTCCAATTCCTCTGCCACCCATCAAGGGCTTGTTCCTCAGTTCACGCCGTTTCTCACGGGGAAGCAAAGGGCTGGCCCTAGTGCGGCTGCCTGAATGGCGGTGACTCTAGATTAGCCAACCTCCAGAGAGAACGGAAATCCGACAATCGGGTTTCCCAAACCGAGGACGAGGGGTGTGGTTGGGAGTGAGCGAAAGAGGCAGCCGTCTCCAGGGCGGGGTTCAGGAGACCTGGGAGGCGTTCCCCGTCCCCCACCCTCACCTCCAGGCTTCCTCACTTCCAAAGAAATCTCTAAAAAAAAAAAAAAAGACAACCTCCTGAGAAAACAAGACCTTCCTTTCTTGAACGAGGCAGCCACACAAAGACAAACGAATGTGTTCACTGGCCCACGGGGCAGACGGCTGACCCCAGGTCCACCCCCGGTAGCAGGTGTAACAGGACAGGACAGACGAGGGCACCAGAGCGTGGGGCAAGGTTCTGGGAGATGTCGGGAGGAAAGACTCTGGGGTCAGAAGCTAAAGGTGGCCCACGTCACTCCTCTGTCGAGAGTCCCTGAACGATTTCACTCTGCAGCTATGATGTGACACCTTGTCCGTAGTTTCTCTTTGCGTGTGTGTGTGTGGGGGGGGGTGCTCACAGAAGATAGCTGCCTGGTGTCAATGCCAAGCAGGTAAAAGTGTTACCCAAGGAACTGTGACCTAGAGGGACTGGTAACCACTGCTAGCTATACTCCGTGACTCCATATCAGCAACTCCCTGTTGTATAGTTACAACGTGGGGATGTTTGGTCATCAGCATCTTCAACCACATTAGCTGCATCCGTTCTCCAACACATGGTGCCCCTGCCCCAGGAGCCTCTGAACAAATCCCACCTTGTAGAAAAGGCATAGAAGGGATGGTAGTCATTTACACTTTAGCATAAACAAATTTGGCAATGCATTTACCTTATTCAAGCAATTCTAAGCTTTTCTTCTCTTTTTTTTCTAATTTGTTTTTTTGCACATAAAATAAGTTCCTTCAAATGAGTGGAAATGTTTCTGGTGGGTGAATGTGTGCGTTATAGGGCAGGGGGTAAAGAGTGGGTACGAATGCGCTTGTACGTCAAGGAAGCTTCTTTGGACTTCTGAAGCTGTGTTTCTAAGGCTTGACAACTTTCTAGGGCGAGAAGAACTGAATGCCAGTGCTCACAAGTCTTCGACCATGGAAGAAAAATCCCCCGCAACCACTGAGGGGCTCAGTTTTAATAACAATGCACAGTCCAGAGGGCATGCAGGACCCCGATCGGAGGCCTCTGCAGATATTGATTCAAATCTCAGATCCACTTTTTGAGGCTGTGTCAGCTCTCATCTTTAATTTACAGACGAGGGAGCCAAAGCACACAGAGGTCAGTCCACCTGCTCACTGTTGTCACGTAGCGGGTACGTGTCAGAACCAGGGTACAAGCTCAGGCAGGGAGGACGCCCCAGAGCACCTCTCTTTATCACTACACATGGTATCACAGCCTTTCACGTGAAAACGCACTTTTCCCCTCAGTCCGTCACATGGGACGGTGAGAGAGCGGGACTGGGATAACTGGCTGGAAAACACTCGTCTACTCCCCTCAAATCCTGGAAACAGAGCTGGGTCTGTCTCCCAGAGCTTGCCTTGAAATACCTAGTAAGTGCTCATTTAATTCTATACCTGGGAAACATTCTGCCAACAACAACAACAACAGCTCCACAGTTTCAATCAAATGTCTAAACAGCTCTGGGGTTCCATACACAGTGAATGATTGACACCTGGGCCAGTCAGGATTAAATCATTGTGCCCTGTCCAAACCTCAGAAAATCCTGAAGGATGTGAGATTCCCAAACTCCGTGACTACACTGTCCTATAGGAAAGAAGCAGCGGGAAAGTATCTGCTTCACTGGGTCAGTCTACTGTCCACAGGCTGTCCACAGCGACTGCCCCCCAACACTACACAGCTCTGTGATGCAGCTACAAGCCAAGTCCCATCCGTCCAACCTCAGTGGTGTCGTGACAGCCAACTCAGGCTCCCTTCCCTTCCCCTCCCCTCCCCTCCCCTTCCCTCCCCTCCCTTCCCTCCCCTTCCCTCCTCTCCCTTCCCCTTCCCTCCCCTCCCTTCCTTTCCCTTCCCTCCTCTCCCCTCCCCTCCCCTCCCTTCCCTTCCCTTCCCTCCTCTCCCTTCCCCTTCCCTCCCCTCCCTTCCTTTCCCTTCCCTCCTCTCCCCTCCCCTCCCCTCCCTTCCTTTCCCTTCCCTCCTCTCCCCTCCCCTCCCCTCCCTTCCCTTCCCTTCCCTCCTCTCCCTTCCCCTTCCCTCCCCTCCCTTCCTTTCCCTTCCCTCCTCTCCCCTCCCCTCCCCTCCTCTCCCCTCCCCTCCCCTCCTCTCCCCTCCCCTCCCCTCCCTTCCATTCCCTTCCCTCCTCTCCCCTCCCCTTCCCTCCCCTCCCTTCCTTTCCCTTCCCTCCTCTCCCCTCCCCTCCCCTCCTCTCCCCTCCCCTCCCCTCCCTTCCCTTCCCTTCCCTTCCCTCCTCTCCCTTCCCCTTTCCTCCCTTCCCTTCCTTTCCCTTCCCTTCCCTCCCCTCCTCTCCCCTCCCCTTCCCTTTCCTCCCCTCCTCTCCCCTCCCCTCCCCTCCCCTTCCCTTCCCTCCCCTCTTCTCCCTTCCCTCCCCTTCCCTTCCTTCCCCTCCCCTCCCTTCCCTCCCCTCCTCTCCCCTCCCCTTCCCTTTCCTCCCCTCCTCTCCCCTTTCCTCCCCTTCTCTTCCCTCCCCTCCCTTCCCTTCCTTTTCCTTCCCTTTCCTTCCCTTCCCTTTCCTCTTATCTTTCCTTATCTTGTCAGCTGGGCTGTTGGAACAGCTCTTCAATTTAAAAAAAATAAAATTAAAATCCCAAGTTATAGGATTCATTATACAAGATTAAAAGTTTTTGTTATTTTCAATAACTAAGTCCAAGGGAGAAAGACTTTCTGTAATCAAACAGTAAAGCAGTCATAAACACAGCAGCACTGGGCTCCCTCGGTGAATCTGACGACGCTTAAAGGGTGGTACAGAGCTCTGAGGGTGCGTCACTTAACCAAAACTACAAATGGTCATCAGAGAGACGGAGACGGTTGCATTTCACAGAAGCTCAAACGTTGCCAAATAGACCACATCCCTAGATTTCTCAGCGTTAATGTTCAGCCCTGATTCCCCCCAAAATAAACAATGGAATCCACCAAAACGGCAGCCCCAATGCATGATGGGTGGGGTCTACAGGCCTGTGAGGTCACCTGGACAAGCTCCATCATGTCCTTTACAAACCCGTCCACTTCAGGACCTTCTAGGGCTCCCGTTTGACTCTGAAAGATAAAAGATTCAGTCAACCCAAATATTATTTTCCTGAAGTCAAAAAGCTAAAGAACAAATTAAGTGATGAGACCAAATAAATATTCCTTGGTGACAGCACATGGGCTCAGACATGCTGTGTTCCAACTTATGTTCCCTGGGCAAGGTGTGAGTGTTCCACATAAATTAAAATAATTCATTGTAAATACCCCCTTCTACCTCCATCTAACCAAATAGGAAGCAGCAGCTTGGAGCTCCCTGGCTTTTGCAAATACCACTAACATGACCCATGCTGATTTGACTTGCTTCTCAAATAGGTTGTGGTTAATAAGCATTACATCATATTTATCCTTTGAAAGATGGGTGGACATTTGTTTGGTTTGCTCTATGATTTACCAGTGATGCAATCATTATGAAAATACATCTTTTAAATCAAGAGAAATGAGATTGAGTAAACTTTTTTTTAAAATATTTTTCTGAAGTTAGAAACGGGGAGGCAGACAGACTCCCGCATGAGCCCGACCGGGATCCACCCGGCATGCCCACCAGGGGGCGACGCTCTGCCCATCTGGGGCGTTGCTCTGTATTTCAGTTTCTCCTCTAAAGTTCCACCTAGGACACCTCTCAGCTCTTCTTTTCAAAGTTTCCTCATCCTGCACCTTTAACATATCATTTAAAAAAACCTATTCTTCCCTTCGTGTGTTTGCCAAACACTAATACAGAACTTGTTACACGTGAGGCACACACCTCAGAGCTTCACACACATGGACTCACGTGATTCTCCCGACCACCCACGAGGCAGGTGCCGAGGTCCTCACTCTCCTTCTCTCACAGGTCAGGGACACGAGCAGAGGGAGGTTCAGAACCCTGCCCAAGGGCACGTGGCGAGTAAGCCCCGATCCCAACCCTGGGAGCTGGTGCCGGAGGCTACGCTGCCTCTCCCAGGCGCCTCCTTCCTGCTCAGCACACGACTCACAGGTGTGTCCGGTCTGGCCAGTTTCTGGATGACACCTCTTTGACCTTCCCAACTTTTTCCTTATTTTTCTTCCTTCTTGCATCATTTTACCTTGTCGTCAAAAAATTCAATATCCATGCCATACTTTGTGTGAATGAAATTCTTATTTTCTCTACCTCCCCCAAAGACCAAATAACCCTACAAGAGAAAATGTTGTGATGTCAAATAGGTCTGACCTTGCCTCTGTTTCTGTGGGTTTGATGAAGGTTGTTGTTGTTGTTCTTGTTTTTAATTTTTTAACTTATTTATTCATTTAGAGAGAAAAGAGAGTGAGAAAGAGAGAGAAAGGGGGAGGAGCAGGAAGCATCAACTCCCATATGTGCCTTGACCAGACAAGTGCAGGGTTTCGAACCAGCGTTCCAGGTCGTTTTATCCACTGTGCCACCACAGGTCAGGCCAATGAAGGTTTTCTTTTTTTATATGATTGTTTGATTTTGTTTTTGAGCATAATATTCTAGACCTGTGGGTCGTGACCCTGGCCTAGATAAAGACGAAAAAGGAGAAACCTTTCCTAGTTTAGAGCCAAGGAGCAAAACAAAATAAAAAAACGGGGTGTGGGTTTTATTCTCTTCTCAGCCAGAGCTGAGCGAACCTTGACACAGCAGCACAGATGTGGGTGCCATTCATCGTCTAAGGGTGGGGGTCCGCGGGTGGGACGGCCCCGCCTACCGATAGCCAGGAGACACACAAGGAGACATACTCACAACATCGTAGTGGGCAAAGATTTTCTCAAAGTCCCTCTTTCTTTCCTCAGCGGAACAAGCCTGTGTGTGGAGGAGACAGTGTGGACATCCAGCAGTGTGACACGTCCGTTGTCCGCTTTTCCCAGGGTCTTAGACAACGTTCACAAATTCTGAGTCGATGACCCTTAGCCCCTCGAGCTTAACCCTGGGCTTCACGGGCCTCTGGAGCAGCAGGCGCCTCCCTTCCCGCCCTCTCAAATCTACAGGGACACGTGAACGCTGTGCACCCGTCGAGAGGAACGTCACTACTTACATCCATTTTAAATTGGAGAAGAAAGTTTTCCTGAAGAGCCAGAATCCTAAATGGGAGAAAATGGGGGGAAAATTTTTTTAAAAAAAGGAATTGACCTGAGGATGTATCTATCAACTCTCAGTTAAACCAACTGCATCACTCTGGTGTGAGAAAAGGCGGGCAATTTCCCGATGATTCTGCCGAACAGGACTGGGGCTTGAAAAATAAGAACTTATAGACTATACAAACAAATAAAGACAGTGGGGCTTTCACGGGGCTTAGGAGTCAGCAGAGAAAGACTGTGGAAAAGGCATCTTAGTGGAAAATGGCACGGGAACAGGTGATGAAAATTCTCTCCTCCAAGAAAGCAACAAGAAACCTGGGGGAGAGGAGGGGGGGGTCATCAGAATAACTTTTTTTTTTCAAAACTCTGGAAATTAACCAAAGGCCAGAAAAAAGATAGGAGTGTGTTTATTTGGGGAAATGACGAAACCTTGGTAAGAACGGTGCACTCTGTGGGCGTGTAACCATGCTGACGTGTTTCTCCCTCTAGTCTAACCCCAGCTCCGTGGCAGCCTCGAAAACCAAGACCCCACAACCCCAGGGGGGAACTGGCGGCCTAGAAGCTGCTCTAACGGGAAGACCAGGGTGGAAGCTCTTTCAAAGCCCGATTCCCAGAGAAGTGTCGTTGTTTCTGACCTCTGAGAGTGCCCTGGGAGACCCCGCTCGCAGGGATGTCTTTCGATGACCTGACTTTGAACTCACCCAGCAGGGAAACCATTTGGCAGAAACAATGGGAGGCAGCTGCTTAAGGAACGAGGTGCTTGATAAGCTACAACGTATTTCTGGGAACAGAAGACCACACACAGGTGCACGGGGCGACCACACACAGGTGCACGCGCCCAGGGTTTGTGTGCAGAGAAGGCCCAGCCCTGGCACCTCCGGGTTCTCTTCACGCCCACGCAGGCCAGGTGCAGGCCAGGTGCAGGCCAGGTGCAGGCCGAGGGCAGGCTTCGGCAGATGTGCGGACGGCGCGGCTAAATGTTGAAGATGCGCCTCAGTGAGTTCTGAGCACTCGAGGGGATTCCTGTTCAATCACAAGCTGACCATGACCCTGAACAAGCAGAGATTCAGGATTTCCCCGGGACAAAGGCACGGGATTTGCAGATTGTGTTCAAACAAGTCACTAAATGAAAGAACAACTATCAAAACAACAGCTATGACCCGAAAGAATCACTACAGGGAGTTCGAAACGGAAAGACGGTCGACTATCCTGAATCCACATGAGAGAAAAAAAAAAAAGAATGCCAATAGATGTAAATATAAAAGACAATATAAATGTATTTTTATGTGTGACCTTTTTTGCTATTTGACGTAAGAAACAACTGCACAGGCCCTGGCCGGTTGGCTCGGCGGCAGAGTGTAGGCTCAGCATGTGGAAGTCTCAGGTTCGATTCCCGGCCAGGGCACACAGGAGAAGCGCCCATCTGCTTCTCCACCCCTCCCCCTCTCCTTCCTCTCTGTCTCTCTCTTCCCCTCCCACAGCCAAGGCTCCATTGGAGCAAAGTTGGCCCCGGGCACTGGGGATGGCTCTATGGCCTCTGCCTCAGGCGCTAGAATGGCTCTGGTTGCAACAGAGCAACACCCCAGAGGGGCAGAGCATTGCCCCCTGGTGGGCATGCGGAGTGGATCCCGGTCGGGCGCATGTGGGAATCTGTCTCTCTGCCTCCCTGCTTCTCCAAAAAAATTAAAAAAAAATTTTATAAAGAAACAACTGCACAAAGCAATAATTAAACACCCATGTTAATACAATAAATTAAAAATAAAAATTGAAAAAAAAATTTTATGTCGATCTAATTTGTGGAACGATAACATCACAGAGAAGAAGGGAGAGGCTGTAACTACACAGAAGCAAAGTTTTTGAATAACATTGATATGAAGTTGGTATTAATCCAAATTAGATTTTCATAAATGAATATACAGTATTCATTGTCATCTTTCAGTCAACCACTAAGAAAAATAACTTAAAATATATAGTAAAAGAAGTAACAAGGGAGTAAGAAGAGTAGATTGGAAAACAATCCTTGGCATGAAGGAGGCAGAAATGAAAGTGGGTGGGTGGCTGCCTTTGGGGGGAGCGATGAGATAAAAGCTTTTGTTTGCACCCTGGTTGCGATCTTTTGTGTGGATGTTCTAGGTACTCTGCTCAGGGCTGGCTTTCTCACACAGCTCTCTGCGTAGCTAGAACCGACCGCTACTCGGGAGAAACTCTCGCCTTGATTGGCTAAAAGAGCCAGGCGGGACCCAGGAGATAGAGGCCATTCTTGGGGGGCGGGGGGCACTGAGATCCCTTTACCCTACGCCTCTGGGAGGTGCACTCTTGTCCCCAGCTGGTCTGATGGCCTCTCAGTGCCTGGTCACCATCCAAGTGGCCAAAATCAGGATTCAGTTCCAGGGCAAAGTAGCCGAGGAGGACACACAGGCTGCCTGACGGCTCCTATGAAGCCCAGAACAGACTGCAGAGGGTGCTGGGGTCGGTGCCCCGGGCATTAACCGAGGAGAGATCCTCCTTGTGGCCACCCCTTCACAAGCTGGCAGAGAGGAGGTAGCTGGCACAGGGTCCGGTGATCCTGAAACCAGGTGAATCTCTGCCAGAGACGATACCAGCATCTGCTTGTGACACTGTCCCTGAAACTCACCCTCCATCCTGTGGTTTCTCTCTCCCAGCCACCCCCCCGTCTCCGCCATCGGCCCGTCTCACGGTCCAGTCTACAAACGCCGTCCAGGCTGGGAGCCTGAGGCACCTGGTGTCGCAGACGTCACCATAGGGGGTGATGTCCATGTGTCCTGGATCCCGGGATTTCTGCTCTGTCCTTCCGCTCAGAGATGGACAGAGGACGATTGAGGGTCCAGGCGGCCTTGACAGAACCTGCTGACAGGCTAGCCTGTGTCACATGCCAGACTCACAGACAGCACGTGGCAGGGACTGGGTCACACCTGTTCACTTCCCCTCCTCCTCCACGTTCAGCCCACAGGAGGCCACACTGACCTCAGAGACGCCGATGTCCAGCCTGGTGTCCTCTCTTACCAACTAACTGTCCAACATTCCCCGAGCCGGCAGATGGGACTCGGGACATTTTTGTCATGGGGTCCTTCTGTGGGACCACGAATGTTCAAGCCCCTGTGGGCAGGGCTAGCCCCTGACCCACTCATAAAATTGTACAAGTATTTTGTCCATTGTGTATTTGGGGGAAAAGAACGTTCACTGTCTTCACGAAGGGATCTTTTTATCCCGAAAAGGTTCGCCCGCTCTTCAGGACTACAGAGAAGACCTGACCTGTGCCTTTCAGAAAGAAGGGCGCGCTGTCACTAACCCCCTCGGGGGCCCGTCCGGAACCCACGCCGCTCACCTCGCCAAGTCATTGAGATCCAGCCGGCCGTCTCCGTGTTTGTCAAAAATCCGCATCTGGGAAGCAGAAGCGCAGGGCGTTGGAAGGAAGATTGGGAAGGGAAATTCACTTGGAGAGTTCTAGATATAATTCCCTTTAGCCTCTATGTCTGTCTACCTGGGCGGAGGCAGACGCACATCCTGGCAGAGTACAGAGAAATATCATTTTCCACCGAGGGGAAACAGTCGAGGAGCATTGGCCGTAGGTCAGGGGATGCCTGCCGCCCCAGGCTCAGGGGTCGTCGGAAGGAGCAGAGGCCCCATGAGCTACTCTGGTGTCTCCTTACCCACCTTGATGCCGTTTGTTGGAGAAGTGTCTTCGGGGGAGGAAGATGACTGAGAAGTCCCTAAGACGCTGAGCGTCCTCCTTCCGTGGAGAGACTTAGCCCCATGCAGAGAGGCTGTCTGAGTTTATTGGATCAGACTAAGCTTTAACGAGGATGGGATTAGAAAGGCGGTCAGACTGGTTTGGGCAAGAGAGAGGAGACACATTTCTTTGCATATCTGAGTTGTGGGGCGAGTGAACTGTGTGACCTCACAACATCGTAGCGCTGCAGGATACGTCTAGATAAACCGCAGTCGGGGGCTATACCGGGAAACAGGGACGGCCACATCGCCCGAGCATGCAGCCAGCAGGTTCTTGCCTTAAAACACATCAGCCCCCCTCCCCCCCGTTCTTCCTCGCTTCCTAAATCCAGCTCATTTTCACTCTTTGAAATGACTTTGAAAGCCCGTTCTCCCCACACGCTGGCATCCGAAATGTGGCACAGAATCTGTTAAAACTCAGGCTATACTTCTGTGCGTTTGGATATACTCCACGTCCAGTCTGGTCTCGTAAACACAAACTCGGCATTCACTAAAAACCTGAGGGTGATACACTGTGGCTAGCAGTCATGCGTGGGCCACTTTCTGTGACACCAGCTTCCGAAGAGGTTTTATTCCAACAGGGAGTCAGATGATCTTGAGCTTTAAGGAAGCAGCAACTCACAGACACGGGCCCATCTTGACTGCTGTGCGGACTGACTCAAAGAGAAGGCTTAAAACAGGGGTCCCCAAACTTTTTACACAGGGGGCCAGTTCACTGTCCCTCAGACCGTTGGAGGGCCAGACTATAAAAAAAACTGAACAAATCCCTATGTACACTGCACATATCTTATTTTTAAGTAAAAAAACAAAACGGGAACAAATACAATATTTAAAATAAGGAACAAATAAATTTAAATCAACAAACTGATCAATATTTCAATGGGAACTATGGGCCTGTTTTTGGCTAATGAGATGGTCACTGTCCGGTTCCATATTTGTCACTGCCAGATGTAACAAGTGATATGACGCACTTCCGGAGCCGTGATGCGTGCGTCCCGCATCACTGTACATGAGCGACCCCGTGCTTTGAAGACCGCCACATACAGTACTCTCACTGACCACCAATGAAAGAGGTGCCCCTTTGGAAGTGCGGTGGGGGCCGGATAAATGGCCTCAGGGGGCCGCATGAGGCCCGCGGGCCGTAGTTTGGGGACCCTTGGCTTAAAACCTGGGAGTTGGCATCCTCTGCACCAGCAGCAACCCCCGTCATCCCTGGATGTCACTGTCCCCTTCCCTTTCTCATAAATACCGCTTGCCTCGGTCTCCTCATCAGACAAAGGCAAGGGGTACTGATTATTGATCTCAAATAAAGGCTTGTTGCCCCTCGCTTGGGAAGGCCTGTCATTTCCCGGCTAACAGCTCCCTGGACACAGGCAGAAGCGGCTGCCTCCCTGCTCAGTCTGCAAACGCGTCCTCCGTGCGGCACCCCGGGCCCGGGCCCCAGGGAGGCTCGGCCGCTCACCATGGTGCTCGCGTACTCCTCCAGCTTGGCCTCGGAAACCGCCGTCTCCCGCTGGAGGAAGAGGTCGCGGAGGAAGGCCTGCAAGGTGATGAGCGGAGCCGCGTCTCATTCGGCGCACGACGGCACCAGGCGGCCCTCCAGGGGCCTCGTGTGAGCGGCTAGGGTTCGCGCGTTCTCGTTCTCGGGAGGAAATAAAATGCATCTATAGCAAGTGAGAAACGCAAGAACGGGGGACGGCTGTCCCTGTTTAAAGGGAGCTCATGGAACCCAGAGAGGAACATGAAGAAAGTGTGGTCCATCCCCAATCACTGCACTTTCCCCAAGACAGAGAGTGGGGTCACAGCCACTTGCTGAACACGGAATGCATTTTGCTTAAAGTAACCAACGCTGACCCACGTTTCTGGGAGGCACGGAAAATTCAACTCCCGATCTACACACACCGAGTCCCCGCAAGGTGAACGTGCCAGAGCCCCTCACCAGCGAGGGCTCCAGCGTCACTTACACGGAGCTCGGCAGCTGAAATGAAGCCACTGCTGTCTACGTCGTATTTGCGCCAAATCTGAAATACAGGGACGGAGGGCGTGATCCAGTCGCCCTCCGGTAACTCGGGGTCGACTCTGCGGCTGTCTGCCACGGCTCGGCTCTGAGAACCGTCCTGACTCTGCACAGAGCTTTAGCTTTTCCTTGGTGACAGTGATTGTGTGGGGAGAGCTCGCTGGAAATGAATCAATGCCTTCAAAACTAGAAGTGGTTGTCAGCAGTTACCACGCGGAGTCTAGACAGCACTCTCTAGAGCCAGCAGTCCACCGTGGCTGCTGAGGGTGGTGGCCTCCAGTGGCATTCTCCACAAACCCCCTCCACCCCTTATCCCATCACAGCTGTCCCTCTTGACCAGGGGTCCCCAAACTACGGCCCGCGGGCCGCATGCGGCCCCTTGAGGCCATTTATCCGGCCCCCCCGCCGCACTTCCGGAAGGGGCACCTCTTTCATTGGTGGTCAGTGAGAGGAGCACATTGACCATCTCATTTGCCAAAAGCAGGCCTATAGTTCCCATTGAAATACTGGTCAGTTGGTTGATTTAAATTTACTCGTTCTTTATTTTAATTATTGTATTTGTTCCTGTTTTGTTTTCTTACTTTAAAATGAGATATGTGCAGTGTGTATAGGGATTTGTTCATAGTTTTTTTTTTTATAGTCCGGCCCTCCAATGGTCTGAGGGACAGTGAACTGGCCCCCTGTGTAAAAAGTTTGGGGACCCCTGATCTTGACCCATCACAGCCGTCCTCTAGCCCAGGCCGAAGTTGTTGGTCAGCCTGGAGCAACCCAGGGCCAGCACGCCAGAAAGCACACAGGCCCCTCAACCAGGGCTTCCTTGCCTGGTCTTGTCCCCTGAGGGTGGCTTTCCCTTGGGGACTGGCTGAGAGTGAGGACAGTCACAGCACCTGGGTGGGATCCTAGCCTCTCCTCTCCTTCATCCTCCACCGAGACACAAAACCACCCCTCACCTGCATGAACTCCACGCTGCTGTCCAAGGGGCTTTCTCGGCGGAAGAGCAGAAGGAAGTTTTCGTCCTCGGACAAGAACATGCTGGCCAGCTAAACCAGTGGGGAGACACAGCGGTCAGCGACGTGGCCAGTGCCACTGGGGTAGGAGCCGGTGGGACATGCTCCCGGGAGAAAGGCCGGGTCTCAGGATGGACATCCCTGCCTGCCATCCTGTGCCCTGCATTCGCTACTTTTTGGCTGACTCATTCTCCCAAAGGTACTGCACCTTCACGAGGTATGAAACACTCTGGGTCTCCGCCTTCCATTAGCTTACATTCCAAAATAATAATAATAATAATAATAATGATTGGTGTTACTACTTTCATTGTGATTGAGTCGTGAATTCATTCATGCTCAGTATGTTCCAGACACTATTCTGAGAACTTCCAGTTCTATATTAATTTTACTCTATCATAATACTAGAAAAAAAAAAGGCAAATAATTCTCAAGTATGCCCTGAAGTGTTCTAAATGCTCACACAGGTAACTCATGTAATCCTAACAACCTATATAATAAGGTCATTTCACCAGCAAATACTTGCCGGTAATGTTACAAACTAACACTTGCCAGTTTTTCCTTACGTCAGCGGTGTGCAACAGACCACTGTCACTTTGACTTTTTGTGTTTCCTCGTTTTACTGTAATGTTATTAAATTTAATGGGGTGACGCCGGTTAATAAAACCATACGGGTTTCAAGTGCCCGGCTCTGTGACGCAGCATCTGCCGACGCCCTCTGAGTGCCTGTAGGGGGCTGCGGAGGCCGGTTCCCCGTGATGAACTCAACCCTCCAGCTGTGTGTAGGATCCCCCTGTAATGAACTCAACCCTCCAGCTGTGTGTAGGAGGCTCGCTCTGCTGGCTCCCGGCACTGGCTCCCGGCACTGGCTCCCGGCACTGGCTCCCGTGAACAAAGGTCACATTTCCTTCCCCGAGGTGGTTCTACAGGGTTTCAGCCCACAGACCTGCTGGCTGGGTTCACGGCCAAACCGGGGGCCTCGGGGGGCACCGTCTTCTTTCTGAGCCGTCCACAAACAATGGCTGTTTCTCCCACGATGGGGTGGTGCTCCCAGCGCCATGCCTGAGGCCACGGAGTGAGTCCAGGGCAGGGGCTCTGGCGGGTTGTGGAATGCTTAGCCCACCCACCCGGCCCTACCTACCGGCTCGTGGGCTGTGGGCCAGCTCAAGGTCGCACCACAGGAAAAACAGCGACCACCTACTGAGTGCCGACTGCATGCCGGGCACCGTGGCAACCAGCTCTCCACTTACTGTTTCAGTAAATCCTCCCACTAACCCTTCTGAGGGGCTTTTTTACCAAAGCTAAAACTTGCCAGTTTCTCTTTATGTCAAGGTCAAATCTGAACAGAACACTGTCAAGAAGCAAATATTGGACACGGTAACTGCGAAGTCTCCGGCCTATCAATCCCCCCATTATAAAACAACCAATGTCAGCATTCGCTGACCCAAATAAAATACTGGAAGAGCCATATGCTCTTTGTTACTAAGCAGATGAAAAGGGACAGGCAATGATTTCAAACGCATTAGCTGCAGCTAGAGCAGCCGCCTTGCAGAGCATTCTAATTTCCCGGTCAAGTGCGCGAGTCGTTCCCTCGCAGAGGGAATTCTAGCCAGGGGCACAGTCAGGAGACACACCTGTTTCATCTGAATGCGACCATCTCTAGGGACCTCGTGGGTGGCCAAAAATTGCTGTTTCACCTTCTGCATATTTTCCTCCGTGACCGCATCCTATACAACAGGCCAGAGACAGGATCACATTAAAGCCCCTGGAATTGCAGAAGCGTAGAGCTAGGCTTATCCGATATTCGGAGCTCACAGCCTGACGGTTAGGTTAGTGCACTGGAAGACAGGTGCACTAACCATTTGAAATGAGCTCACCGTGTTGTAGCAGAGGGGACCATGACGGACATTCTCGAGCAAACAGGCACGAATCAGGATCCTGACTCGGTAAGACTGAGAGCTAGTGAGCTCTCCTAACGCATGAGCAAAGAGAGGCTCAAAGGCGAGGGCGTTGGAAGAATCAACAGGACCTTCATTATATGATATGTCTGGTTGTCACTAAACGGTGCACTGGGTTGAGTACACAGACTCATTCTCTCAATCTTCTCCGGGGCCTCTGAGGAAAGTATAATTAGAAGGGGGAAAGGAATGAAAGAGGAAACCAAAGTAATAAAGTCATTGTTGAATTACCAAAGATGTCACGTCTCCCTGGCACGCACACCGTGTCATCGCCTTGTTCCCTGTCCGTGGACTGCGGGGTTATTACAGAAAAAGGCGGCACAGGACCAACAATGAAGAATGGATTCTGATGTAGACGTTGGGACACAGATAAGGTCAAACAGTGCCAGGTTCCCAAACGCCAGACTTGAACGGCCACACTACGTCCACTCCCCCCTACGACGGCCACCCTCCCCGGCCGACCAGCCTTCCTCATGGGACCGTCCACGGAGCAGAGAGAGTAGCCCCTCTCGTGCTGGCACCACGGGCTATGTGTGTTTGCGTTTGGGTGTACGGGCGTGTACGTGCACCACGCAGAAAAAGCTCAGTGGAAATCACTCCATCAGGTGTGTGTGTGGGGGAGGCTACAT
Source organism: Saccopteryx bilineata (assembly GCF_036850765.1). Classification (NCBI taxonomy): domain Eukaryota; kingdom Metazoa; phylum Chordata; class Mammalia; order Chiroptera; family Emballonuridae; genus Saccopteryx; species Saccopteryx bilineata. Next base: position 80,404,418 of record NC_089500.1, on the reverse strand, counting down.
CGTCTTGTTTTCCTCAAACACACCCTGCCGCGTTTGACCAGATGGCATCAGAATGCCGTGAGTCTCAGCATTGACAGCAGCAGGTAGTAGGAGCAAGGGGAAGGGTGGGGAGAGAAGAGGGGAGAGGAGGAAGAGAGGAAACTGATCAAAGAAAAGACATGGGGTTAAAGAGCGATGAGACAGAGAGGTAGGAAAGAGAGGGGAAGAGGCGGGGTGAGGATGCAAGATGAGAGAGCTTTGAGAAACAGAGAGACTGGTGAGAGAATAAAGGAGAAACAAAGAGACAGGAGAGAGAGAGAGAGAGAAAGAGAGAGAGGGGGAGAGAGAGAGAAAAGAGGGAGGGAGAGAGAGGGGGAGAGGGGGAGAAAGGGAGGGAGAGAAGGGGAGAGAGAGAGATGGGAGATAGAGATTAGAAAGAAGTGGGAGAGAGAAGAAAGATGGAGACATCAGGGAGAAAGTCCAGGGACGGGGAGATGAGGACCCTGAAACACAGGGAAGAGAAACAGTTAGAAACGGGCAGGAAAACGAGAGACACACATAGAAAGAGAGATAGATATGAAAAGCAGACAGATAGACAGCAGAGAGAGCAAGAAGTCTGGGTGGTTGTTGGAGGTAGCGGGCAGTCACTTTTATTCTGAGCTGGCTGTCCCCCCAAACTCCTACCTCGATGTTCCCTCCCCGAGCTCTCCTTGGTAATGGGGGGCTCGTTGTTCCCCTCATTGGAGTCCTACATGGAGGTGCGATGCTCTCAGTATTCTCCCATGTCAACAATGACAACTGAGGATGAGTTATCTCCACAATCCACTTTAAAGGCTCCTGTCTCCAGAGCTACCCCCTTCCCGTGTGTCCCCTGGTGGGGTCTTTACCAGGTGGCCATGTCTCTGTGAGATTCTCCTCTGCTCTCTAACGGGAATCCTCAAAACCCCATCTATACCCCAAGGCGGTGTCCATCAGGAAGGGACACTGATCCTGAATAAATTGGTTACATTTATACAGGGCTCTGGATATGTGGGTTATTTTTCGGGTTTGTCATTCCCTAAGAAATCTGTAACCTCTTCTAATTCAATGAATAATGGTGAAAAAAAAAATGAGTTCAAATGGTTCATGGTTTGCTATCAAAGGAACATCAAATGCCCTAAACACCCAGAACCCCAATCGTAAAACTCTTAACAACAAGGTGTCCCGCCTTGCTGAACAAAAAATGAGCTAGCTTATCTCCAAGCTAAAATCCATTAGCAGAGACATCACCAAAGAGACAGGCATTCAAAACACATTTGTTTGCATCTACAGTTAGGCTCTCCTAGCGGATGACAGATGTCACGCCAAAAGCCAGTGACCAGCAGGTCTAATGCTGCTGCTGTACCTCTTATAAAACCTGCTTCCACGTTGCTAGGAGAGGGGGGAAAAATCACATGCCCGGAGGAAGAAGAGAGGCATTAATGGGGACAAGTCAGCGCCTCTTGTACTTCACGGAGAGACAGACACATAATGAATGCTTCGGGGCACACATACTTACATCAGTACCCGACGTCGTTAGCATCTGGTGAAAGAAGGCCTCCAGCTCCTTCTCTTCTATGTAACCTCTTTCTAAATGCAAGGAGATATGCAGAAATACTAGTCACTCACACAGAGAAACACGTGGCCTTTAATATTTATCCAAACGTGTCCGTAATCTCACGGTTCATCAGATCCTCACAGACACTATATCTGACTATTCCGATCACTCAGCGCCAAGGTCCACCTCTAGGGGACATGGGTTTGATCAGTAAACGCACATTCCAGAGAAAGTGCTGTGTGTTGGGTTTATATGCATATTTGGAAAAGGGAGGCTTTCCCATTTACACTTAAAAATGTACGTTTTAAAACGACAATGTCAGTCCTCAAGCAAACATGAGTTGGAGAATAAAATCCAACACGAGGACGCTGGAAGCTTGGGGAAATTTAACAAGCGTTAAGTATCGCATCTTAGTTTGCAGGCTCAAAACACACGTTTTAGGTATCTGTTTATGGTTAATAATTAATAAAGGAAAAGCAGATGTTAGGTAGTCCCGTTTGTTTTCAGGTACATTTTGGGGGGGGGGGCAGGGGGAACAGTGTCTTTTTGAAAGTTGATCAAATGCACCCCCACCCCATTTTGAGAGGGTGAGGATTATACCACAAAGTCACACAGTAAAATTGAGCAAATTTGGGGAGAGCGGTGTCAGCCCACAGCCTCAAATATACATCATGGTGACATGTGTGATTATATATCTGGTTTGCCTCCCCACAGTCACGCGCACACAGACTGGGAGTGGGGGGACATGTCCCTGCGCCCACCTCAACTTTCTCAAGGCATCTCCACGGACAACTCCAGTACACAAACGTCTCTTAGGTCACCTGTGTAAACGAGGCTGGAAGACAACTTTCCTTCTCCTGCAGGGAAACCCTCGCGGCGCGGGGCCACGTCCCCACCTGCAGGCACGGGGGGCTTGTCCTACTACTTACTCACCGTCCTCGTCAAAGTGCCGCCAGGCCTGCCAGAAGCCGGTGGCGTCCCAGCTCCCCGGGGCGGGTCCGCGCGCGCTGTCCATGGTGCTGGACTCGGAGAACTTCGGGAACGACTCGCTCCCTGCACCTGCTTGGGGCTGGCGGTTGGCAAAGCGGTCTGCGCCCCGGTGTCTGTCGCCCAGCAGTGCCCAAGTCTCGCTGGGCTCTCAGCGCAACAGCTGCAGGGAGCCTGCCCGCCCCTCGGCCCGCCCCTCCCCGTGCACCGTCCTCTCTCTCTCTCTCTCTCTCTCTCTCTCTCGCGCGCGCGCGCTCGGGGAGCTCTTTTCTGCCCTGCTGCTGAGGATTTCGGCCACGTTATTATTTGGGTACGGTTGCTCTGAAGGCAAGCTGGAAAAGGAACAGGCTTTTAGGAAATTAATATTATTTTCTATTCATTAGCTCGTCACTTCCAAGAAGAGATGAGCATTTACCTGTTGCCCTGGTAGGTTTTAACAACAGACGGCTGAAGTCAAGGGTGGTGACGAGTTGTTTTTCTTCTCATCCTGGAGGATTTCATTTCCTCCTGCAACACTCTCCTGCTCTTTTTTCATCAGCATAGCTAATTGATGGTTAGCTGTACAAGAAACACTGGTGGCCTGTCATCTGAAGCATTGCTAATGAGCCCGGATGCACGCTTTAAACTCTGAGTTAGAAAGCAGAATACAAGAAATTCCTAAGGAAATACTGCGACGAGAGAGCAAATGTATTTTAAAAATATATGCCTCTTTTTTTTTTCTTTTGTAGCCACCTGAATACTCAAAATCATTTTAAACTAAAGGTCAGAAAGTGAGAAAGAAAAGATTCCCCCATAATTTCCCCACCAAAGATAACCAAGGATAATCTTATTGGTGTATTCCCTCCATTCTTTCTTTTTTTATATGCACAAAAATTGTATTATACTGTTGTGTAATTTCATTTCACATGATGTATGTACGCCAGCAGATTGCAAAGCCTTTATTAAAGTGATGTTCATTGTGTTGTGATTTTTTCGTCTGCTTGATTTAAAAATCATAAAGAGGTATGTGACAATCACGATGGGTTTTGTTTCTTCGTGTCGTCATGGACATCTCTGTTGTATGTCTTTTGAGGCTGTGATGAAGTGATTCATCATTGATTTATAATTCTTATGTCTTCATGGGGAATGGATCCCTTTTAACATGTAGCGACTATTTTTATCTCTTGTAATGTTTGTTTTTACCTCACATTAATCGCCAGACCAGCATTCTGCTGGTGGTATTTCCTTGAGACAGCTACCTCCATCCATTCACTGTCATCGTCTTGCCAGTTGTGGGTGCGTGGAGGCCTCTTGCGGGTCCCCTTGGTGGAGGAAAAGTCTGTCTTCTTGCATCTGACTGGGGGCAGCCAGCACAGAGCGGAGCCCACACCTCACACTCCCTCCCGCCCGACCTCAGGGGTGATGTCGTCTGTGGAAGTGTGAGTTCCTCTTCAAATGTGGGAAACCATTTTCTCCTCACACACACACAAATATTGCCTTTTACATTTTATGTGTTTTCTGTACCCAGAGAAGGAACCCCCGCCCCTGGGAGGGGGCACTTGGCACAGGAGGACAGAAAACATCTTGAAGACACGGATGGAATCTGTTCATTTCAGACTCGTGGGCGAGGAGGTACTTCTGCCCTGTGCTGCGGGGGCCTCTCCGGTGGCAGCTGTCTAGGAGCTGGTCCCCTACATTTCGGGGACCATCACCCTTCTGGCGATCTGATCAAGTCCAGGGACCCCTTCCTCCCAGTAAAGATTTCTATGAATAAAATAGAATATGGGGTGCACAGAGGAAACTAATTCTATTGAACTAAAAAAAGATTTTTAGAACCAATTTTGATCTAGAAGTGCAAGTGCTTCCTCGCCAGCTCATGAGGGAACGTCATCGCAAGGGGGTCTCAGAACCAGCGCCACGTTGGGTCTTGATGAGCCTGAAGGATATTTTGTGATGGCCGCGAGGATGGGAAACGGACGTGAGCATCGGGGACTTCCCTCACACAGCTGTGGTTGGTTGCATCTATTCACAACCGAAGGGAACGCGGAGATCAAATGAGGTGGATGTGGTGGGCGCAGGAGCTGGGCTGCTCTGGGGAGCGCACTGGACCCCTCGGGCTGGCTCCGGCTCAGGGACGTTCCCGGGAGCCCGTCTGTGCACCGGGCCCCCATGCCCTGGCTCCGGCTCAGGGACGTTCCCGGGAGCCCGTCTCATCTGTGCACCTGGCCCCCACAGGCTGGCTCCGGCTCAGGGACGTTCCCGGGAGCCCGTCTGTGCACCGGGCCCCCACGGGCTGGCTCCGGCTCAGGGACGTTCCCGGGAGCCCGTCTGTGCACCGGGCCCCCACGGGCTGGCTCCGGCTCAGGGACGTTCCCGGGAGCCCGTCTGCACCGGGCCCCCACGGGCTGGCTCCGGTTCAGGGACGTTCCCGGGAGCCCGTCTGCACCGGGCCCCCACGGGCTGGCTCCGGCTCAGGGACGTTCCCGGGAGCCCGTCTGTGCACCGGGCCCCCACGGGCTGGCTCCGGCTCAGGGACGTTCCCGGGAGCCCGTCTGTGCACCGGGCCCCCATGCCCTGGCTCCGGCTCAGGGACGTTCCCGGGAGCCCGTCTGTGCACCGGGCCCCCATGCCCTGGCTCCGGCTCAGGGACGTTCCCGGGAGCCCGTCTGTGCACCGGGCCCCCACGGGCTGGCTCCGGCTCAGGGACGTTCCCGGGAGCCCGTCTGTGCACCGGGCCCCCACGGGCTGGCTCCGGCTCAGGGACGTTCCCGGGAGCCCGTCTGTGCACCGGGCCCCCACGGGCTGGCTCCGGCTCAGGGACGTTCCCGGGAGCCCGTCTGTGCACCGGGCCCCCACGGGCTGGCTCCGGCTCAGGGACGTTCCCGGGAGCCCGTCTGTGCACCGGGCCCCCATGCCCTGGCTCTGGCTCAGGGACGTTCCCGGGAGCCCGTCTGTGCACCGGGCCCCCACGGGCTGGCTCCGGCTCAGGGACGTTCCCGGGAGCCCGTCTGTGCACCGGGCCCCCACGGGCTGGCTCCGGCTCAGGGACGTTCCCGGGAGCCCGTCTGTGCACCGGGCCCCCACGGGCTGGCTCCGGCTCAGGGACGTTCCCGGGAGCCCGTCCCATCTGTGCACCGGGCCCCCATGGGCTGGCTCCGGCTCAGGGACGTTCCTGAGAGCCCGTCTGCACCGGGCCCCCACGGGCTGGCTCCGGCTCAGGGACGTTCCCGGGAGCCCGTCCCATCTGTGCACCGGGCCCCCACGGGCTGGCTCCAGTTCAGGGACGTTCCCGGGAGCCCGTCTGTGCACCGGGCCCCCACGGGCTGGCTCTGGCTCAGGGACGTTCCCGGGAGCCCGTCCCATCTGTGCACCGGGCCCCCACGGGCTGGCTCCGGCTCAGGGACGTTCCCGGGAGCCCGTCTGTGCACCGGGCCCCCACGGGCTGGCTCCGGCTCAGGGACGTTCCCGGGAGCCTGTCTGTGCACCCAGCAAGCACGTCCTTGTTCGCAAGGGGTCCTCCCCGTGCTCCTGCTGAAGGGACACGCACCACACTCTTCCTCGGTGTGCTGGGCAGTGAGGGCCCCATCGAGGTGCCCGGGTCAGGGTAAGACCCAGCTCAGCGACCTTTGGCCAAAATCACTTCTGTGCCGCCGTAGAAAAGGAAGTTGTCGGGTGGCCCAGCCCCGTGTCTCCAGTGCCAGTTGCTTCTTGAGACGCCTGAAGGTCTCTCTGGTTATCACAAATTTGATTTGTGGGTCTGCTGTGTGGGCAACCTAGGCCCGTGAATCACCAGCACCAGACACGCAGACTCTCTGAGGCCTGTGAGTCATCCTAATGACCCTGACGAGAGGTGGGGTGGTTGAGGACCAAGGCCACAGCGTCACAGGCGTGGGGGCTGTATGTAGCCTTGGCAGGGGCTGGAGTTACCTGGATGTGGTCAGGGGGAGAGGACGGTACCGGAGAAGCCAGCCTCAAAGTGAGGTGACCGCCGAGAGGGCAGACTCCAGGACAGGCCAGACCTTCCTCCGCAGGAGCGATGTGCTGGGGGCTCGAACGTGCCGGACCCTCTTCGCTCTCAGCACGTGGGAACAGCTGCTTTGACTCTCTGTCCTCTAGGGACCCAAGGGAAGGACACAGGTGACCTCCCGACCCTTGTGTTGGTTTGAGAAATGTCCCCGAGATGAACTGGCACATGGCACACACAGGAAAGTCCTGGTTTGTAGTTTCATGTTGGGTGACGATTCCGAGACCCCTCCCACCAGCAGTCTGGTCACCTCCCAGGGTTGGGGTTTCCAGAACGCTCTGGTGCTCGTCCACCGGCAGGACCCCATCGCCTGCCCTGTCCCAGTGGACGCTCTGCTCTGCTCTGTGGCTGTCCCAGCACCGAGTGTCCCAGGGTGCCGCATGCAGGCCAGCCTTCTGCTTGACCTGCGCTTCACAGGGTCCCTGGAGCTGAGCGGGGCTGGCCTGTCAGAGTCCACAAGTTCATTCTCTGCCTTGAAAGTATCCCTCTTTAGAGACATGTTATCAATTGCTATAAACTGAAAACTCCCCAAAATTCTTATGTTGAAGCCCCAACCCTCAGTGTAATATTTGGAGCTCATTATGTCATGAGGGTGATGACCTCACGAATGAGATTAGAGCCTTTATCAAAGGGGCCCCAGAGACCTCCCTGGCCACTTCTGCCATGGGAGGACACAGCAAAAAAGAAAAGAAAAAAAGAATAAAAAAGGCTGTCTATGAACCAGAGAGGAGTGGGCTCTCACCGGACACCAGATCGCCCAGCGCCTTGATCTCGGACTTTCTAGCCTCCAGAGACCTGTGAGTAATCAATGTTTCTTGTTTAAGCCACACTCAGTTTCTGGTACTTTTGTTATAGCAGCTGGTACAGAGTAAGACACACATTCTATCTAATATAGTCACAAGACAGACACAAACACCTGTACGCTTTGAGAAATCCAGGAGCTCTCAGCTGAGCCGATGCACCGAGCTCTTGGGACTTGGCTGATGGTGAGCAGCTCGGGAGGAACGTGTCAGCTCAGGGTCTCCCAGGAGCCGACGCCCAGACGGGACTGGGCGGTGGACTGGCGCAGGGCTGGGGAGGGGTGGGGCGGATGTCTGTGAAGGAGAGAAGTGGAGGCAGCAGCGGGCAGGGCGCACTGCGGACTGACACACTGGACCGCCTCCTGTGAAAGGAGGAAGCGGCCTTGGCACCAGCAGCTCCTTGGCACCTGCGGCTCTGACCAGGTCTTGGTCAGGCCAGCGGAAGGTCCTGGAGCAGATCCCCGGGGGAGGAGCCCAGTGCTGGGCGGGAATGGCCGAGCTCTGTCTGGTGGCCATCCTCAGTGGTTGCCCGGGAGCGGCCAGGAAGCAGAGGGAGCGTGGCCGCAGCCTGACCAGCACGTGGGGCGTCCTCCCAGACACGGTTTCCTCTGGGGGCGTCCGAGGGCGCTCTCGGGAGGCGTGCTCAGCCACCTCCCTGGACACTTGCATCCGTCCACAGGGCTTCCCCGCCTGTGGCTCAGCTCTCGTTCTGTGACTGCTTATGACGCAGGGGCTCCTGCCACTCACAGGGTCACGGTCAAACTCCTGTTATTTACCGCCTGGCCTTCTCCCTGCTCCCTCTTATGCTGGAACCCAGAGAGGTGTTTCGGGGGCGGTGTGGCCACGTCCTGCTCTAAGTGGACATGAACTTGCTTGCTCTTAGACTGAGCACTTCCTCTGCCCATCAGTCTGCCGGCTGTCAGAGGTGTCTACTCACATCTGCGCCATGACCGTGGAGCGGCACAGGCAGGACGCGTCTTGTGGCTGTCACCCGCGTGGACCCCCCAGCAGAGACGGCAAACCACTCGGGCTATACACTTCATGATGCCGAACACACGTGTGCGCATGCATGTGTGCGTGTAACTGTCGTGTCCCCCGCCCCCTCACGAGGTTCTTCCTTCCACAGACGACCACGCTGCTGGTGACGCTGACCACACCCACAGTGGACGCCCGCACCCTGTGGGTGGCCCGGAATGTGAGGCACTGGGAGCTGGTCAAACTCATCACCCTCTCCCCACGGGGGCGGCGGCATTAGCAAGTTTCATCTGGTCTGAATGGAACTTGGTTTGAGGACCTGGGGACTTGGATTATTCTGGATTTCGGACACAAAAACAAAGCCCATCACCGCAAGACAAACTTAAAAAAAACTTAAACAAAAAAATGTAACTGCAGCAGTTCTGAGTTCCACTTGTAAAATCATTTTATTGGTATAAATATACATATGAATAAAATACCTTCAGTTTGTTGTGTAAGTGAATATTTGTGAAATGTCTTAAAAAGAGTAGTATTTTGATTTCTTTTTTTTTTATCAGTTGTCAAAGTATTCTCTCTTAAAATCACACATTAAAAGCTAATATGCAGACAGAAATGAAAGAAATCAAAAAACACAAATAATCCGTAAACCCTCCTCTAGTCATCTCTGTACATCACCCGGGCCGTGGGAGCACCAGCCCCGCCTCCCGCGTGTTCTCACGGGTCACGTGGTCGGGCTTGCCCGGGTCCCCGCCCGCGCGGAACACACAGCCCCACACCGGGGAGGGAGGTGCCCCCACAGGAGAAGGGAGGAACATACCCCTGACCTAATGTATACAATTTATACAAACGACTCATTAGTGTGCTCTGTTAATATAGTTACAGTGTGCAATTGCGTACATTGCGAGCAAGCTGCTCCGTCGCCTCACGCGCAGATTTGACACAGGGACACGCACAGGACCCCACCGCCACCTGGATGGAGACCCTGTGTGAGCGTCTGGTCACCTCGTCTACCTCCACACGGTCATCCTGCAGGCGGGCGGCAGCTGCTCCAGAGAAATTCAAGTAGGGCCCACGGGGTACTTGCTGGCACCCGTTGAAGGCATATGAAGGAATGCTTAGAAATGAAACGCCAAGGGCTGGGAGAAGCCTCCAAAAATATTTGCTTTGATTACTAAGAAATGGATCTGTTTCTATTTTTTTTTTTAAATGAAAAAGAAAGGGAAGAAGGGAAGAAGGAAGGGAGGGAGGGAGAGAGGGAAGATGAGAGGAAAGATGAGAGGGAGGGTGGGGAGAGAGGGAGGGAGGGAGGGAGGGAGGAAGGAAGAAAGGAAGGAAGGAAGGAGGGAAGGAGGGAGGAAAAGCAAAGAAAAAAGCACCAGAGGCGAGGAGAGCACCTAGCAGGAGGGGCTGCCGGGTTTGGTTCTGCTCTGACTGCCGACCAAGCGCCCTGCCCAGGGACTTCGGGGGCGGGGACCCTCACACAAAGATAAACTCTTTCTCTGCTTCCTCCCCCGAGTCACTAGATTTGCTGCCCTGATGGCCGTCTCTGCTGGGGGACCATGGCTTCTGTTCGGGGTACTCCGGGGGCTGTGGGCCCCAGCTTCTCCTTGAAACTGAAACAGAAACAGAAAGGGAGGAAGTCACCGTGCTGGTTAACAAGGGAAGGCCCCTGGCCAGCCAGTCAGTCCTGGGGCGAGATCGGGGGCCCTGGAGGGGGTGGGGGTGGGGTGAGCGGAGGCTGGGGGTACAGCACGCACGTTCTCAGAAACAACGTAGCGATTACATTTAGAGACTGCAGACAGAAACGAAAGACAAACTAGCAAAAAAAAAAAAAAAAAAAAAAAGAGACACATCAACACAGGAAAACAGCAAACCCCAGGCTGTGTGAGCCTCTCTGAGGGCTGCAGTGGGGAACTGGACGTGGGGACCCGGCTGCAGCGGGGAACTGGACGTGGGGACCCGGCTGCAGCGGGGAACTGGACGGCTGCAGTGGGGAACTGGACGTGGGGACCCGGCTGCAGTGGGGAACTGGACGTGGGGACCCGGCTGCAGTGGGGAACTGGACGGCTGCAGTGGGGAACTGGACATGGGGACCCGGCTGCAGTGGGGAACTGGACGGCTGCAGTGGGGAACTGGACGTGGGGACCCGGCTGCAGTGGGGAACTGGACGGCTGCAGTGGGGAACTGGACGGCTGCAGTGGGGAACTGGACATGGGGACCCGGCTGCAGTGGGGAACTGGACAGCTGCAGTGGGGAACTGGACGGCTGCAGTGGGGAACTGGACGTGGGGACCCGGCTGCAGTGGGGAACTGGACGTGGGGACCCGGCTGCAGTGGGGAACTGGACATGGGGACCCGGCTGCAGTGGGGAACTGGACGTGGGGACCCGGCTGCAGTGGGGAACTGGACGTGGGGACCCGGCTGCAGTGGGGAACTGGACGGCTGCAGTGGGGAACTGGACGTGGGGACCCGGCTGCAGTGGGGAACTGGACGTGGGGACCCGGCTGCAGTGGGGAACTGGACGGCTGCAGTGGGGAACTGGACGTGGGGACCCGGCTGCAGTGGGGAACTGGACGGCTGCAGTGGGGAACTGGACGTGGGGACCCAGCTGCAGTGGGGAACTGGACGTGGGGACCCGGCTGCAGTGGGGAACTGGACGTGGGGACCCAGCTGCAGTGGGGAACTGGACGGCTGCAGTGGGGAACTGGACGGCTGCAGTGGGGAACTGGACGTGGGGACCCGGCTGCAGTGGGGAACTGGACGTGGGGACTCGGCTGCAGTGGGGAACTGGACGGCTGCAGTGGGGAACTGGACGGCTGCAGTGGGGAACTGGACGTGGGGACCCAGCTGCAGTGGGGAACTGGACGTGGGGACCCGGCTGCAGTGGGGAACTGGACGGCTGCAGCGGGGAACTGGACGTGGGGACCCGGCTGCAGTGGGGAACTGGACGTGGGGACCCGGCTGCAGTGGGGAACTGGACGTGGGGACCCGGCTGCAGCGGGGAACTGGACGTGAGGACCCGGATGGCGAGGGCAGGGGGGAGGAGCGCTCTGAGGCTGCGGGGCCAGGTGACCTCCTGTCCCCGTCACAGCTGGCCCTGTGCAGGAGGGAGCAGGGCGGGCAGCCTGGAGGAGTCGCTGGACAGGTGCACGTTCACGGCCCTGCAGGCCAGTAAGGGCCAGCCTCCCTGCTTGGGGACAGGACATGGGAGAGGCCCCAGCAATCCTGCCACCCCTTTCTGTGTCTCGGAGAACCTGTTTCACACTCTAGGAGATGAACAGTCCTGTGGAAACAAATGAATGCCTCCTGCCTGCGGACTCTGGGGTCGTTTCGGAAGCAGCCTCCAGGTGCAAGCACTGGCTTGACCGGTGCCGTTCTGGTCACACGTGGACACAAAGGCCCCCTGGGACTTTGCAGAGCAACGACAGAGAATTACTGCCGGAGTGGAGCCTCTGTCGCGTGTCACGTCAGGTGCTCCCGTTAGACTGTCGCTGTTCCTCGTGACTACACTCAAGGTCGGTTGTGTAAAATCTGGGACTTCAACAGCATCTCTCTCCAAAGCCCCGTTCTTCCCGGCTGGGTCTGGGCTGCTCTGCCACTGGACCCAGGGCAAGGCCTCAGGGCTTCCTCCCGCACGGCTGGGAGTCATTCCCTAGGACCCACCAGCCTAGTGTCTAGACACCACTTCAGCCCAAGAGACTAAACCCACCCCTTTGCCTGCAGCCACCTCGACACCCACAGGTCAGAGGATTCGCCTCGGCCACAGACCTGGGCCACCAGGGGGGTTCAGCCTGTGCGTCCCCTCACTCAGCGGGCCACAGACCTGGGCCACGAGGGGGGTTCAGCCTGTGCGTCCCCTCACTCAGCGGGCCACAGACCTGGGCCACCAGGGGGGTTCAGCCTGTGCGTCCCTCACTCGGCGGGCCACAGACCTGGGCCACCAGGGGGGTTCAGCCTGTGCGTCCCCTCACTCGGCGGGCCACAGACCTGAGCCACCAGGAGGGTTCAGCCTGTGCGTCCCCGTGGCCACCAGGGGGGTTCAGCCTGTGCGTCCCTCACTCGGCGGGCCACAGACCTGGGCCACCAGGGGGGTTCAGCCTGTGCGTCCCCTCACTCGGCGGGCCACAGACCTGGGCCACCAGGAGGGTTCAGCCTGTGCATCCCTGTAGCCACCAGGGGGGTTCAGCCTGTGTGTCCCTCACTCGGAGTTCCCATTGGGCCAACACGCTCCTCTGGCCAGGAACCGGCTGTTTCTCCATTCAGTCCCCGGAGAGAGCGTTTCAGGGAGTGAATGCTCAGGGCACCTAAGAGTCACAATGCAAACAAAGCAAAGGACTTCTCTTGCCTGTACGGATACCAGGGGCAGATTCTGCTCTCTAGACAATAAAAATGTAAATGTTTTGCTAATGACATTAAATTGAAATTAACCCAAGTTCCGAAAAGATTCAAGCTTTCAAATTCAGTCATGAAAGTCATTTAAAAAAAAATTTTTTTTAAACTTCTTTTTACTCAATAGCTTGGAGCAAATGCTGAGATGGGTCAGGCAGGGGAAAGCAAGGGATTGTAATTGATTTTATTTCTTTTAGCAGGAACTGGGTAAAAAAATAAAGAAGTACGTGTTCGCTTGGTCTTGTGAAACCTGTTTATGATCCAGGTTCTGGAGAAAAAGGTAGATACTTTTCTATAGTTTTCCCTTTATCACAGAACCAATCTGACAGTAATTCACCGAGAGTTTGTGCATTCTCAGCTCCTGCATGTAAACAGGAGGAAGTGGAGAAGGTTCATGTCTTCTTTCCGAAGACGCCCTGCAGTAATCTAACCTCAAAACAGACCGTTACCCATGAGTTCTCCTGGAAAAATATGGTATCTATTCCATTTTAAAAACCAAAGCAAGTTGTTCTTCACTCTCAAGTGACTCAAAAGGCAACTTCCACCACAGCAGCTGCAGGGGAAGACAGACCGTGCCTTTGTCTTTAGAACAAACGTACAGTATTTGCTCTAATTCTTAGATTAAAAAGAGCATTTCATCCTCCCTAATAATTCAGCCCCCTGGAAATCCCAAGTCTAGCTCATGTCATGTGTTACACCATCTGAGTGCCCTCTACAGGTGAACACATTCCTGCAATCAAAAATGTGAATGTCACAGATAAACATGGAGCAAGGTCCCTGCACCAGGGCGAGGTGGCACTCAGAGAAATCCAATACAGGAATCTTTCTGCAAAAACCCAGACTGTTGTCCTTGGGTCTCCATCCAACTGACCCTGGGTCTGGGGTCCTTCGGGGCTTGGGGGATGGGAGGGCACAGCCAGCACTAACAAGTTACCAAGCTGGCTGCTAGGTTGGCGGCCTGGACCCAGGACCAGTCATGAAAGCAACTTTAATTTGTCTAATGCACCCACCGAGAGGAATAATGCAGTGTTCTTTCCAGAGGGCTGTCAGAGCAGGCCACTGTGGTGGGTAACACTATTTACAAATTCAGTGTAAAAATATTCACTTCCCTTGATTAAACCCTACCAGCTGTGAGTGTGAATCTGATAATGAGACTGTCACCAGGCTAGCATTTCCTTAGTATCTACGGTAGGCGTCATTCTGGGGCAGGAAAACCGAGTCCCGGTGAGAACAGGACCTGAAGGCACACAACCAGCTTGGTGGAGTTTGGAACCCTCCCGTGAGAGCTGATCCCCAGAGCAAACAGCTTTCAGGGGCGGGGGCGGGGAGTAGAGGTTCTCTGTAAGTTTGTCTCCAGCCCTCGGGCAGCCTCTACTTGACCGCAAAGAACACGGATGCTGATGGCAGTTGTACTGGAGTAGGCTTGTCCAAGCAGGTTCCTGTTAACGGACAGTCTAAGAAAGATTCTGTATGCCTGAAACGTAAAACTCCAGAAATTACTTTAAAATACGTGTGAAATTCACATTTTTACTAATTCCGAGGACCTTCTCCCATGTAGCCCAAACAAACGCTTGCTTTCTGATATCTGGCTACTCTCCTTCGGTGCAAGTAATCCTCCAGGAACGGCTCTGCACCCAGGCCGATAGATGTTTTTACTCTCACTTCACTAAAATTAAAGATACTCGAGTGAGAGTCAACAGGTAATCCATTCGGCACAAATATTCACGCCTGTCTACACTGGCAGTAATTGGCACAGAGGCTCAAACAGAACACCTGTCCCTCTCGGGATGATGTGGCTTTGCCCAGGTATGCCAATGTACGCGCTTCTTTCAGAGCTTGTGAAACATGCATGTACACTCGGACTTAGAGATTTTTAAGAAAATTTAAGTGTGTTTTCTCTCCATTTTAAGCTCCGATGAAATCCATATTTCCCAGGAGAAAAAAAAAAAGGATGATGACCTTGTGATGTTCAGCGGTCAGTCTGGATTTCCTCTACTCTCTGGCAAGAGCCGGAAATGCCAACTGACGGTCCAAGCCCATTGGAAGAGCTCAGACGGGGGTGGCAGGGCCCAGATCGCAGGGAAAGTGGAACAGAGCCCTGGCCCACAGACGGAGGGCCACCGCCAAATAAGTACGCGTCGGCTGTAGGCTGGGTCATGGACGAAGTGAGTGACACAGAAAAGGAATCTGAGAGCAAGATGGGCGTACACACAGGGTACATCACACCGTGCACACAACGCCAAAGCCACTTTCTCCAAGAAAATGGGACGCACTCTAATGCAGACATCACAGCACGGTCAAGGCAGAGAGGAGACAATATGGGACTCAAAAGACACAGAGACAGATCGCTTCTAGCACGAGAAAGCAGGCGCGTTGACCTGTCAACCCGACATCGAAACAGCCACACGACTGAAACATCGTCAAGGTGGTACAAGACGCAGCGTGCTTTGAGAACAAGCGGCCCGCGCTGGTTTCGCGGGCACAGGTCTGAGGGACGCAGGAGACGTCCTGGCGTTAGACTGAGCTAGCGGCTTTAACAAGATGTCAAGGAAAGCACAGACACATAACGGTTTGACGGAGTCGCTCGTGCCGAATGCGACTTGTGAACCAGAAACTATTCTGAAAGCAGACTGCTGTCATTCTCAAGGGCGAGGACAGTGGAGGGCTAGGAACTGGCACTAACGAAACAAAGCCAACACCTTACCCGTACAAGGACTTTAATTGAGGCGCCTGCCCGTCGAGATGTTGTTTGTTTTGGGGTTTTTTTGGTTCCTGGCAGTATTTCAAGCAGTCAAGGCGGGAGAGCAAACACAGGATGGTCCCTATTTAATGGCATCACAAGTTGACACAGCCTGTCACAACGAGGTCCGTCAGCCAGAGAGGTCACGGAAAACATCTGAGGCAGACACGGAATTTCCTGCCTCTCTACACTGTGGCGTATCCGTCTTCCTCCTGTTCTTACTCTAAGTCGGAGGGTGACTGTGTGGTGGGGGGGTGGGGGGCTGTGTTGTATAAAGTGCCTTTAGTGGCCTAATGAAGAAGAAACATTGCACAGCACCAAGGGGGCTATGTAATAAAGTGACATATGTCAGCTGATAGAATAGCTCAAACGGAAATTTCCGAAATCTAGGAACATCGATGGGCCCTTGGGAGTCCTTATCGAAAAGAAGCAATACAGAGACAGAGCTTCTGACTTCAAATAGTCTCAAAAATAACCTTGCCACTCTAAAACTAACAAATATCTTAGGTGTCTATTTACATAATTTTCTCTGACTTGGAAGGTAACAGAAATTCCTGAAAATATCAGAGAAAACCCCTGGGAGAGAGAACAGCTATTGGGACTGTGTTCACAAACACATCTACCACAGAAGAAATCCTTTACGACTGAGAGGTCAGAGGGTCTTCCCCAGGGCAGGTGCTTCCTGGCCTGGACGGAATGGCCTACCCTTTCACGACCTCAGACTTCGCTTTATGCTGGGGGTCACGTCCTTAACTCGACCGCCGCCCACCTGCTGTGGCCAAGGAGGCTGGCTCCCTATGCTGTGGCTGGCGGGAAGCTGGCAGAGGCTTTTCTTGTTTTGTTTTCAAATCTATGTCAAGGACGGTCCTCAAGACAACAGTTTCCACTTGAGGTGTCCTAACTGGTTGGCTGTTCAGCTGTAAGGTGGGTCAGAGAGGTTTGCTATCAATTGTTGGGGACCAAATAAATAAACAGGGTATTTTTGCAATCTGGACAGAGGTGCTGGGCCCAAACCCCACCTCATCTGCCTAGTTAACAAAGAGCTACACCTGATTCTCATTTGTCCCACCCATGTTCTCCAGAGGAGGCTGGAAGCTAGTTTCTTGTTAGTGTAAAGTAGACTTGGATGGTATGGTGGGGGTTGTCTCTGAGTTGCCCTGGAAACTTAATTGAATTGCTGATGGCCACATTTTTTTCTATGAATAAAAGTGGATGTGCTTCTGGGAGTGGGGCATTACGGCTCAGGAACAGTAGAGGCTGTTTGCGTGGTGTCCTCCCGAACCCATTTGTATATATAATATATCTTTAAGTCCCTGTCTGTCATTATTTCAAGTCCATATCTTTTCCTGTTTGGGACTCCGGTATATACTTGTCGTGGCTGGACCGCAATAGTCAACAGCAAGGTGCTAACGTGTAAGAATGGTTATCCTTTGGCAACAAAGAGAAGTTCTTCCTGAAGTGATGTCCCCACAGATCTGGCTTCTGGGACACTTTCTTTGGAGGCAGTTGAAATCGTGGGGTGATGGCCTGAAGGCCGGGCCAGGCCAGTGACTCCTGTAGCCCCTGATACAGTTTGACAAGAAAAAAACAAAGCCTCCTTCCACTTTGTTCTTTTTCTGTTACGGTATTGAGATTTCCTCTAAACTGCTTTCCAGGCATGCTTATAAAACACTGTCCACCAGGGGATGGTGTGTAATCAGTCATGGAAAAGACGTTTCCTTTCTCACTCGGCTGTGATTGCTCTAGTGTCCCTCCCCCTGGAGCTTAAAGCCGGTTTGCAGGGTCCCCAGTCCGTCTCCTGGGGCTGTCCCGCCCTCAGCAGAACACTGTGGAATTTAGTGCCCTGTGGAACAGAAGACGGACGTCCTAGAGTAACCGCTGTGCACAGACAACACTGTTCCTGGCGGTCAAAAGGATAATTGGAGCATTTCTTTCTCATCCAAGGGGCATCAAAGGTCCACTGAGAGACCACGTACATGACACAGGGTCTGCCTGTAGTCGCTGGTCTCCACTGCTCCTCCCCGTGAAGAGTGTAAGATGAGGCGTGAGACCAACGCTCTCTGAAGGTATGAAGTGTGTCACTAAGAATTCCTGAGCCAACCCCAGATGAAATCTCACAGGATAGAGAGATCGAGGAATCGGGACAGCGGCCGTGACCCCGAACATCCCAGCAGATCCTACGTGGTCATAGAAATTTGAAAGGGCAAGTCACCATACTCCACGGTAACTTGATCCTCCTCAGAATTTCCGACCTTAGATTTTTTTAGTCAACTTTTCGCCCCCAGAGGGGAAGGATCATCCTGTTGCCATTTAAGAAAAAAAAAAAATTCTCAGGCCAGAAGTTACTCAATTAAAGTCTGTTTGTTAGTGCCAGTTCGCAGCGGAGGAGCACCGAGGGGGGAAATCGGAGGCTCTGACCATTTGTTGGCTGTGGCTTCCTGTGCCCAACGGCATGCGCCTCCTCTTCCGCCAGGGTGGGGCACAGCTTTGAAGGTCTCTTCCCTCGACTGGAAGGCTTGCCACTGTCATGGTCTGAATGCCTTTTGTAACAATCTCCTCTTTGCACCACTGAGGAAAAGGGATTCCTTTTTACCCTTTCGTGTCAGCAAATACATCAAGGCGTCAACATCAATATTAAAAATCAGAAAAAGAAAGGTATCAGCGTTGAAAATGAAATGCCAGCTCCCCCACCCCACTCAGGATATGCACCGTTTATCTACGGAACTCAACAACCGACATCACAGCGCTCTCGTGCACAACGGGGTGAGCTCGGGTCCGCCCCCCGCAGGTGCCGGCGATGGAAAGGCCCCCGGAGCTACCATTCTGGACTCCAGGAACGGATGAATGAGAGTCACACTCACGATGGAAGAGTCCCGGAGAGTCGTGGCCATTTACCTGGTTCAGAAATTAGTTGGGCCCGCTCATCCACGGGGAGGCACGGAACAAGGAAACGAAGTAACCAGCATGAATAGCGTGCAAGGGGACAGGGAGTGGGCTAGGGCCCTCCTCCCTGGGCCAGCTCAGCGGGCAAGCTGACGGATGAAGTGAGGTCCAGACCCCACCCCCACGGGACACCACACGTTCTCTCCAGCAGCGTGTGTACCTGCAGCCTGACCTCAGGGTGGACCTGCAGTGGGCGGGCTCTGGACCCGGGTGGGGAGTGCTGGTCTCCTAGCTCTGTGTTCCTCACTGTCTAACTGGGCAGGCGGAGGCGTGAAGCATGCTTCCTGTTTGCTATTGGGGGGGCGGGGAGGAGGGAGGGACTCCCAACATCTACCCTCGAAGCTCTCCAGCGCCTGAGGGGCAGCTCATTCCGCTGAAGCTCCTGGGGGCAGACGTGGGGGGCTGTCCAGGCAGGTGCCGGGGTGTGGCGGCTGGCAGCAGATCACCAGCCTGGTCGGCTCCGGGGGATTCGGGGGGCGCATTCTTACTAGTGGAGCTGCCGGCTCACTCCGGACTGTGTTTTAATACAGGCACCTTGAAAGCATCGCTGCTCACAGACGGTAACCGTATAGTTTTTATTCAACCTCCCGACCTTCTCCTTTGAATCTTTCCAAATTTAAATTGCTTAGGACAAGACCTTGCCTCCCTCACCCCTTCCCCGCCCTGCTTCTTGACAACAGCTTCCCCCAGGGCCCTTCTTATGAGAGAAGGTACAAGTCAGTGGTGTAGAAAGGGAATGACGTGAGGGGAGGGACGAGGACAGCTGTGTGGTACGAGGGGTCCTCAGGGACCCACGCTGGCTCTGGTCACTCTGACCGGTACCCAGAAAGGGTCTTCTTTCTACACCAAGACTTCCAACGGCTATGGCTGTAACACCAAGCCCGATACGTATTCACCATGTGTGAACTGTCTGGGTGTCTGACAGCCACTTGTCACAGCTGTGCTTTCTCCAGGGGACAAGAGGTGGTTTTATCGGCTTTGGTCAGACCCTAACTTCTGTCTATGGCCGATAAATCTGCAGGATGGAGGTAAAGGACCTGGCAGTTATTTTTGTCCTCAACTCCCAAATCGCAAGGGCAGTACTCAGAGGCACTTCCTATGGGCCTCACCCCAAAGAAAATTGGCCAAAAAGAAAAAAAAAAAGAAAGAAAAATTGGCCAGTCTAGAAAGATGTCCGAGGTGTAGGGTCAAGAATTGTAAAGTATCAGACGAATTTGAAATAAGACTAAGACAAAGGCACCCAGCCCACAGTGACAGCCATCAGGACAGGGTGGGTGGGACTTTACAGGCATGAAATGTCTTTACAGGTGGGGCTTAGGGATGGCATGACCCTTCACAAGGATGGAACCCCGGAGTCCACTCTGCGTTTAAAAGAACGAGGGCAGAGACCGTGGGGGGCGGAGCCACCCAAACACGCCTGGGGGGCCCCGGCTCCTGATCTGCCCTGACAGCAGGCGTGCGCCAGGCCACCACGCTCTGCTCCCACCTCACACGTCAAAGGGAGCAAACTGGGGGGACCAGGGCCTGAGCCCCTGCAGGGGCCACTCTGCTGACAGTGGCCCACCTGCCCTCGTGCCTGAGCGAGCCCGGTGGCCACAAAGCCACGCGGGCCTGTGTGGGCTGCCCCAGAGCCACCGCAACGGCCACTCACAGGCAGGGGAGCCTTTCTCGGAATAGTGGGGCTTGGAAACTTAGGGAGCTCCAGAGAATGAGTAAGGCCACGCTGGCACGTGGGAGCCAGGGCAGAGGCACCGTGACGACCGTCACAAAGACGTGACACCTCCCGCCCGCTTCCCAGGGGCACTCTCTGCGTGCCCTCAGCTCGGACCCTGGGGCACTGGCCACGCCGAGTCCGGTTTCTGCTCTACTAAATGGCTCCGGTTCCAACACTCGACCCGAGGGAGGCTGGGCCCAACTCTAAGCTACCAGCTCAGTCCAGGGTTAACTCCTTTCTCCTGAAATGAGCCCAGGTGGGGAGAGCTGGGCTGGAGAGAAATGCTTCCTACCTTCCTGGGAGTACGTCCGGGGGCTGGGCTGTGGGCTCCCCTGGCCTTCTCGCTCCTTGTCCACGGGGACTTTTTTCAGGACGGGAGGAAGAAGGGCGACTTTGGGAGAACCCAGGCTGGGTGGAGAGTCCGGGACGTCCTCTGTGGAGACACGAACACGCGGGTCAGACTGCTGGGCTCCTCAAGCCTGAGCCGGGGAGTCCTTCAAAAGCACCACAGAGCAACCCTGGCCGAGAACCAGTCCATGTTCATCCCAGTCAAGTGCTGAGAACACCCACGAGCAATCGAGAGACAGACACGCAGGGTGAGGAAGGTGCTAGTCTGCCCAGACGGGTCTGTCGTGCGGACAGAGTCCCAGCGAGCTGCTCTCCGAACCCCAGACAGTGAACCACGGGCGCCTCCTGCCTCAAACACCAAGGCCGTCTGCTTCTCCTAAAACGCGTAAAACATAGAACCCGCTGTGTCATGGTCAAGCCCACTAACATGGTCACCCCCCCCCACACACACATGTGCATGCGTGTGCGTACCTACACACACACACACACACACACACACACACACCGAGAATAACTGCGAGCCCTGGGCTCTGACCACCAGAAGGGCTTCGGCGATCACCGTACAAATGAAGAGACTATAGGTCCTGCGAAGCTAAAACATTCTGACGGACAGACCGACAGACAGCCCTCCTTTCTTGGCTGTTACCGGCATTCACGTGTGTGCGCCGATGCACAAGTGTGGCATGTGTGTACACATATATGCAAGCACGTGATCATACGCCCCCTGCCTGTGTGTGTACATGCGTGTGCACGCGTGCTTCCAGGTGTGCGTGTGCCCGGCTGTGCTGTGTATGACAGCCTCACACGTCCAACTCCAGTCTGCTGCAGACGTCACTGCCTAAGAGGAAGGGAGGAGATGCTGAATGCTCCTCCACCCACAGTTCCGACACCTCTCAGAACCGTGCACAGGAAACGGGGTGGGTGTGAAGATGCCCGCTGAACCCTCAGGTTCTACGGGAACGTCAGCCTGTCACATATCTCTCCACGTGCTGAGGACGAAGCACACGCTCAGCGAATGAGCTGGCACAGAGGTGGCTGCAGCAGAATGCCGGCAGTCCCGCCAGTCCTCTCCTCTGCACTGACCGGGGAACCAGACCACTGCCCGGACCAGACCAGGGGCCCGGCCAGGAGCCGCGTCCTCCCCTCAGACCGGAGGCGCCCCCGCCGACACCAGCCCCAGCCAGCTTCTCGGCCGTCATCACGAGGACAGACTTCCCCACCGCCCGTCTCCCCACTCTCTCCAGCACGAAGCTCCCTCGCGCCCCCCAGCAGCAGGATCTTGGGTTGGTGATGGCGTTTGGGCGGTATCAGAAGTCCTAAGTGATCTGCTCCAAGGGTCAGCGGCTTGAGGGGCCCCAAGAAAGCTGTGGGAAGAGCAGGCGTGACGAGGAACAGAGGCTGCCTCAGAGAACAGGGCAGAGCCCAGCCCGCTGCTAACACTTTCAAGTTTCTTCCCTCATAAGATTTGCTAAACTTAAGAATCAGCAAACCGCCTGACCAGGCAGTGGTGCAGTGGATAGAGCGTTGGACTGGGATGCAGAGGACCCAGGTTCAAGGCCTCGAGGTCGCCAGCTTGAGTGCGGGCTCATCTGGTTTGAGAAAAAGCTCACCAGCTTGGACCCAGGGTCACTGCCTCGAGCAAGGGGTTACTCGGTCTGCTGAAGGCCCGCGGTCAAGGCACATATGAGAAAGCAATCAATGAACTAAGGGGCCACAATGAAGAATTGATGTTTTCATCGCTCTTCCTTCCTTCCTGTCTGTCTGTCCCTCTTTCTGTCACACACACACACACACACACACACACACACACACACAGTCAGCAAACCTTTTTCTGTAAAAGGCCGAACAGTAAATGCTCTAGGCCACACCTCCCCGTCAGTGACCTCCAAGCAGCCTGAGAAGACAGGTGTCCCTGGGGTGGCCGTGTGGTGACAGTGACAACACAGGCGCCAGTCTGCCAAGCCCTGTTATAAACCCCAAATGTGTCATGGAATGCGGGGGACAAGCAGAGGAGCAGGTATGTTCCGTGTCTGCAGCCCCAGCCTCCAGCTGTAGCCTCTGAAGGCTCTGTCCCCCTGGAGAAGGGTCAGGACTCCCTCAGTCTCCCCTGCGGCCCTGGATGTGAGGACAGTCCCTGAGTTGGTGGCCTCAGTGTTCCGGCCAGGTCACTCTCCCAGCTGCAGACCGTCTGGAGCCCACGTCCACCGGCAGCCCCGTCCCCATCAGGCCGCACCAGGAAGCCCCTGGTGTGAGTGTCACCCCCCGACCAGCGGAGCCCTTACCCGGCCGTGGGGAGGTCCTCGGTTTCTGCGGGATGGCCGGCCGGGCGGCCAGGCTCGGCCTCGGCGACTGCAGGACGGGCTTGGGGTTGGAGGCGCTGCGGCCCCGGAAGCCCCCGTCCACCCTGGGCTCCGCTTTGGCGTTCTTTTCCGGGGCCCCCGAACTGCAGCGGGCCTCCGGGACAGCGGGGTGCAGCCTGGGCCCTGAAGAGAAGGAGGGGACAGAGGGCAACTTCACCGTCAAGCTCCAGGGGGAGGAAACCGATCAGGGGACACGAGACGCCGGCACAGGCAGACGGCCGCCGTCACCATCCTCTGTCACCACAGCCGACCTCAGAACAGGGATGGTCACCGTCCTCTGTCACCACGGCCGACCTCAGAACAGGGACGGTCACCGTCCTCTGTCACCACGGCCGACCTCAGAACAGGGACGGCACAGGAAGCCCGGCCACCAGGGCTCTGACCGCCGACGACCACGCCAACAACAGGCGTCACGCGGGACGGCGTGCGGGTCCCCCCGGTGGGCACGGAGGACAGCTCCTCCTGCACTTGGACCGTCAGGCCCGGCCGGGACCCGGCCCCAGGTGGCAGTGCCAGTCAGTGAGAGGGTGGCTGCAGGTCCTGAGTGGGGAGGGCTCACAAGGACGGCGTGGAAATGTCACCTCGGACCCTGCTCTGCCCCTTCTGCTGCCTTAATTGAACCAGATGACTTTGTCAAAAACAAGCCCGTTAAAGATCGCTTCTGTTCTAACTCTGATTGCCTGAAGATACGAAAACCTAGAACTACAGATACAGCGTGAGGCCCCCACCCTTGATCTGCACGGTTCCCGTGTTCGGTGCTTTACTCCTGGACCACACCCGACAGCCCACGGGGACAAAGGACCCGAGGTGCTTATGGAGGTCGGGCTGAGCGTGCACCACACTAAAGGGCCAGTTTCCACACGCCACAGCAGCTTAATGTCAGAAAGCTCTATCCCCAAAACATCCCCCTCCCAATGCTCCGTTTTGAGGGTTCCTCGCAATGAAAATTTCTTCCCTTTGGGAACCAGAAAAGGCATCCTGCTCAGGCACACGGATCCCGTGGGGGGGATGCGCCCCCAGCGAGCTGGGGCGGGAGGAGGAGTGAGGTCTCCCCTCAGGGGGGGGTGCTGAGAACACACAGTTGATTCTGCCCCTCCCCCCGCACCCCCCCTTTATTTTTTCCTGTCAATCCCGGTGACTTCTGGAAGCAGCAGGTGAGGAGTTCCCTGAGGGGGTGGCAGCAGGGGCCCAGCTTACCTGCCCCTCCTCCGTCCAGCTGCTCCGAGCTCCCAGCCAGGCTGGGTGACTCCTGGGAGACGGCGTCATTCCCCAGCTTCTGAAAAATTCAGGCACCCCCCGCCCAGAGTGCGTATTTATTTAAAGCATAAGAAAAGAACAAGGCAGACAGGAAATGACCACGAAGAATGGCTCTTTCACTCGTGGCAGTCACGCTGACCACCTCGGACCCTCCCTGAGACCCCAGGACCAGCTCTGAGGACCAAGATTCGTTCCGTGTTCACAGGCAGGGCTGGGGGCCCAGGTGTGGCCAGTCCCTGGGGTGTGCATGGGTCCAGGGAGGCCAGGGCCTTGGTGACAGTCGTTTCCCTGGCTGAACTGCTCAACTCCTACAGAGGGAGGCCGGGACTGAACCGGCCCCGCCCCATCTCGTGCTGCTCTGCCCCCCTCCCTGCTGGTGGACACTAGCTTCCTCTCGCTTGTCATTGGTCAATGCACCGAGAGCGTGCCCAGCCCCGCCCACCATGCAGGCTCTGAGCAGAGGCCTTGGCTCCCAGGCAGGTTCCAAATACCAGGTTTGAGAAGCAGGGAACACCTGCTCCATATAAATGCACCACGCAGAGGAAAGGGGCCCCAGAATTCGCCGGGGCTTCCGTGCCAGGCGAGCAGGGCCAGGGCCCACAGGTGCAGTGTGTAAGAGGCCAGAATTCACTGAACACAAGACCCACGAACTTCATGTGGGAGGAGTTAGTGACCGCAGAGACGGGAAGGTTAAAGGCCACTGACTCGGGGCAGTAGCTGTGACAGGTAAAGCCAGACTCAGACCACTGTCCCCAGGGCCAGCCTCTCAGGCAGCCCCGGCAGGCAAGGAGTGGCCTCTCGGCATTCAATACCTGCCGCTCCCCCGACTTGGTAACTGACCCCGTGTCTTCACTTCACAGCTCTTTCCCTTTAAATACATACATTAAAAGCAGGCAGTGTAAAGAGAATTACTCAAGAGGCACGTGAGGACAACACAGATGGTTGTCACCAGCAGTATTGTCACCGCTGATGCTTAATGTCTTGGCTTTAACAGAATACGTCATGGAATCTTAGGGGATGACAGTGTAAAGCTAATTTTTGAAAAACGTTCTCTCATTCATTCATTTGTTCTTAAAATCAAGCCTGTGGATACCCCTGACTGACTCAAATCATTTCCATACCAAGGATCTTTATTATTGTTGTTTCAAGAAGACACTAGATGGGGCTAGGAGACCATGGTTATGAACCTTGAACACTAAACCAGAAGAATCTTTTTTTTCCACTTCGAATCTATTTATATATCCAACGCAGAGCGTTTGGAAAAAGCCCTCCAGCCAGCCTCATCCTTCCACCGAAAGACAGCTGTTCATCAGCAGAAACGGTGCCCAAATAAGCAGCTCCTTGCTGAAAACAGGGTGCTGTCGCCGTCATCAATAAATTCTACAGAGCAGATGAAAATGTAAACATTTCCTGGGGCGTCATGTAAACCTTTCCACCGGGGTGGTGGTCACTGTGTTTACTTAGAATCCTGACCAGGAAGGCCGTCTCAGGCTGCCCGAATTCGCAGAACAGATCGGGAAGGTGGCTGTCAACTCCTCCCTACAGAGGAGGGAGGTGGCAGGAGCCTGTCACCAAGGAAATTGTTAGATGACAAAGGTGCGGACGAGCACCTGTCAAACAGTGTGGGAGGCAGGATTTCACGGGGAGAAAAAAGGGTCCAGGTGTTTAGGAGTAATAGAGACAGGCCTCCCCACCCTGGTCAAGAGTCCACCATCTACTTTCTGAAGACCAGGGGTTCGCTGGGGCGGACTGCTTTAGCGCCAGTCCACATAAAATAGGGGTACACTCTTCCTTCCGTGGGAGGACCCAGGTCCGCAGGGTAAGAGCTCGGGGCAACACCTGGGTTAGAGGTGCACACGTGACTCTCAGTGACAAGGAACAGCCCTTCGGGAGGGCACAGGCCGTGAAGAGGACAAATCCCAACCTCTGTGTCAAAGAGAGGCTCAGAGGATAAATAACGATCAAGCCGGATTCGGGGGGGGGGGGGGGGACTCCGCAATTTTTAAACTATGATGTTTTTCCTCATAGCGACAGACAACATGTAACTGGTCATGTATTCAGTTAATTCTAACGGAATAACCTCGACTGTTTTTTTTTCCTTTCCTTTGGACTTTTAAATCTGGAACAGATCCAGGAATTTTTAGGTTTGAAAAAGGGAATGGATTGCGACGTGCGTAAAAATATAGCTCTGCGTTTCTATCCTCAGAATCTGGTTTCGGGATTTTCATCTGCCTGGCTGCTCTCCTGCTCCCCCGGGGGGTGAGGGGGCTGAGACTGAACACTCAGTCTTCCCCAGGGCCGAGGACCCCGGGGACCAGCTGCCATATGCTTCTGCAACAAGGACGGGGAGCACCTGGGCAGGTGCCACCAGCGAGCGACCTGGGCCTCGGTGGCTCTTGGGAAGCACGTGGCCCTAGTGCCAAGTATATTTTGGGCGGGGCGGGGGGTGTCTCTGGTTTTCCATTTTTATTTAACCCACAGGCTATTTTCCTGCCTCTCTCATGCGAGGGGGGGGGGGCGTGCTCAAGGCCCTCACCTTGTGCGCGCAAGCCGCCCTGCGCTCCTGCTTGGCCTTCATCTCGGCCATCAGCCCGCTGCCCATCACCTGGACGCCGTACCGCCGGCCTCCCTGGGGGCTGCCCCGGCCGTCGCCGTGGTCCAGCTTCCCCGCCTCCTCCGCGGGGCTGTCCTCCAGGGGCTCGGGCGTTTTCATCTCCTCCGTCCGATCCGCGCTGCCGTTTGTCTCCGCCGGCTTCGTGTCCCTCCTGGGCGTGTCCGCGGCTGGACTCCGGACCGCCCCCTTCGGCGAGGACGGTTCCTCCGCCAGCAGGACCGTCGGCGGCCGCTCGGACTTGGACCGGGACTTGATCAGGTTGAGAAAACTCCTCCGAGAATCTCTCTTCTTCTTCTCGTCGCCGCCCCCATCGCCGAGGTCGTGGGGCTCCGGGCCTCTGGAGGACGATCTCCTGCAGCTCGGAAGAAAGGAACCCTGCTGGTTTGACGAAAATCAACTCCTAACAGGAATCCATCAAAAAATATAAACACGGGGGTGCTGCTCCTGTGGCAGAGGCTCTGGGGCGTTTAAGAAATGGCGAGTCGCCGCCGCCCTGGGGAAATGGCACAGGTGAACTGCTGTCCCCAGGTGAGGACACGGGGTCGCACACAAGGTAAGAAGGAGCCTGAGGCGGCCGGGCTGGGAGCAGAGGTCAGCTGGCCTGTCGTCAAGCGCTCTGGTCATTAGTCAGGAGCCTGGGCACACAGCTGGCGGCTCTGGACCCAGGTGACCGCCTGCTCTACCCTGGTGCACTGTGACGTCCCAACCCTGGAAAAGCCTTCCAGAACCATTCGACAACATCTGCAACCCCACCCACCCTTACAAAGGCTCAAGCCAAACGAAGGTTTGGGTCCTTGCTTCCAAGTCAGATCAGAAAGAGGCAACAAAACGGAAGGACAGTCGTTGAGTGCTTCCTCAGCCACGATGAAGTCAACACTCAACACTGAAGGAATCCACCGCTATGCTACGGCTCAGTAAGAGGGACAGAGGGGTGTGTGTGTGTGTGTGTGTGGTGGGCACAAGCGTCCAAGTATCAGGAGCTAAATTATCCTCTACAGTAAGAAGTCACTCATTATACAATAGTTTCTCCCTAAAACTGAAAAACAGGAAATTGCAAGTCATTAAGGAATTTGGAGGCAAAATAAAAAATAAACAGCTAATGGAATAGGAATGAATCACTTCTAAGGAGCAGGAAAAGAAACAAGAAACATTATATATATATATATATATTTGGGGGGGGAGCCTCGTAGGACATCTGACATTTTAAATTATGACCACGCATAGGATTTTCAAACTTTCTTCACACGACTCCAGGGCTGTACCTAAGCCCAGGCCTTTACACAGCCAAGCAACAGCATCTGTTTCTACACAACACAACAAAGTATCTATCTCATCACCACGTGGTGAAGACAGATGAGTCCAGCTGTCTGTCCGGGAACCTCAGAGTCCTCCAGGGCGGGGGGTGGGGGGGGGTGGGAAATGCCCGTATAAACACTCTCCACCTCTCCGTCAGGGCCCCTTCGGAATGCAGACCGAAGGTGAGGACATCACTCTGGGGTAACGGCCCACGGGGTCCATCCAGACCAGGCGTGTGCAGACCTCCCCTCTATGTCCTTTCCAACGTCTCGGAAAGAAGAGCTCGCAGTGGCATCTGTCGTCAACACGGCTACAGGCCGAGGGCCCCTTTGCTCACTCACTCAACCCCCCTCAGCCACGCCACGCCACGCCACACCACGCCACGGGCCGAGTCACGGACACGGTGTTGTACGTAATGCAACACCCAGGCTCCGCCTCTGAAGAGCAGCTTCTACGGGAGGAAAGGGAGCGAGAGCGTGTCGGGGCTGCCGCTCTGCTCTCTGAGGGGGCGTCTCCTCTGACACTGAGAGCCCGTTCCTCCGTCCCCTGAGCTGTGAAAGGAAAAGAAACCAGCTGACTCTCCAAGGACGACGCGTGCTCTCACAGACGTGTGTGGAGGACGGAGAAAAATGCGTCGAGTCAGCTTGAGAGAAAGAGCAACTAACTTGGGGGCCGGAGCGCAGCCGTGGGAGAGCGTCCCAGGATAAATGACACAGGGGGGGGAGGGCTGCCCAGGACAGGAGGACAGACTTTTCCCCAGGACACCACGCCGCGCTCAAGGCCCGTGTGGAAGACAGACCACGGTGTCCAGAAGCTCACAGCATTCAGTGAGTCGCACCATTATGGACACAAAGACCACCCCCCTCTCCCACCGTCCTGCCGAGGAGAGAGAGGGCCCCACAACCCACAGGAGAGCTGGATCCCCCTCCCCGCCATCCACCTGCCCGGCGTGGCCACCACGTGGTGTAAGTTCCTTCCCGAGAGCGGCCCCTCGTCAAGAGTGTCTTTGGAGGGCGGATCCGTGGTTGGCTATCTGAAAACCTGGTGCAAATTGTCGTAAAGACGGGAGCGTTTCAAGGTAGACAACAGTTAAGGAAAGCCAGGGAGCCGTCTTTTAGGAAAACTGCACTCAGTCTTAAGAAAGCACAGACTGACGTGCCAGCCGCTCACTCTGATGCCCCTTCCTTGATGGCGGGGTCATTCTGACACTGTTAAAGTTGTGCCATCTGCCGGGGATGTATGGTCCTCACGTGTATCAGAGTAGTGACAGGGAGCATTGAGAAATAAGTCATTTCGGCCCTGGCTGGTTGGCTCAGCAGCAGAGTGTCAGCCCGGCCTGTGGAAGTCCCAGGTTCGATTCCCAGTCAGGGCACACAGGAAGTGATCATCTGCTTCCCCCCCACCCCAGCTCTCTTTCTCTCTTCCCCTCCCACAGCCATGGCTCAAATGGTTCAAGCAGTTGGCCTGGGCCCTGAGGATGAACTCAGTTGCTGAGCAACGGAGCAGTGACCCAGAAAGGCAGAGCACTGCCTAAACGGAGGTTTGCCGAGAGGAACCTGGTCAGGACACATGTGGGAGTCCATCTCTGCCTCCCTGCCAAGAAAGGGAGGAGAGAGGGCGAGAGAGAGAAAGAAAGGAGTAATTTCAGCTGTCAAAGCTCACTGCCCTGTACCGGAACCCC
This sequence comes from Saccopteryx bilineata, assembly GCF_036850765.1. Lineage (NCBI taxonomy): Eukaryota > Metazoa > Chordata > Mammalia > Chiroptera > Emballonuridae > Saccopteryx > Saccopteryx bilineata. The sequence continues at coordinate 80,374,757 of NC_089500.1, read as the reverse complement.
ACAGTGACGTGAGAACACCCCAGTAAATCACTTTGGGGCCGCACGTTTCGTGGCCCGTTTCAGACTAGTTGCCGCGGTCTCATCACAACCGAGCGCTGGGCTCCACCTGTGGAGTTTCTCAGCTGGTAGGTCTGGGGTCACAGCCTGAGAGTCTGCCGCCCTGACGAGTTCCCAGGTGACAGGCAGTTGCCGGCCTGGAGACCCCACTCTGCAAACCACCAGAATGGCCCATCCCACTGCGAGAATAGGCCCACACACCTAAACCCAACGAGCCTTCCTACACACGGCCGAACTCCTAAGGGTCCGTCACTTCAACGTGCATGAAACAGTGTGATTACCGGACTCACATTTTGGTCACCTTCTTGGTGAAGAATTCGTCGACCCCTTCGTCCACTCTCCCCATGAGGCCGTTCTGCTCACCGTCCTGGGAGACCATGGTCACCGCCCAGACCTGCAAACCAAACGGGGGCAAGGTTGACCGACGTCCGACCGCACTCCGCAAGCTCGGGCTGCTGGGTTCCGGGCATGGGGGCGGGGTCACGTGGGCACGTGACGGGCCCGGAAGAACGAGGGAGGGACGCCGGACAGACGCCAGGCCCAGCAGAGCCGAGGCTGCCGGCGATCGGAGGCGGCTCAGACCCAGCTGGCCGCGCAGCCGAGTGTTTCCGAAGGCAGAGAAAGGCGCGCAGGCATCCAGGAGGGAGGCGGCGCAGGAAATGAACGCACGCTAAGTTCTGAGGGCTGTGACACCCGGCAGCCGGCCCGAGGTGTGCGGACCGCTGGCTGCCGAGTGAGAAACCCCGGCGCACACTAACACGGTCACTCCAAACCCCTCTCCTGCTGGAAGAATGCTGATAGCGAGACTGTGAATACTTCTTTGTATAAGAATTCCGGAGAGCAGAATCCCGTCTCCTGGGCCTGAGGGCACGGGACACAGCCCTGGCCTGTGACATTTCGGGAAATCCGCTAGGGGTTCCTGGACAGGTTGTCCCGCACAGGGAGGAACGTGTCTGTTCTGCCCAGTTACGTGAGGGAGGGTAGGATGTCTGAGTGGTGGCAGCCGCCTAGAGTCTAAGAGGGGACAGGTTGGGGGACAAAAGCCAACGTGCTGAGGATGACTCAGCAGAGAGGTGGACACACCTGGGAGACGTCGGGACTCTTTGTGAGGGGAGGAGGATGCGTGTTTTCCATTATTTAAATGGCTTTTAGTTAAGGATTTCTTGTTACCTCTGTGTTGCATGAATACTTCCCAGCTATTCACACAAAGACCAACAGTGCACAGCCTTGTGTCCCATGCTAAGGGGTGTGGGTTCACCCTGCAGGGAACAGGGAGCCCCCAGAGACGTGACGTGTCCCACCCGCCCGGGGGCCCAGCTACCTCCGGGCAGTGTGCAGGAGAGGTGTGCAGGGACCCCGGAGGAGACGCTGTCCCCGTCCCACCTGCCCTGCCGTGGGCGAAGTCCTCGTTACGACCAGAGGAACGAGGACAGGCAGAAGAGACACTCACGAGAGGTCCCAGTTTCTAGGCAGGCGGTGGGAGCGGGGATTTAGGGAACACGGGCCACGGATCAGGCTGGGGAAAAGCACGTGTCCAGGGTGCTGGAGGAAGTCCGGGGACGGGTGTCCAGCAGAACTCAGAAGCCTGGGTCTTGGAGAAGAGAAGCTACAAGGAGGCTCTTCACCGAGTCGGCGGTCTCTCTAAATGTGCAACTCACAGCAGGCTCAGCCGCACGGCCGACCGTCTGTCTGTGCCAAGCACTGAGTTAACGCTTCCCACGGACAGCTGTGGCACTGGGAGAGGACGGGCATCCTGCCCAGCGTGCGGGGCGTGAGGACCAGCTCACGGGGGCTGTGGCACCTGGTCTGCAGCCTGACCACGCCCTGGTGGGAAAGTTGCTTTCTCTCATCCTCGTTCTGCAAGCCCCGAGTGTCCAGTGGCCTCTGGAGAACGGCTCATGCCAGCACGTAACTCGGTTGCAGAAAAGACGGCTGCTCAGCCCTAACCCACCCCCACAGGGACGCCTCCACTGTGACAAGGCTCCGAGTCCTCACGCTCCTGTGGGGGGTGGGGGCTGCTGGGAAGGGAGCAGACAGCAGACAAAGGCCCTGCGAATGTGAGCAGCAACAACAATGACTCCTGTCGCCTGAACGAGGCTTCAGCCTGGGGGGCTCTCCTGTAGACGGAACGGCCTAGAGACCCGGCCAAGTCCTGTCACTCAGTTACAGCCGAGGGCTCACTGGATACCTTCTGTTTTGTTGACGAGAGAGGAAGCAGCACAGACACTCGCCTGTGTGGTCGTTTCTCCTTCGTGGAGGAAAACCTCTCCCGCAGCCACGGCGCTCAGGGGCTCCCGTGTGTCCTGTACACTGTCTCACACCCTCACCTGGACCCGTTGAGCCGGAGGGAAGGTTCCTCCCGGGTCCTGGTTAATCCCAGATCCATGGCAGCTCGGAGGGAGCGGCGCCCACGGGGTCGCCCGGCTGAGGGACGGCAGTGAGGGGACCCCAGGTCCTGCCGTGAGCGGCTTCCCTCCAGGGCCCCCCCGCCCCCCCCCCAGAGGCTTCCTCTCAAGTTCCCCTTCCCGGTCTTGGCCACTGTGGAGAGGGCTGCGATGAACATGGCGGTTCCTGTGTGTTCAATTCGTCTAAATAAATCTTTTTTAAAAAAATTCCCCTTTCCATTTTGAGGGGAAAAGAAGAACGTTTGGGAGCATCAACGCCTCCTCTCAGCCCTTTTCTCACGTCCTGCTTGGAAACAACTCACAGCTCACACGAAAGGTCCTCTGGGGACGTGACCATCAGCGGGCGCCCCCGGGCCGTCCACGTCCCCGCAGGACGGCCAGCTTCCAGGGCTGGACGGGACCCCAGAGGTCATCTGACAGACGAGGGCGGAGAGCGTGGCGGCTCTGAGCAGCCCAGGGACGCGGCTCTCCCAGAGACAGGAGAGGGGGCGCGTCCCTGCTGGTGCCGAGAAGACGGTGTGGTTTTGAAACCCAAGCGAGACGGACGGTCTCGGCAGGGACAGGAAAGGAAGATGACAGGTCTCTCTCTCACCGCCGCACAACCCAGACAATCCTAACCACACATGGTCGCCCCGTGTGATGACCCCTTTGGCGACAGAAACGTTGAAAGAAGCGACAGCCTGCACCTCAGCTCCGAGAACTGTCACTGGAGGTTGAGGACGAGCCCAGGGACAGCCACCGCGGACGCAGGGTGGACAGAGCCCACCCCATCCTCGCAAAGACAACAACGATGACGTTAGATGGCTGCTGTGACTACATGCAAGTCACAGCGATGGCCGCCACCTGCTCCCTCCTGCTGAAAGTGGGGGTGACTGTGTCCAAGGGGAAGGGCCCTTTGAGGTGGAAGCCCTTTGAGCACGGCCACCGCTGTGAAATCCCATGGTGCGATGTTTCACTGTGGGCCCAAGGCCACGCAGCAGGCCGGGCCACGTTCTTGGTCCTCCCAGCACTGGGGAGAGGCTGGACCTGTGCAGACCCACGCCGTCCCCCGCTGCCTCGGACACACGCCTGGGCTCCGACCCGGCAGGCCCACAGGGACCGAGATGCCCCTGTCCTCTCTCTAGGACACACCCAGTCTGCTCCTCCACCCGCTCAGCCTTCTTCCCCTCCCTCTTTCCTGTTTTTTAAAGGTATAAAGAAAAGTACACACCGTCCTCTCTCCTGGGGCCACGGGGGGGGGGGGGGGGACGGGACTCAGAGCACTGTTTCACAAGCAGGCGCCTCCAGGAAGGACAGGGAAAGAGCCGCAGGGGGCAGTGTGCCTGGGGGCCTCTAGAATCTCTTCCCATTTAAAAGAGCCCGCCCTCGTTTACAAAGAAAAAGGGAAAATCACTCCTCTCGGACATCCTGGTGCACTGAAAAGTTACAAGTAGATCAGAGAAGAAAGCAGTACCTACATTGTTTCCTTTCCGACAGATTTAAACGAGGGGAACAAATCAGACACGCTGAAGAGAGACGGCCCAGGAAACGCCATCCCTTCCCCGTCCATGCGGCCAGTCCCCCCTCCCACCCACCCAGTGGGCACTGAGCGCCCAGCCCAGCCCACGGTGATGACCGCACGCTGAGACACGCCGGCCCAGAGCTGTCACCGGGTCAGCGTCAGGGCCCACGGAGGGTTGCTCGGGCTGCACCCTGTGCCCACGTGGGTGACAGCGACCTCCCTGGGTTGTGCAGTCACACCCTGTGGGAGACAGGACGGGGCGGCTTCCTGCAAGAAGCCTTGTCTCAGAGGAGGGCTGAAGGCGAGTCGGTATCGGCTCGGGATGTGCACACGTGTGCGTGTGCGTGTGCATGCCCAGTTGTGCGTGCCCAGGTACGTGTGCGTGCATGTGCGTGCGTGCACACGTTTGCGTGCCCATGTATGTGTGCGTGCATGTGTGCCCATGTGCGTGTGTGCACAAGTGTGTAACCGTGTGTGTGCCCATGTGTGTGTGCGTGTGTATGCATGTGTGTCGGGGCCAGGGGGGCAGGACAGAGGGGGAGGCAGAGGGCAGGTCGGGTTGGTGGTGGGCAGTGGTGTTCGGGACCATATCCAGGGGTCTAACCTGTCGGTGGTGATGCTCCCGGATGGGGGGGGGATGTAGGAGAAAGGGGGGGTTACAGAGAAAAAAAGGCCCCAGTTTGGAAGCGGTTGAACCCGAAGAGCTTGAGGACTTCCAGGTGCAGGAGGCAGGTGAGCGTCTGACTAGCTCAGCAGAGGACAGGAGTCACCAGTGGGAATGGGGAGCAGGCTAGAAGTCACCCCCCAACTCCGCCTCGAGGCCTCGTGGCAGGGTAGGCAGGATAAAAGTGTGACGACCCAGAGGCCACAGAAATCGCCTCTCAGGAGGGACAGAGCTTTCTGCGTCAGGTGACTACTTAGAGGTCAAGTAAGATGACCCGTGTCCCCAGGACGAGGTCAGGAGGGGCTGGGCGGTTCCAGGTGGGCCGGCCCAGAATGAAGAGTTTGGAGCAGGAACAGGAAGAGAGACAATGGGCACAGGTGAACTTTTCCAGGACGTCTGACTGAAGGAGAGAAGACACAGGAACCCGAGACACAGGGTCAATGTGCTCCCGACAGGAACAGTGCTGTCCCCTCCTGCAGCAGAACAGTCAGGGAGCTCTGTCACCCACTGCTCGGGTCCACGGTCACCCCACTGCTCGGGTCCACGGTCACCCCACTGCTCAGGTCCATGGTCACGCCAGTGCTCAGGTCCACGGTCACCCCAGAGCTCAGGTCCACGGTCACCCCAGTGCTCAGGTCCACGGTCACCCCACCGCTCAGGTCCACGGTCACCCCACCGCTCAGGTCCATGGTCACCCCACTGCTCACGTTCTCGTCATGAAAGCAAAGGCACCGAGCAGATCAGCACATGGGGGCTGGGGGAGGCTATGTGCACACAATTCCAAATCACAGATAAATTCCTTGCTCGTTATCTTTCACCCTCGCACACTCAGAGGCGGTACAGGCGCCCAGAAGTCGCCTGTGTCTGTCACCCACGTCGTTTCCAAGGACGACCCTGCTCTGCAGAGTAGGAAACGGCAGCCCTGTCTTTCCCAGAATGGTGGAGCACCTCCTGGCCGCTATGCTGCACGGACCGCACGTGCGCGGGGTCTCCTCCCGGCCGCTATGCTGCAGGGACGGCACGTGCGCGGGGTCTCCTCCCGGCCGCTATGCTGTACGGACGGCACGTGCGCGGGGTCTCCTCCCGGCCGCTATGCTGTACGGACGGCACGTGCGCGGGGTCTCCTCCTGGCCGCTATGCTGCACAGACCGCACGTGCGCGGGGTGACCGCACGTACACGGGGTCTCCTCCTGGCTGCTACGCTGCACGGACCGCACGTGCGCAGGGTGACCGCACGTGCACGGGGTCTCCTCCTGGCCGCTACGCTGCACGGACCGCACGTGCACGGGGTCTCCTCCTGGCCACTATGCTGCACGGACGGCACGTGCACGGGGTCCCCTCCCGGCCGCTATGCTGCACGGACGGCACGTGCACGGGGTCCCCTCCCGGCCGCTATGCTGTACGGACGGCACGTGCACGGGGTCCCCTCCCGGCCGCTATGCTGCACGGACCGCACGTGCAGGGGGTCTCTGGTCCCCACCTCCGCCCCCGCCACCTACCGCCGCCTGCGTGGGCTGCTGCTTCTTGTTGCGCCGGGGCCTCAGCTTGGTGAAGTGCTCCAGCTTCTTCCCCTCCTCCGACGGCAGCTCCGAGATGAGGCCCGAGCTCCGCTTCTCCGGCCGGCCAGCGGGGCACGGCGGGTCCTCGATGTGGATGGGCACTTCCTCCAGGGCCTTGTCCAGGTCGAACTCCATCTCTGTGAGAAAGCAGAGCCGCAGCTCACGCTTGCTGCCGAGATGGACACGAGTCCCTGAGAGCGACCGAGCCCGCCACGGAACAGCAGCAAACGGCCACCCCCACGCCACCCCTCCCCGCCTTCCCCACGCCCCGAGAAGCATCCTTGCAGGTGTGAGGCCCCCCCCCAGGGGGGGAGGGATGCGGTCAGCGGCACTCACCGAAGGCCCTGGACACCGGCCGTAGCATCCGGCTGTGAATCGTCTTCCTTTTGGACTTGGGGGTCATCTAAGCAACAAAACACAGAAAGCACTGAGTCAGGCGGCCACACAAAACTTGCCTTCGCACATCCGGGACCCGTGTTCAAGCCCAGGGTTGTCTCACTTCCATCGGACAGCCCGACTGGAAAGGCTGAGACCTGCGTGTTTCTTCTCGAACGGTGCAGCCGACGCTTCTTCCTCCACCCTAATCCCAACCCCCGGGCCACACCCTCCTGACACAGCCCGAACTCACAGCTGCAGGTGAGGGCATCCAGGTGGATATAAAGACCAAGGAGGAAAGACTGAATGATCAGCCTGTAAACCCCGGAAACACAGTTATCCATTGTGCGTCACCACAGCAACATCCATGCCAGCACCTGGTCCGTTAACCGCAGGTGGTCTGGCTGGTGTGTTCCCCGTTCCACCCCCCCCCCCAGATCTTCATCTTTGCTCTGTGGGCAGAGACGAGTTAGGGTTCAGAAGTCTGCATCTGCCCCCACTTCTCAGGAGCATGTCTGATCCTGCTGGCCCTTTAAACACGAGACCAAGGCCCAGAGGACGGCCAGGGTGTCTGGAGGGCTTTTCTCTGGCATGAGTGCCAGCTGTCGAGGACATAAAGCCAAGCCTAAGGGAGGCATTCCCTTCTCCCTCCATGGGGCCACCACACGTGTCAAAGATAGAGGGAACCGCTGTCCTCGGCCACACAGACACATCTGAAGGAGGAAACCGAGTCATGAAGACGGCAGAGGCGACTGCTCAAGTTGCAAGCTGCAATGGCGCAAGGCAATCGTCCCCGTCAGCTACGGATGGACGGGTGGGCTTTAGGGACACCGGTATGGGTGTAAACGAAGCGACAGCGTGAATCAAAAGACCTTGGTTTGCAGACTTCCATTTCACTTAATAGTTTGTCCTCTCAGGCTTAGAAAGAAAAGGAATTAAGAGAGCAAGAGAGAAAGAGAGAGAGAGAGGAAAGAAAGGAAGAAAGAGAGAGAGAGAGAAAGGAAAGAAAGGAAAGGAATAAAAAGAGAGAGAGAGAAAGAGAGAGAGAGAGAGAAAGAAAGAATCCACAAGGCTGATGTAGGTTCTGTTGTTAAAAGAATGAATTGGTTCATGCCGACCTTCAAAGCCAAGAACTTGACCGTTGACAATTTTATGCCAGTTTTCTTAATAACAGCCTCGGATGGTTATTGATCGTTGAGAGAAAAGGCAGAGGAAAAGTGACAAGCCGTGGTGCTGCGTCCCAGACTGGTTCTCCTGAAATGCACCGCTGGCGAGGTTCTCCCAAGGCTGTGTGGACGGCGGGCAGGGTGGGGAGCGCCCACTGATCAAGGATCAGGCTTCTCAGGTTCAATGAAAACAGACTCAACCCAGGGCAAACGGAGAAGGACCCAGCCTAGGCTGTTCTCCCCAAACTGGCTTCGCCGTAGGAAGAAGACAGCGGCCTGGCCAGTCTGAGTCACTAAGTAAAACCTTGACATATAATTAACTGCTCGGGAGACACAGACTACCAAAATTATGCCGGGTTTAGTCGTGAAAATGTCTCCAGTCTTCTCTCCACTGTGGACGTGGCTGTGATGGCAAAAAGAGTCAGGGAGAAGCTTGGGACATGAGTTCCCAACAATTCATTTAGATAGCCCTAAATAAAAGGGAGTTTAAAACTGCATGGCATGAAGATGTCCTATAGAATTGTTTCCCTAGATTTTATTGATTTATTTATTTTGGTGACAGAGACAGGGCGAGGGACAGACAGGAAGGGAGAGAGATGAGAAGCATCAATTCTTCATTGTGGCATCTTAGGTGTTCATTGATTGCTTTCTCATATGTGTCTTGACTGGGGGCTACAGCAGAGCGAGTGACCCCTTGCTCCAGCCAGCGACCTTGGGTTCAAGCTATTGAGCTTTTTGCTCAAGGTAGATGAGCCTGCGCTCAAGCTGGCGACCTTAGGGTTTAGAACCTGGGTTCTCTGCATCCCAGTCCAATGCTCTATCCACTGCGCCACCGCCTGGTCAGGCTGTTTCCTTAGATTTTATAGAAAGAGGGTTCATGGGAGAAAATCATCGTGCTCACGTTCTTATCGACGTGCCCATCACAGAAGGGTCGGCATGGAGGCGGAGGAGAGGTCCCACCAAACGGCATTTCACGGATCAACTCGTGGTTGAGGGCACCAACCATTACGTCAGCCCAGACAGAATGAGCTTTAGTTTTAAAAACACCTGATACCAGGAATAAGAACTACTTTTTTCAATTCACATCTTCAGGGTGTATGAGGAACAGGGCATGAAATCCTTTAAAATGTAAACTGCAGAAGGGAACCCCGAGCTACAGACGGCTTCCTCCGCCCGACGTCACCGACCGCCAGCGAGCCCACAGGTGGTCAGGGGTCCAGAGCAGCACGGAGTCCCTCCCTCACGTGACCCCGTTTTCACCACGGATATAAAACCACCCCCATGCAGTCCATTAGCATTCGTCCACTTTTACCCCAAGCTAGGGACTACCACTGGGTCATCAGAGACAACACATTTTTTCTTGCTAAACTCACTGCTGCTGTGTGATTCTTAGATGCACTAATTAAAAGCAAACAAACAAAAAAGAGTTCAATTGTTTCTATTATCATAAAAATAGGATGGAGCACTTCCCCTTCTTCATTTTATCAAGTTTGCACAGAGAATAATAAAAAGCCTTCCCAGCCAAGCTCGGGAATCCCCTGAGGTTAACAAAATGAAAACAAGTAAAAAGTGGGTTAAAAAACAAAAACCAAAGAACCAAAGCAGCTGCCAAGCAGGCTAGTGAAATTCCTGTTAATAAAAGAAGTGAATCGTGCTAACGACTTCCTAGAGCCCTGGAAAACGAGCAAACAGAACTGAACGGTTAAGTGACTGTGTCTTATTTTTCTCCCCACACGACCGCCGTGAGGACTGCCCGCTCCTGAGGGTCTGTCCCTCGAGTCGGTGGCCTTCGCCTGCTCCGCTAGCTGAACCGTCTTGTCTGCAACTCGCTGCCCGTTCCCTTCCGTTCTGGACCCACCGCAGCTGACGACAGCACAGCCCCCAGGAGACAGCCAGGCAGCAGCGCAGAAGCAGACAGACACCAGAGTGGAAACTGGGGGGGGGGCCTGGAAACGGCCCGGCCACCGAATACTTACACTTGTGCAGCAGAGGGTCTCCATGCAGCAGAAAGAAAGGGGAGAAACATGAATGGAAGAGGAAACAAGCAGCAGCATCACGGGGGGGGGGGGGGGGAGCAGCCGCCTGGGCTCCCCAAGCAGGGGAACTGGGGCGGCAGACAAGCCAGCACGGGGGGGGGGGGCACCGTCCACGGGCACACGGAGCAGCCGCCCGGGGCCCCCCCCAGCAGGGAACTGGGGCGGCAGACAGGCCAGCACAGGGGGGGGCACCATCCACAGAACTGGGGGGCAGACAGGCCAGCACGGGGGGGGGCACCATCCATGGGCACACAGAGCAGCCGCTGCCCCCCCCGAGCAGGAAAACTGGGGGGCAGACAGGCCAGCACGGGGGGGGCACCGTCCAGGGGCACAGGGAGCAGCCGCCCCCCCGAGCAGGGGAACTGGGGCAGCAGACAGGCCAGCACAGGGGGGGGGGGCACCGTCCAGGGGCACAGGGAGCAGCCGCCCCCCGAGCAGGGGAACTGGGGCGGCAGAGAGGCCAGCATGGAGGGGGGCACCGTCCAGGGGCATAGGGAGCAGCCCCCCCCCAGCAGGGGAACTGGGGCAGCAGACAGGCCAGCACGGGGGGGGGGCACCGTCCAGGGGCACAGGGAGCAGCCGCCCCCCCGAGCAAGGGAACTGGGGCAGCAGACAGGCCAGCACGGGGGGGGGCACCGTCCAGGGGCACACGGAGCAGCCGCCCGGGCCCCCCCCCCCCAGCAGGGGAACTGGGGTGGCAGAGAGGCCAGCACAAGGTGAGAGCGGGTCGGGCGTTTTATAAGCAGCAGCCCAGGGACAGCTCTGAGTTGCAGAACCTCGTAGGGATGCTACCTCTTCTGCTGAGTGTGTGCCAAACGGCACCGGCCACCCCCACCCGGGGGACGAAGACAGCGTTCGCCCCAAAGGCACATGGTGGGCAGAACGCTGGGTGGAGAGCGGTCAACCCCAGGCGGACACGGGTCCTGGGCCCGCGCTGGTCCCAGTAACACACACTGGGGACAGTGCATCCATCCATGGGCGTGTGTCAGGGTCCCTTTCGGGGTCTTCTGTGTCCCATAGTCTATGCTCCCCGCTGCACGGTGAGGTGAAGTAGCTTTGACTTCCCTCCGTCACCAAAGCCTTTCAGGAGGGGTCGCGGGACCTACTACAGAAGACAGCGCGTACCTCGGTGGGAGTGCGCGCCTCACACGAAATCTAATTCATTAAGTGATGTGGCTTGTCATTCACGGTTGTGGGGGCATCCGCACATTCTGCAAACCCATACAGGGCTCCCCAACTTGCGAGTGTAAACAGCTGGGTCTGCCCGAAGGAAAGGCGTCCCACAGACAGCGTCAGCGTCACCGTCACCGTCCTCAGTAGGACCTGCTTCTCAGAAAGGTTTCCGCCAGCAACGTCCCTGAAAGTCCGAATCCCGACTTCTAATTCCGTACTTTATGAGGTAATTTTCTTCAACTACACTTTATTTTATGACCCATTAAATTAAATTGGAAACAGCCTTGCTGAATGAGAGGAGAAAAAGGTCAAATATTTTCAAATAGTCTTGAACCGCACCAGCTCCAGACCTCTGCCCGGTCTCCACACGTCCCCTTGAGAGACGTTAACGGGGTGTGACGAGAGACACAGACAGGAGAGGTCGCAGCCCTGGTGAAGGCCCCTGGATAGTTGCAGACTCCCCTTCTCTTCCTGCAAGGAGAATTCAACAGACACGCACTCCTCCCAATTACCTCCCAATTACCGAAAGATCCTTATCAGTCAAGGTGGGGAATCATTCTACTGGCTCAGCTCCTACAATGGTAGGCAAACCCAAACACCCCCGACCACGAGGAAGACCACGGCCACGGGAGACCACGGCCACAGGCAAGCCGACTGTCCCCCGGAATGAGGACCACTGGTTCATGCCCGGGCTCCTTCCTCACACTCTGCGGAACTCATCCAGGGGCTCGAGCGACTTATCCAGACACACTGACGTGCTGCCGGCCCGAGCGCCTCCTCACAAGGTGCAAGGTGGAGACCTGGCGTTCAGGAGCCAGACCGGGCCAGGGGAACAAAGGCCAACGGGTCAGGCACTCAGGAGAGGAGGGTCTGCATCCGGCACAGCCAGGTCGGCATTCGTGCCCAAGGAGGGCAGAGGGGGCCACGGGCTCCACCTCCTGACCCACACCCGGTCTGCAAGGGTGTCCACTGCCGCAGCCGCTGACCCACACCTGGTCCGCAAGGGTGTCCACTGTGGGCAGTCGCTGACCCACACCTGGTCCGCAAGGGTGTCCACTGTGGGCAGTCGCTGACCCACACCCGGTCTGCAAGGGTGTCCACTGCCGCAGCCGCTGACCCACACCTGGTCCGCAAGGGTGTCCACTACGGGCAGTCGCTGACCCACACCCAGTCCACAAGGGTGTCCACTGTGGGCAGTCGCTGACCCACACCCAGTCCACAAGGGTGTCCACTGTGGGCAGTCACTGACCCACACCCAGTCCACAAGGGTGTCCACTGTGGGCAGTCGCTGACCCACACCCAGTCCACAAGGGTGTCCACTGTGGGCAGTCGCTGACCCACACCCGGTCCACAAGGGTGTCCACTGTGGGCAGTCACTGACCCACACCCGGTCCACAAGGGTGTCCACTACGGGCAGTCACTGACCCACACCCGGTCCACAAGGGTGTCCACTGTGGGCAGTCGCTGACCCACACCCGGTCCACAAGGGTGTCCACTGTGGGCAGTCGCTGACCCACACCCGGTCCACAAGAGTGTCCACTGTGGGCAGTCGCTGACCCACACCCGGTCCACATGGGTGTCCACTGTGGGCAGTCACTGACCCACACCCGGTCTGCAAGGGTGTCCACTACTGCAGCCGCTTAGCCAAGTGTATTCACTTTTAAAAGTAAGTTAAAAATAGAAACGGGAGGAGCTTAGACAGAGATAAACTCTTTTTACAAGTTAATGGCCCAAAACATTTGCCATTGGATTCTTTATCACACACACACACAAAAATAATAATAATTTTTTCTCTATTTTTTCCCTCTTACATGCATAGCAGACTTCTTTCTGAACCATCTGCAGCAATGTCTCAAAAATACATAATTGACACATGGGACTAATCTGGCTGCAACAGGCAATACCTCAGACCAACCCACCAGGTTATTCCCCTGAGGCCCCCTCCCCAGCCTGTGTTCCCAGGAATCCCGGAGGTGGGTGACTAGGCAAACATCTTTGGGAGCAATAGAGAGCCAAGTTCTGTCTCGTTCTCATCTGGACCTGGAGTCTAAACAGAGCCCGACACAGTCGCGGACGCCAGAGCCTCTCGTGCGTGTGGAGAGCGCCAACCGCCCCTCAACCAGCATCCACACAACGTTCTTGACCACCTGGGACGACAGCAGCCAGGACCCCACAGGGGACGACAGGCAGGAAGAGTCGGTGCAGGGACACGATCTGTTCCCCAGACAGTCCTTTACAACTGGGAGCCTCTAATCTCACGAAAAGTCTCCCTGCTGTTCTTCTTTTCCCATCTCGTGTCAGACGGGTAAAAACTCCCTCGTAGATCCTCGTGTTTCATGGACTGCTGTCCGCCTCCCTGAGCCATAAATGCACGGGAGACGTACCTGACTCTTTCTCTCCGAACCAGTTATTCTAAACATTTTCAAATTTACCAAAAAAAAGAATTTTAAAGGTGTGAGGACAGTATCATAAATACAGGTGTACTCTTCATGTAGATTCCTTAATCATGGACATGTTGCCACATTACTTTATTGGAAATGCTCCCTTCTCAACTCACTCTGAATGAGAGAGTGACTTCATGCTCTGCACTAGTCATCGCTGTTCATAGATTAGCTCAGTTAGTAACTGTTGGTACTTGAAAACGAGGTGATTTTGTTTTAAAAAGAAAATGCTTGCTGAATTTTAATCAGTATCTTAAAAGCTTAAAAATTATACATTGAAACCTGAGGCTGAAGTTGCTCAGGGGAACTAACTGGAATTTTTTGTCATCAGAGAAAAGGCTTGACAAGACGTCTTCTGTAAAAACTCAAGCCTCTTAACAGTCCTCTCCCAGGAAACGGCCGTAAGCAGACGAACCGCTTCTCCACAGGACTGTCTTTGATTTAAAACTGGTCTGACACTCATTAAAATAACGGAAAGAATTATTACAATTACTGAGTCAGTAATGCGTGAAGAGCACACCCTGTCTCTCCCTCCACCCCAACTTGGCACACGCTGTCGAAAGCCTGAACTTCTGCAAAGTTTTAAACTGTAGATGGTGACAAATGAGCCATTGGGAGACAACTAATCCACACCCTTTCGTACCCCAGGGGCCGACGGCGAGCCGGAGCTGAAAGGGGGGTTGGAAGCGCTCACTTTCTAAGAGCTCCTTCCTGCAGGCAGCGGACAGATGGTCCCCCGACGGCAGTCAAGGTAAACCCACGTTTCGGCGTGACACAGAGGCACGTGTGTTGAAGTGATAAGACACCTACAGGAGGCTAATTAATCACTGTCACAAAGAAAATAGCACGTGGAGAGGCACCCTGCCACGTCCCAGGGACGCCAAGAGCGGGAGACTCACTTCAAACAGCTGAGTAACAACTGAGCGGGTCACATTTTTGACACAGCTGTTCCCGACAATGTTTTAAAGTCTGCGCGGGCGTAAGTTACAGCTGGACAGCACACACACCTCTCGTTCGAGGTCCTGTTCATATCTTAATTTTATTCGGTGTTAGTGAGGAGATATTTCACGAGGCAGTGACGTCTAATTAAACCTAACTGGAAATTCCATTCTGATTGTAAGAAACACGCACACAGGCTGTACATAGAGCTAGCGACCGCAGGACTCGGTTCTGAACTGTCCTGCCTACGGGTCCCCTACGTCACCGTGGACAAGCTACCGAAAGTGTCCTATGCCTCAGTTTCCTCACTTGTTAAGTAGAAGATAGTAATAACACCTTGATCATTCTTAGGTTGTTACCAGTCATAGATTTAGAATAGTGCCTGGCACATCAGAGGTTCTATAAAAGTGTGTATTAAAGAGTAAGAACACATTTTTAAACTATCTGAACTTTGGAATGCCCTAGGGAAAATATCGCAGGCATCTGGGTTATCAGCAAACACATTAGGAAATCATAAAATTATAGCCTCTCCCAAGGCAAACCACTTCCTGGACCACTTAAGATATAAATGCTACCAAGGTGGGGTGGGGGGGGAGGCTTGTTTAGAAACCAAAAGCAAAACGGACCTCCCTCCCTTTGAACATGGACTGCAAATATTACTTTTTATGGTACTTCGTGAGGGTCGTGACCTGAGGTGTTTCGTAATAGATGTCAACGAGAAACAAACATTAGATGCCACTGTGATTATGGAGGGTGGCAGTGCAGGTCAGTTTACGCCTCTGTTCCAACTGGCTGTGAGCCTGCATACCCTTTCGTGAGGGGAAGGCGCCAAGCTCAGAGCACCGGGTTTCTTTAGGAGAGGGACCCCTGCCCGTGGGGTGGACGGTGGCTCTGGACCGACAGGTAGACTGAGAGTGTACAGGAAACTGTTACCACACAACACCTACCGACATGCACCCTTTGCACAAAAATGTTCTTCTTCCTCAGACTCACTGCCATCTTAGCTCTGGTTTTCTGCTGTTTAACAGTTTATCAGCCTCATTAAAACCATAACTAAAGACAACCTTAGTTGGAACAGGGGGAAAAAAATCTATTTTCAGGATTTGAATGTTCTGCTCATAGAAGTGTCTGTGTTTTTAGAGAGAGCTCTGTCTTGTGTTTCTGTCACTCACTCAACACTGCAGGTGCTGCCCTCTGCCCCAGGCGTCCCGAGGTCCCTGAGGTCCCCGAGGTCCCTGAGGTCGTGGTCAGGGGCAGCCCCGCACACCTCCTTGCCTGTCTGAACCAGGAGAAGAACGCCCTTCACGTTCAGAGAGGCCTCCGGCCCCTCCTGCCTCTGTGAGTCAAGGCGGCATTGCCGCTGTTACAGGTGGAGCCTCGTGGGGGCGCCCGCCGCCCGGCTCCCCACACTGGGGCCCCACGGTGGCCCCCTCTCCTCCACCCTCACCCCGCCCTCTTTGTTTAAAGAAATCAGCCTTTGTCTTTCTTTCACTTAACAAAACCAAATCAATGGATCAAACAAAAACTGGGTCTACACAAGGTCAAGTCCCTGCAGTAGCCAAGCCCGTCCTGGACCAACAGTCCCCCCTCCGACACTGCAGGGCGCACTGACCCGGCCAGACTCGTCCACCAGCCACCGTCTCCTGGACTCCTTCCCAACGGACACCAAACCAGAGAACGCCAGCAGGAAGTGCGGCACATGAGGTCAGTTTAAAATTTTTCATTCAAATCATTCCCTGTGACTTACTGTATTCCCCATGTATAAGACGTATCTTTTTTCTAAAAATTTGGGGTCTAAAAACTGGGTGCATCTTATACAGTGATTGTAGATTTTTTTACTTCATTGGGCAGTGATGAGGAGTTGTATGCATTTTATGATAAATAAAACTTGAGCTCAATAACTTTATGTAATACATTTTTTTTTTCAAATTCCGGGCCCCAAAATTAAGGTGTGTGTTATACATGAGGGAATATAGTATTTTCTTTTTAGGGCTAGCCTAAGAGCTTTTGGAATATATTCTTGTGTGTGTGTGTGTGTGTGTGTGTCTGTGTGTGTGTCTGTGTGTGTGTGAGAGAGAGAGAGAGAGACACACACACACACAGACAGGAAGGGAGAGAGATGAGAAGCATCAATTCCTTGTTGCGGTTCCCTAGTTGTTCATTGATTGCTTTCTCATATGTGCCTTGACCGGAGGGCTACAGCAGAGCGAGTGACCCCTTGCTCGAGCCAGCAACCTGGGGCTCAAGCTGGCGAGCCTTGCTCAAACCAGATGAGCCTGCGCTCAAGCCAGCGACCTCTAGGTTTTGAACCTGGGTCCTCTGCATCCGAGTCCAATGCTCTATCTACTGCACCACCACCTGGTCAGGCTTGGGATATACAACACAGAATCCGACTTCTAATACCTGACAATGCCAGCAAAATGTAAAAATACTTATGAAGCATACATTTACAACACCCCGGAGGGGCAGGTTTCAGAACAAACCTTGGTGATTCCCCCCACACGGACCTACTGTATCTGTAGATCTGTACAGTCCTATAGGAAACTACTTGTCACCTTCAATTACACTAGAACATCACCTGAAATCTAGGGTCACATTTTCTTTTAGGCTCTGTTTGCTCGTCTCCTTGTACATGATACGGCTTTATCTAGAGGGCACTCAGTTCTTTTATTTACAGACTTTAAAAGACAAAAGTAGCTTATATAAAAAAAAACAAACAAACTACTTCAAGCACAATAGTTTCTTGTGGGTTAGAAAAGTCATGCTGGCCACGTCAGATCCTTGGCTCCGGAAGTTAAAAACAGATACGACTCCCTAACAATGGCTGACTCTCAACACTACTGAGACCAGGGCCGGTGCCGAAGCATTCGGACACAGAACGAGCTCAAACCTGGTCTCCCAGCACGTTCTCAGGTTATAAGGGATTACTAAAAAAAAAAAAAAAAAAAAAAAAAGAATATTTTAGTACAACATAAAAATAGAGGTGAAGACATACTGAGTACAAAGATACATGTAACTGTTTTTATGGTAAAGTGAGAAGTAACAGCATTAAGAATATAAATTTTAAAATAACGGAAACAAAACAGACCAAAAAAATTAAAAAAAAAAGGCTGAAGTAAAATTGTCCTCGGAGAGAAAAACTAAAACAAAGCGCCAGCAAGATGAATATTCTCGTCAGGTGGCCCGAGGGAGGCCCACGAGATGTGACACATGAAGAGGAGATCAAGGCTTCCTGCTGATGAAACGGGGTTACGTCCCTTCCACCTTCCAAAGCTCACCAGTCAGGGAAGGAAGGAGAACAGGAAGTAACAGGACACGTAAATTTAAGAGTGTATCCAAAATTGTGGAAAAAAACCAACAGGACAAAGTAGCAGAGGGAGAGAAAAAAAGAAAAAAAAAACTGCAGTACTGAGAGGGAGCTAGTCACCCTGCATATTTTCTTTGGGAAAAAGTCCTCCACATTTTTTAAATGGCTCCTTTATTTAAAGATGTTTTTCTTCCAAAGTGACCTTTCTAAGTTAAATAGTCACTCTGTCCTCATAAAGTTAGGAATATTTTTCCATCATGACTACAGGGACCAACTGGGCCAGGTTTTATGTTCATTGAAACTTCCAGTTTTTCTTAAAATGGTGGGTGGTGGGGGTTCGTTTAAAGAAAGATTTTACAGAACGACAAGTAGAAAGTTAGGTGGCGGCCTCAGAGGGGACCTGAAGTGTAAGTTTTATTACCGGTAGCTTCACCTACAGTCTCTGTACAGAGACACATTTCTGAAAGAATCATCTCTGGGAGGTAGTTTTATTTGGATTTTTAAGGGAGAGAATTTTTTTTTTATTATTTAGGTGAGAGGAGAGGAGATAGTGAGGCAGGCTCCCACATGCACCCCAACCAGGATCTACCTGGCAACCCTATCTGGGGCCGATGTTCGAGTACTGAGCTATTTTAGCACCTGAAGCTGATGTACTCCCAACAGCACTATCCTCAGTGCCTGGGGCCACACTTAAAACAATCAAGCCACTGGCTGTGGGAAAAGAAGGGGGAGAGAAGGGAGAGAAGGAGT
Organism: Saccopteryx bilineata; assembly: GCF_036850765.1. Taxonomy (NCBI): domain Eukaryota; kingdom Metazoa; phylum Chordata; class Mammalia; order Chiroptera; family Emballonuridae; genus Saccopteryx; species Saccopteryx bilineata. Next base: position 80,356,384 of record NC_089500.1, on the reverse strand, counting down.
GGGAGTGAAGCAGATGGTCACTTCTCCTGTGTGTCCTGACCAGAAATCAAAGCCAGGACATCTGTATGCTGGGCCGACACTCTATCCACTGAACCACCGACCAGGGCTAAAAAAATAAGATTTAAAAAAAAAAAAAAAAGAAGCAGAGTCCAGGGAATGGATCACAGTGTCACCAGAGCACGTGTCTTACCATACAGGTGTCCAGGTCCTCCAGGTGCTCCATCTCCGTGAGCTCCTCCACCGTGAGGAGGGAGCGCTTAGCGGGCTTCTCCTCAGCCAGCTCCATGTCCAAGGACTCGGATGGCGGGAGGGTCCTGCCCCGGCGGCTGAAGTGGTCGGTCTGAAGAGGCAACACAGGACCGATGAGCCCACAGAGACGGGAACGGCAGGGAGCCTGGTCTCCCGGAGACGGCGCACGAGCGAGCAAGTCTGCGCGTGGTTCGTGACCGTTCTGAACACGCTCACACCAGACTAACCTACCTGCCTTCCCATCTTCCTTCGGAGGACAGAGTGCTTTTGCCATGTTGATGCAAATACGCACAAAGCGTGTCTTTTTGTTTTCCTAACGAGGCATGACGCACCTTTTCCTGAAGCTGGTGTGATGTATTCAACTTTTTATCTTAAATACAATCACAAAATTACACCCACCAGGAGGCATTGTAACACTTTGTATAGAGCAAAGCCACTTTCTTTATACAATGGGGAAAAAAGATATCAATACTTCCCGAGTAATTAAATTCTTCAAAGGACAAAGTAAAAAAAAAAGTGACATTCAAACGCTCAGTGTAGTTCCCACGCACAGTCATGTGGACACAATGTCCAGTGCCTGTGTGTCAAGCAGGCATTTGAGGCGGTCCTGGGAACTGTATTTATCAATACACTTTTCTACACCAAGGATGCTCTATCGATTTTCTGTTTATTTAAAACAAAACAGAACAAAATGTCTGCACTGGGAGCTCTGAACAGCCACATAGCTTCTTCACTGTGCCACAGACTAGAAATTCCCGTTTCTCAGATTCTCTGGTCATGAACCAGTTTTTGTATATTTCCAATTTGCCAACACCAGTATGCTGGTAAAAATGAAAAAATATTGAGAAATTAAAACGCAGCATGTGTGTGCGTATGTGATGGCCATGCCAAAGTGCTCCAGACATATCTCCCGGTTCCCGCTGGGGGCTGAGCTCACTGTCATGGACGAGTCACCGTGCACTGGCCCCACCCACAGCAGCACTCTGAGTAGCACACTGGAGAGGACAGTCTCACTGATTTTTCTGGAATGAAATTTTCAATTTTCTTTAATTTTTATTTTTCTGAAGTGAGAAGCTGGGAGGCAGAGAAAGACTCCCACATGCACCCGACCAGGATCCACCCAGCATGCCCACCAGGGAGCGATGCTTTGCTCATCTGGGGTGTTGTTCTGTTGCTCAGCAATGGAGCCATTTTTTAGTGCCTGAGGCAGAGGCTCCATGGAGCCATCCTCAGTACCCGAGGCCAACTTGCTCGAGCCAATAGAGCTATGGCTGTGGGAGGGGAAGAGAGAGAGAGACGGAAAGAGAGAGAGAAGAAGAGGGGTGGAGAAGCAGATGGTTGTTTCTCCTGTGTGCCCTGACCAGGAATCAAACCTGGGACATCTACATGCCAGGCCAACACTCTACCACTGAGCCAACTGGCCAGGGCTGGAATGAATTTTTCAAAACACTCATGTTGTCTGCCTCATGGGGTGATACTGTCACTCTGGTGCTGGTCACCCAACAATTCAAAGTCAACCTGACATTGGAACATTGTAACCTACTCGGGAGACTTCTACCACATCAAATGGCTGATGAGCTTGAGACACAACTTTCATCTGAGCCTCACAGATGCCTCAGGTTCAAGGTGCTGATACACTGTTGCTATTGGATGCCTCAGGTTCAGGGTGCCGATACACTGTTGCTATTGGATGCCTCAGGTTCAGGGTGCCGATACACTGTTGCTATTGGATGCCTCAGGTTCAGGGTGCCGATACACTGTTGCTATTGGATGCCTCAGGTTCAGGGTGCTGATACACTGTTGCTATTGGATGCCTCAGGTTCAGGGTGCCGATACACTGTTGCTATTGGATGTCTCAAGTTCAGGGTGCCGATACACTGTTGCTATTGGATGCCTCAGGTTCAGGGTGCCGATACACTATTGTTATTGGATGCCTCAGGTTCAAGGTGCCGATACACTGTTGCTATTGGATGCCTCAGGTTCAGGGTGCCGATACACTGTTGCTATTGGATGTCTCAAGTTCAGGGTGCTGATACACTGTTGCTATTGGATGTCTCAAGTTCAGGGTGCTGATACACTGTTGCTATTAGATGCTGGAAGCAAAGCCCCCCCTTCGGCCCCAGTGTAGAACCGGTCTCTCTGGGAAGACAACTCATCTTCTCACCTTGTTAACTCCCGGAGGCTGGGGGGAGGGGGGGCTCAGCAGCTGTCAACCCCTGGAACGTGTCCGTTTGACTCTCACATTAGCTTTGGACTCCAAACATTTCTTCCCCACTCCCCCCATGTTTTCAAGAATAGTCCATTCTCAAACAATCATGTCAGAAACCAACAAAAATGAGCGCAGATACATTAAACAGTCTAAAAAAAACAACAACAACAAATCTTAATTTTTTGATCTCCACCTCCACTGCATCTCCTCCCACAACTCTAACCTACATTAGAGACGGACGAGAGCTCCGGACACCGTCCCTCCTGCCTCTCCGAGACCCCTCTGCAGAGGGGCTCCATGAGGCTCCATGCAGGAGGGAGGACAGCTGGGGTGTCAGCCCATCAAGCCACAGGCACGTACGACGCACGCCGGACAGAGCCCGCACCCCTCACGGGGGGCCACCCCACATCACAGCAGTCGGGGACAGGAGATCCCTCTCCTGATGCCCCAACCCCAGCACTCACCAGCTTGTGATGGCAGTGTGACAGTGCATCTAGAACTTCATCCACGATTCGGTCAGACAGGAAGGAGGCCACCGTCAACTTCACTTCGCTGTGGGAAAAGGCAAAAGGCACAGCAGCATTTTAATGGGCAGCAAGGGCGGGGGGGGGGACCACCCTCCCTTGATGCTGCATTGAGGTCCCTGCAGCTCCGTTCCTGTCTCTGTAAACGGAACGTGAGACCGTGGGGACGGGGCTGAGGACTCCCACACGTAAGCCGTCCGCGCTGCCACGGACACCTCCTTCAGCAGTTTCAACCTCTGCCAGTGCCATCTCAAAGCCGAGACCGAGCGGTAGAAATGAAAACATCTGGGCGAAGGCCGGTGTAATGGGAACCACATGTCCCGTGTGGCCGGGAACAATTCACCCATTGACAGAAACGAAAACTAACAGCAAAGGAAGCAAAGTCCCGGTCTGACGGTGAAGCCCTGGGGACTGCTGTGGACACACGTCCCCGCCCGTAAGGGACCTCTCCACGGCCCCACGGGCCCCGAGGGCGCCCCTCCCGCCGACTCACCCACCATCTTACTTCGAGAACAGTGTTACACATTCACGGCTGCCCTGCCTCGTATGAGCGCACGTCACCCAACATGTGCGGTTTTCGTGTCTCTCCTCCTGACCTTAAAGAGGGGGCTGGACAACGGAACAGGCTGGCGGCTGTCACGGACAAACAAGCCGGCCACCGAGGTGTCCGTCAGAGGGCTGGCCTTTTCATGAGCGGTGCAGCTATTTGTCCCCCAGGAATTCAAATGCCACGTGTGTCTTCAGTCTGAGGACCCTGCATACATGCACATGGGCTCACAGGCACACAGCACATTCACAGGTCCCTGTGCTAGAAGGATTTACACCCACATTCCTGCATCGCCACCTGAGTTCACAGCTGCTTTTAAAATCAACAATTTCAAGGTTTTGAGAGCAGGGAAAGGAGTTATCAAAATGATGTTATTTCACTGTAAAACTAGGGTTGAAAGGATATGTGTATAACGGGGGGGGACCCCATCTCTAAACGAGAGGCACGATTTGCACAGAGTTGTCCCTGCAGGGCAGAGGGACAACAAAGTCACTAACGCTTTGATGCTTACGTTAAAATCTTTTTCCTGGGCTGTAGATAAAAGGATGTTTCTTTAACTCCTGTCTCTCAAATGAGGTCTTGGTAGCTTTTTGGTTTATCTAATACATTATTATTCTGTAGAGGTGTCCACTGATAAGAGTCACTCAGGCCTCTTATTAAAACCACCGATGACTGGGACCCACCCCAAACCTCCTTGAGGAATCCAAGTCTAACAAGCACCTCCTCTGACTTGTTTCAGGCATGGGTGGGAATTTACTTCCTCATGAAGCTGTAGTCAGTAGTTCCTCTGCCCCCCGCCCTGTGTCTGATGTGAGGAGAGGGGTTTAGCTATTACAAATTATAGCACCAAGAAGGATCCCCCAATAAGCATTTTTTGAATGTCTCAGGTGGCTCTGTCGTTTTGCTGCCTGTACTTGCTTCCTGACTGGACTTCCAGTTTGTCCAGTTTTAGAGGAAATGATTCAATGTAACCTGCACGCGCACCATGGCGTGTGGATGCGTGGAGGCATGTGTCCGAGCGTGAAGGCATGTGTCCGTGCGTGAAGGCATGTGTCCACATGTGAAGGCATGTGTCCGCGTGTGAAGGCATGTGTCTGTGTGTGAGCCCGTGCGTGCCCACACTCTGCCAGTGCTCCGTATCGTACACGGTAAGAACCCGGGGAGGAGCGAGTGACATCTAATAAGCAGGTTCTTCGATGTCAGGATCTCCACCCACCCTCCATCTTTCCATATTGGCCCATTTCCGAGGGAAATGACCATATTTGACATCGGCTTAGGACTGTACTTGACAGAATGACCATCAGATTATGGCCTCTTGGCAGTTCAGTCCACTATGATGAAAGAATGGTAGTCAGTACATTTTTTCCCCTTGATACTTACAGGGCTTGGATAAAAATGTCGAAACTGCAGGTGACAGAAACATGGACACACACCTGGCCCAGGGCTAGAGTTCAGAAGCACGCTCGTCTGTGGGATCATAGGAACCCTGCAGTCTTTTCTAAATTTCTCAAGTCTTACCACTCAGCCAAGAAGGTGCTAAAATCTTTCACTGAAACACACACACACACACACACATACACACACACACACACACGACAGCTGCCTCCCAGCCCAGGACTGTGCAGTCACTGCGGAACTCCTCCACCCTCCACGGTGCCCCACCGTCCCGCTCTCGGCTGCAGGCCTTGGGTCTCAGGGTGCTGATGACACAATTTGGGGTTCGTATTGTCTTTAGCTCTCACCGCTCTTGCCATCTATCATTTAGCGGCACCGTCAGGTGTGAGCACAACTCCCACCTTGTCCAACAGGAGCTGGTGTTTGTGCTCACACCTAAATATTCTTATCAAGACTCAGACCTGCTTACAATGGGCACCTTCAAATGTTTCTGGAGCTGGTTTCTAGTCCCGTGACCTCCCCCCAACTGAGAAACGGGGTGAGGAGCTGAGCTCCCCTGGGCGGCTGGTGATCGCCCCAGCTCTCCGTGTAAAGACCCAGGACACTCTGGCCGCAGAGCGCACCTTCTAAACATTCACATCCTGGCACATGCTTCACACTTTATGAAGCTGCAATCTATCTAAACCAGGGGTCCCCAAACTTTTTACACAGGGGGCCAGTTCACTGTCCCTCAGACCACTGGAGGGCCGGACTATAAAAAAACTATGAACAAATCCCTATGCACACTGCACATCTTATTTTAAAGTAAAAAAACAAAACGGGAATACAATATTTAAAATAAAGAACAAGTAAATTTAAGTCAACAAACTGACCAGTATTTCAATGGGAACTATGGGCCTGCTTTTGGCTAATGAGATGGTCAATGTCCGGCTCCATATTTGTCACTGCTAGCCGTAACAAGTGATATGACGCGCCTCCGGAGCCGTGACGCTGCGTCCTGTGTCTTCGGAAGCAGTACTGTGAGCGACGCCACGCTTTGCGGCACCACCACATACAGTGCTCCTCTCACTGACCACCAATGAAAGAGGTGCCCCTTCCGGAAGTGCAGCGGGGGCCGGATAAATGGCTTCAGGGGGCCGCATGCGGCCTGCGGCCTGTAGTTTGGGGACCCCTGATCTAAACCCTCCCGAGCACCCTGAACACACACACAGCACCGCAGAGCCACCAGCCAAAGCCAGCGGGACAGGCAGTGACGTCACGGGGGCCTCTCTGTCCTCACGGGCTGTGCGTTTGCCCCGCCTGCTTAGTGGGCACTAGCAGGACAGCCCAGTCCTCAACGAATGATTTGTGACAGCAAGTGACAAGCTCCGGCAGCAGAGAAAAGGGGTTAGAAACGTCCCCCCGTAAAAAATAAAGCACTAGACGAGAGCAGGGGGCTGTGCGCTTTTCAGGAACGGAACGTCTCTGTGGTCGCCTCTTCCTGGAAATGTCTGAACCGTGTTCTGCACGCAGAGTCCCCGCCATCAGACACGCCTCACCCCCCGCAGGGCTCCAGCCACGGCACCCCTCACCCTGCAGGCCGACCGCATGACAGACCCACCTGATTTTGTTCAGGATGTCCACCCCAGACTGCTCCAACAGGACGTTCTTCACAAAGGTGCGCGGGATGGAGATCTTTTCGGTGCTGGCGTGAATCAGGTCCTGCCGGATGTGGGCCTTCTTCATCACGTTGGGGCACAGGCTCTCGGCAGCGTCGACCATGGACTCCAGCAGGACCTGCAACACGGCACAGTGAGGGGCGTGGGGGACACGCGGGGGCGCCGCTGTCAACAGGGACACGGCACAGTGAGGGGCGTGGGGACACGCGGGGCACCCGTCAACAGGGAGGCAGGTACAGAGGACAAGCCCTCAGAGCACAGGGACACGGCACAGTGAGGGGCGTGGGGACACGCGGGGGAAGCACTGTCAACAGGGAGGCAGGTACAGACGACAAGCCCTCGGAGCACAGGGACATGGCCGAGGGTTTCGAGCCGCCCTGGGGGACTCAGTCTCTGGAATCACTTTAAATCATTCGGCATCAGCCCTGGCCAGTTGGCTCAGTGGTAGAGCATCAGGTCAGTGTGTAGAAGTCCTGGGTTCGATTCCCGGCCAGGGCACACAGGAGAGGCGCCCATCTGCTTCTCCACCCCTCCCCCTCTCCTTCCTCTCTGTCTCTCTCTTCCCCTCCCACAGCCGAGGCTCCATTGGAGCAAAGTTGGCCCGGGCGCTGGGGATGGCTCCATGGCTTCTGCCTCAGGCGCTAGAATGGCTCTGGTTGCAACAGAGCGACGCCCCAGATGGGCAGAGCATCGCCCCCTGGTGGGCATGCTGGGTGGATCCCGGTCGGGCACATGCAGGAGTCTCTCTGCCTCCCTACTTCTCACCTCAGAAAAAAATCACTCGGCATCTGCAGCGTGAGGGTGAGTGTGCATGTGCTCAGCACTCGGACATTGTGAGAAGATTCAGAAAGTCACAGACCAGCCTCTGCTCCCAGCTCCCCCACCACAGTTCCGGCGGGCCCCGGACAGCGCACGCACAGACGGTCCCCGGACAGCGCACGCACAGACGGTCCCCGGACAGCGCACGCGTAGACGGTCCCCGGACAGCGCACGCGTAGACGGTCCCCGGACAGCACTGCAGACCTGAACTCTCGTGTGGTTTTGCAAATCACAGAAACCTTACAGCGGGGGACCCATCCAATCTGTCCAGATATCAGTTAATAGAACAGTGCAGACCCTGGCCACTGTTCCTCTTTATAAAGAAAAGTGTGAGCGTCAGGTACAATTAATTGTCTCTGTCATCACAAGTGCAGGAGTAACAGACGACAGTCACGGAGCTCTCTGTAAACGACATTACTCCAAACGCGCTCCCATGGGACACTCGGGAGTCTGACAAATGTCTCTGCAGTTTTTCCCTCCAACCTCCGTGAGGACGGGCAGGTCACGTGACGATCATTCACGGCGGCAGAGAGGAGCTGAGGGCAGGTGAGCCACTGGCCCGAGAGGGACGAGGAACCCGCGAGCGTGGCAGGGACGTCCGCGGTCCTGTCGGACCTGGATCTGAATCCTCGCCAAGTGACACTGGGCCAAGGTACTGATCTCAATTCTACTTTCCTCAGCTACAATAAGGCAAACAGGAAAGTTCCCGGCTCACGGGGTCACTGACGACCAGGTGATGTCACACATGTAGCGTGTCCAGTGCCGCGTCCAGCGTGCTACCAGAGCAGGGTCTGTCACCGGTGACGTGATTCACCGCCCCGCATCAGGCGCTGCTGCGGCTGTTCCGTATATCCGTCAAACGAGTCGGATTAACGCACTCGGCCTGACAACCACGTCCAAGCACACACAGTGTCCGTCCTGAAGCTCTGAAGTCTTTCTTCCTCTTGCTTTGAGAAATGGAAGGTGCAGGGAAATAAGAAAAGCCAGAGAACCCTTCTGGCCCGACTGGGAGAACGCCTGCGGGGTCCAGCCCACGCCACACAGGCCTCGTTTCCTTAGGACCCTGAAGCTGACCCGGAGAGTGTCCCGCGGTCTAAGGAAGCCCTGAGCAGAGTCAGGACTGTCTGAGGCCAACACAGCACTCTTAAAACTTAAGTCCAGGAGGGAGGAAGAAAAAAAATGAATGTTTCTTTTATGTTAAATGTTAAAACATTCGAGTCTCACTTCTTCCTTCATCCCTCCAGCAAGAAATGTTAGTACCAGGAAGAGGGGAAGCTGTAGGAGAGCTGTCCTTTTAGAAAGCCCTTTCTGTGAAACACACCACCTCCTCTCAAAAACAGGGCATTTTTCCAAACAGCTTTTCTTCTCCAGGAAGTTTGCTAAGAGGGCTGGCTCATTTGGCTGTGTCTTTGGCCTGTCTAAGATAATATATTTTGAAGGAGGGTTCAAAGAGCTATTTAAAATTATTCTCACCCAATATCAACTGCAGATCATCACGCAGAATGATCCAATGTCAAAGCTGGGGGCCTGACTGGTTGGCTCCGCGGTAGAGCATCGGCCCAGAGTGTGGAAGTCTCAGGTTCGATTCTCGGCAAGGGCACACAGGAGAAGCGCCCATCTGCTTCTCCACCCCTCCCTCTCTCCTTCCTCTCTGTCTCTCTCTTCCCCTCCCGCAGCCAAGGATCCATTGGAGCAAAGATGGCCCAGGCGCTGGGGACGGCTCCATGACCTCCGCCTCAGGCGCTAGAATGGCTCTGGTTCCAATGGAGCATCACCCCAGATGGGCAGAGCATCACCCCCTGGTGGGCATGCCAGGTGGATCTTGGTCAGGTGCATGCAGGAGTCTGTCTCTCTGCCTCCCTGCTTCTCACTTCAGAAAAATACAGAATAAATAAATAATAAATAAATAAATAGGCGGGAAGAACCCTGAAGATCTTGAGACCGAGACCCCCTGGCACAAGGAAGCTGGGTCCCACCATGCGAGGCAACCTGCTGGGAGCTACGAGTGAGCAGCAAACCCCGGGCATAAATCCGGGTCTATAGGGCCCACTTAAAAAAAAATTTCACTGTAATAAAATTTATTTTTATAAAATAATCTATTCACGTTGGGAATTTGGGAAATAGCAAAAGAACACATTTAACCAGAAAAATCTGATCACAGTAGTGAAATAAAGAAGGACCACAGTGCTTTAATAAGCAACCAAATAACGACTGCTCATAAAAACACATTTCCTACATAATTTAAAGAAAATCAAGGCATTGGGAGTCTATATAAATAGATAAATTGAATTTTTTTTTGAACTGTAAGATGATGAGCACTTAGGAGGTAAAACCGAAAGCAGACAGAATAGACTGCTGGTAGTCATCTATGGTAGCCAGTGAGAAAAAATTAATACGTCAGATTTATCTAAGAAGCTGTGACTGAGGATTTATCTGATTCCTGCTGGGTATCCCCTGAAGGGAAAGGAACTTGAAACCCAAAACGATGGAGAATCAAGAAACCAGGTGAGCCCCGGCCGGTTGGCTCAGCGGTAGAGCGTGTGGATGTCCCAGGTTCGATTCCTGGTCAGAGCACACAGGAGAAGCAACCGTCTGCTTCTCCCCACCCTTCCCCCTCTCCTTCTCTCTTCCTCTTTCTCTTTGCCTCCCACAGCCATTGCTCAGTAGGAGCAAGTTGGCCCCAGGTACAGAGGATGGTTCCATGGCCTCATCTCAGGTGATAAAATAGCTCAGTTGTCAAGTAGTGGCCCCAGATGGCCTGAGCATCCCCGACTAGGGGTCATGCTGGGTTGATCCTGGTTGGAGCACATGTGGGAATCTGTCTGTCTGCCTCCCCACTTCTCACTTAAGAAAAATAAAAGATAGAAAGAAAGAAGGGAAGGAGGGGGGAGGGAGGGACGGAGGGAGGGAAACCAAGAAACCAGGTGAGCAGGGGACAGAATAAATAGGCCTTTCGGAAGACCAGGGCCTGAGGGACAGTAGGGGACAGGAACGCAGGGTCCTGCTCATGAAGACGCTGAATGACAGACGGATGACAGCAGGGACCTGGCAAGGGGCCAGGAAGCTCAGCGCCGAAACTGTGTGGTCATGGCTGTTAAAAGAAAGATATTTGGGGTCCTGCCTGATATTAGTACCACGCGGGCTTGTCTCCGCTCCTCCCTGCAGGGACGCGCTAGCAGGGCTCGAGAGGAAACGGGCGAGGGGCGGCGGGCAGTGGCGGCTGCGGCCACAGCAGCAGGGGCAGAGGGCGCGGGGTAACAGGCAGTCCCGGCCGCGACGTGACGCGCCGGTCCATCGCCAGCCAGGCCTCCGTGCCCGCGGGGCTCTCACAGACACAGCACAGGCACCACACCGGTAACACCTGCCAACACGTGCCTGAGAAAGGAAGGAGCACGGGCACAGGTGACATTACTCGATGTGTCACCAGTTATTAAAGAAACCTGAAGTGCGAAACGAGGGGTTCTTTTCAGCCCACTCTACAGACAGGTTGTGCGAGGCTCACGTGCTTCATCCTGGTGGGGCTGTTGCCACACAAGCCCCTGCCTGCAGTCCGGGAGACGTTTGCAAATCCATACAAAAGTAAAAAGTATACAAACCATTTGACCGAGGGATGGGTCACTGAGAGGCCCTGACCCTGAGGATTCATCAGGAATTAGGAAACAGTTGTGCTGCCCGTGGGGCGACAAAAGATACAGACTGGTCCCTGCCCCCAGCACCTGGCACAGAGCTGCAGCCCCTTCCTGCCGACCTGGCCCCACTCACCCCTTCCCTCTAGGTGGTCACCTGCGTCCTCTGTCTTATCTTCTAACAACCTGGCCCGCGGGAGTTCTGTGAGCCGCCCAGCAGCTTGATCAAACCTGAGGAGGGGTTGTGACCACCTCAGATTCATAGCACAGGGGACGGCCGGCACTTGTGGCCGGCAGTGAAGGGCGGGGCAGTCTGCACCTGCGGGATCGGGCGCCATCTCCGGGCAGATGTTGTCAGGATCGAGCTAAACTCTGGGACACCCCGCTGGCGTCACAGAGGACTGCTTGGTGGAGGGAAACCCCCACACATCCGGTGACCAGAAGTGTCAGAGTGAAGCGTTTGGTGTGAAAAGTCAAGACCACACACAGGACCGAGGGTCCCAGTACACGGGCACGGCTGGACCATGAAGTTCCGTGCCACCACGAAAATGACCGTGCCAACACGCTGTTCCAGAACCGTGTTCAGGATGTTCTGCCAAACGCACAAGGTCTGTATGGGCTGCTCACACACGTGCAGAGTCGTGTGTGGACAGAGAACCCCTGGAAGTTCACTGAACTGCTCAGGGTGATGCTCTCTCTGGGATTTTGAGAAATCTTCACTTTGCTTTTTCACAGAGGGAGATAAATAAGCATCAGTGACGCCCGCGTGTTAGGAAGCGTCCTTCTTCCCTGGCTCGTGTGCCATGACGGGGAGAACAGGTGCCGTCGGCTAACAAACGACCTCGGGCCCCGCAACCCCCTGAGCCTCCTCTCTCCACGCACGGCTCTGCTCAGAAAGGGCCCCAGGTAACCACGAGGAACTAAGATAGAAATGACAGCACAGTCTCCCTACGGCAGACACGCAGGGAGACGGGCCCAGGCTCCTAAAGGATCCTCCACACTTCTTCCCCCGTGGAAAAGTGACTGCTCAGTCATGCGCCGAATCCCTCCGCTACAGAGACGTTTTCTCGGAAGGAAACAGACCAAACAGTAACAGAAATTCACGCAGGGATTTTGAAGGCATCAACCAGGGAGAGGAGAAAAAGATAAAATTGTCCCCAAGTGGCATTTCCCTGGTGCAGCTGTTTTCCTGAAGTTACCTTAAGAGAAAGCTGGTCTTAGGCTAGTCTACTCGCTTGAATTCCAGAGGCGTTTCTCAGCTGGGGCCGGCAGACCCACTCTGGCTCTGTGGGGGCCCCGTGGCCTCGCTCTCGACCCCGCCCCCGTCCTTGCTCTCGGCCCCTCCCCTGCCCTTGCTCTCGGCCCCGCCCCTGTCCTTGCTCTCGGGCCTGGCCCTGCACTCAGCCCCGCCCCTGCCCTTGCTCTCGGCCCCGCCCCTGTCCTTGCTCTCGGCCCTGGCCCTGCCCTCAGCCCCTCCCCTGCCCTTGCTCTCGGCCCCGCCCCTGTCCTTGCTCTCGGGCCTGGCCCTGCACTCAGCCCCGCCCCTGCCCTTGCTCTCGGCCCCGCCCCTGCCCTTGCTCTCGGCCCCGCCCCTGTCCTTGCTCTCGGCCCTGGCCCTGCCCTCAGCCCCGCCCCTGCCCTTGCTCTCGGCCCCTCCCCTGCCCTTGCTCTCGGCCCCGCCCCTGTCCTTGCTCTCGGCCCTGCCCCTGCTCTTGCTCTCGGCCCTGGCCCTGCCCTCAGCCCCGCCCCTGCCCTTGCTCTCGGCCCCGCCCCTGCCCTTGCTCTCGGCCCTGGCCCTGCCCTCAGCCCCGCCCCTGCCCTTGCTCTCGGCCCCTCCCCTGTCCCCCAGCAGCTGCTCATGAGGGCCGCATCCATTCACCTGTCCCCCCACCCCCGCTCCCTAAATCTCACACAGCGAGAGAAGACACGTCTTCTGAAAGCAGACTTCTCTTTGTGCCTCTAGGAATCGATCATTCTCTTATCAGCGGCAACCTGTCGCATGCTAAGTGTATTTAGAGACTTACTATCAAGAGTGAAATGGAGTTGGATACGTCTTTTTGATCTCCTTCTGTATAGCAGAAGTTATTCCAAAGCGTATAAATGACGCTGGAAAAGGATCAGTGTTCGATTTTTACCACCTGTGCCTGTGTGTGTGTGGACAGGTGAGCACACATGTGCTCTCACACACGCACACACATCTATACACTATAGGTAGCTGTGCACGAAACGTTATTAGACATAGTTAAGTCAGGACAATGTCATTTTCCAAAACTACAGAGGCCACGAACCTTTAGCTGTTCGTCCACAACTCGCGTGACTTCCCCGGCCATGGACTCCAGCGTCTCCTGAATCGGGCCGGATAACGAGCCGCTGGCCCCAGCCCAGGACGCGCTGCCAACATGGTATAAATTCGGTAACAGCTGTAAGAAAAAATGAAAGAACCACGTGGGTGGTACTTATGTCAGCACCAACGTCCGTGCAGAGTCAGTAAAAAGGGTGGAGAGATGTTATTAGGAATGGCCACTCTTGATCAAAGGCCCTTTGTCCAGACTGGTAAACGGGGCCCCAGCGTGGAAGCCGCCGGGACAGTGTGTTCCCCTTGTGCCCAGCGGTGTCTCCGGGGGTCCGTGGGGGCACGAGAGCGCCTGAGCCCAGGGCACCTCCTACTCAGGGCATCACTGAGCGTGTGAGGCCAACAGCAGAGCCAGGGCCAGGTCACACGTGAGGGACCAGCTTCTACCGAGAGAGGGGCTTCTGTTCCAGGTGACGGGGGGAAATGCCACACTGTTGGCAGCCGGCAAGTAGAACAACGCGTGTCCACAGCTGCCGCTCGGTTACTCGGGACCTGACTGCGTCCTTTGTGAGTCACACCGGACCGCTGTCCCGCCCCGGGGACCGAAAGGAGAGGCACGGATGTGCCCCCTGCCACCTGTCGGCAACCTTGGCGCTGGCTAGAACAGTGAAGGAAACTGGAAAACTGTCTTTCTGAGACTGGAGTTTAGAAACCACCTTTTCCTACGGAAGTCGCCCGCTCAGCCTGACCGGAGCTCACCGTCTTGGAGTTCTTGGCGTCCCGCATGAGCCGCTCCGCTGACCTGAGGTCTTCCTGCACGGCGTCGCCCGCGCAGGTCCTCAGGGAGTTGAGATGGTCCTGCACCTTCACGCAGATCCTGTCGATCATCTGCTCCGCCCGCAGGGGTGACAGCCCGCGTGCCCAGTGAGCGTGGCCGGATATTCGGGTAGAAGGAAACACAGAAAAGGTGAGGAGGAGAACTTCTCACCGGAATCCTGGACAGGGGAGCCGGTCCCGCCCATGATTAATCTATCTACTCATACAGGAAACCTTTGGCGACATGAACTCCAGGAAAACACTGGAGGGATTTCGGTCCTCTTTCTTAGACAAGGCAGCGTGTAGAACCAAAGTGGATACAACCAAAGTGGATACGTCCTGATCACCCAGACTCCCCCATCGGGACTGGCTGTGACATTTTGCTACACAGTAACCCTGAACGAAATATACCTCTTGCCACCCTGCACCTTAAACACTGAGACATAGAAAGAAACACCCACAATTAACAGTAACACAGGATGTAAAGTGCTGTACATATGTCAATAGCCAGAAGAGCACACACATTTTATTTTGCTCAGTGCCAAAGCTCCGTACCTACAGTGGTGCCTGGCATACAACGGACCCTGAGAGAGTTGTATGCCAACATGGTATAAATTTGGTGGCAACCTGTCGTATGCTAAGTGTATTTAAAGATTTACTAGGTGATAAAATTCTTTTCTTCTTCTTCTTTCCTTCCTTCCCTCCTTCCTTCCCTCCCTCCCTCCCTCCTTCCTCCTCCTCCTCGTCCTTGTCCTCCTCCTCCTTCTTCTTCTAGGTGATAGAATTCTCCTCCTATTCCTCCTCCTCTTTCTTCTTCTCAGAGTGAGAAGACTTAAGAGCCAAGGTTGGCAAACTACGGGCCATTCCGCACCCATTTTTTATGACATCTGACCGGCACAGCCAGGCTCCCTCAGGTGCCTGCTGTGGCCGCTTCTGCCGGAACAGCAAAGCCGAGGAGCTGCCACGGGGACCACCCAGGCTGCTGAGCCTAAAGAACATCCTGTCTGGCTTTTTGCAGAAAAGTGTTTGCTGACTCCTCACTCAGAGGCTTTGAGATGGAAAAGAAGACATCGAAAGCAGAGGTGGAGTGCTGAGTCTTTAAACCAAGAGAGACAGCCGACAAAAACAAACACGTGAGCAGACACGAGGCCTCGACACTTCCTTAGGACAGACTGAGTCCCTCCAACGTCACCTGGAGTGAGGGCTGGCCACACGGCCAGCCGGCACACTGGTCACAGAGCATTTACTCCTCCCGCATTCAGATTTCTGGGAACTTCCATCAGAAGTTTCAATAAAAGGGAGATACATCTCACCCACAGTGACTGAAACCATTAACGTCTGCGAAGTGCTAATCATAATGTCCCAAGAAATCCCCACAGTGAGGGGTGGCAGGGCACTGGCTCCATAATGACTCAGACCACTGAGAACGGTGCCCTACCTGCAGAATGAATCACCCACACCTGCCACCCGTACACCGTGCCTCCTGACTGCAAAGCCAAAACATACTTCTAGGAAACAGCCTTTGAGGCCCTGGCCAGGTGGCTCAGTGCTGAGGTCGCAGGTTCGATCCCCAGTCAGGGCACATACAAGAAGCAATCAATAAGCTCACAACTAAGTAGAACAAGTTGATGCTTTTCTTTCTCTCTCTGTCCTTCTCTCTCTCAAATCAATGGAATAATTACAGAAGAACAAAAAAGAAAGCAAGAAACAGCATTCAAACTTGCTAGAGTGATTTTTTTTTTTTTTTTTGGATGGGCAAAACCCCTGTGAATGAGGAAAATGTTGGAAGGATATTGTATTCAGAAAAACTTGTGTTATGGGAGCTCGTAAAGCGACCCAAGGCAGAAATTCAGTGTAAGACTTCAGCTGCTTTTCTTGTGAAACACCAAAACCAGGAAATAACAGGAAATCATAAAAGCACTAAACTACGATGAGTCCCTTGCAGGAGAAGGAAAAAAAAACAACAGGTTTTAAAGCACTGGTAAGGTCAAAATACTGTTTATTGTCCCAAACTCCGTTACTTCACTAATAGTCACAAGTATTTTTCTTTTCTCAACACCTACTGCTTTCCTGCGATGTAACACACGCTGACAGTGGTGTGTTCGACCAATGCCGTGAAGATCACGGTAATAAAAGTCACCTAATCGCACCACTGACCAGACGGTCGTGGACACACCAGTGGTGTTCCCCCTCGAGTGCGTGTCCACGTGGTCACCCATATGCCATGTGGGCATAGCTTTACCCACATGGAATATACGCACGATGCTGCAGCTATGGGCACTTCTCCTTCATTTTCTTTTAAGACAAAGCAACAACAAGAGAGTCAGATGACACCTGTGTAAGGCAGGAAAGTGGTACAAAGCACCCCAAATGCTATCAAATGCCAGCACTTAACCCTCCAGTCAGTTTTCCTCAATCTGCGGGATCAACACTTAGGAAAACCTTTGGCTGTTTCCATTCTTCTGGTGGCTTCCATCCTAAATGTAATAGTAGACTTTTTATATTTTTTGATTTATAAATAATAAAAAACAAAAACTCAAAATTTAGCCTGACCAGGCAGTGGCGCAGTGGATAGAGCGTCAGACTGGGCCACGGAAGACCCTGGTTCAAAATCCTGAGGTCGCCAGCTTGAGTGCGAGCTCATCTGGCTTAAGCAAAAAGCTCACTAGCTTGGACCCAAGGTCACTGGCTCGAGCAAGGGGTCACTCGCTCTGCTGTAGCCTCTGGTCAAGGCACATATGAGAAAGCAATCAATGAACTAAGGTGCCAAAAACTAAAAATTTAGCACACATATAGTACTGTTCAACTTTCTTCCTCTTCAATGCCTGATTTTAATTTCATGTTCCTTTTTGGTCTAAGCTGATATTAAAATTTTAAACCCACTAAAAATGCAGTTATAGAGTTATGATTATGGGATCCATAGTCAAATAAATTTAATCCCATATCTTTTAATCCTGTAGACTGTCCCAAAATAATGATGTTTAAAAGCCTTATTCCAGCTTTTTTAACTTTTATGATTGCCTTTTGGGCTACACAGTTCCTTATTTGTACCTCATACTGTATAGTTTATTTTTCTTCGTTATGCTAAAGAACTTCCTCAAAAGACTGTTTCATATGGAAAACAGGGTGAAAGTTCTGGGTCCATGTCTGAAAATATTTTTATTCTGCCTTCACATTCAGTAATAAAATAGCTAGGTATAGAATTCTTGGTCTAATATAAATCTCCTACACTTAAATGACATGAATTACCTCATTTGCTTCTAGGAACTGGCACTGATACTAAGAAATGGTTCTGCTTCCCTTGTAAGATTGCTCATCTGTTCCCTTTGGACTCTCTCAGATTCCTTTTTCTTTACTCTAGGTGTCCTGACCGGGATCTGTCTAGCTGAGGGTCTTCTGCCCGTTCACACTGATCAATTTCAGTGGGTCCCTGTAACCCCCAAGACTCATGCGAAATGGTTTTCTACTCTTTTCTCGCTTTTCAAATTTTTTCCTATTACCTCTCTTTTTACATTTTTATGTCATTAAAAGACTTTGGACCACCTGGAATCCGTTCAGCACTTGGACGTATTCTTCATCTCTGTCTCTGTCACGCATGGTAAAGACTTCCTCCACCATTTCCTCCCGAGAAAGAGCTTAAGGCGCACCCAGGAGTTCACTGATTCTCCGGCAGTTAGGTCCCCAGCGGCTGGGCGCTGTTCCCTGTTCTGTGACCACCCCTCCTCCTGGCAGCCTGCTCTAAGGTCACCAGCTGTGTGAGCTCCTGCTCCGGTCTGCCCAGCTCAGTTAGGTCCCCAGCGGCCAGGCGCTGTTCCCTGTTCTGTGACCACCCCTCCTCCTGGCAGCCTGCTCTAAGGTCCCCAGCTGTGTGAGCTCCTGCTCCGGTCTGCCCAGCTCAGTTAGGTCCCCAGCGGCCAGGCGCTGTTCCCTGTTCTGTGACCACCCCTCCTCCTGGCAGCCTGCTCTAAGGTCCCCAGCTGTGTGAGCTCCGAGCTCCGGTCTGCCCGGCTCTCCCTCTGACATGTGCTCTGAGTCCCCCTCAAATTCCTTAAGAGCCTTGGGTTTGGCTGGGTATTTTTACAGGAACATATTCCACACTTCTTATATTATTATAATTCCCTTTTCCTCCCTGAAGCACACAGTAGAGGAAAGAGAACAGCACTTGAGTTTCTCAGCAGCACTGAAGCCTTAATTACTACCCGCCGATGCCTCACTGTAGAGGACCCTGGGAGTCTGTGCCCTCCTCGGGAGCGCAGGGGCAGACACAGGGTCTCCAAGGCGGCCCCTGACTGCCCTCGGCTTCACCTCCTGCCATCAGGAATCTAAACGACACCTTCCTGACCGCCTTAACAGGCACAAAAACCGCCATGAGCTGGACGCATGCACATGGCGCCTCAGATTAGCCTCCGTTTTCCTCCCTGCCCACGGCCCCTGCACCCTGCTGACGTTCCTCTCGTTTTCAGAAGCCGGAGCTCAGCGTCTCCCGGAGTGATTCCGAGGACAGACATCCGCTGCGCTCTGCTCCGGGAAGGAGGGCGGGCGGGCGGACCCTCACCTGCTGCGTGGTACTGGTGACGATGCCCTGCTGCAGGCGGTACGCCTGCTCCTGAAGGTACTTCCTGGTCTCGTGGTTCCGCAGCAGGTAGTTCTCAATCTGGAAAGTAAAGGCAGCCCCTCAGGAGCAGGGCTCGAGGACGCCGCCGAGTCCAGCGGTGAGCGAGCCCGCGGGCGGCTGACCCTACAACCAGAGCCCCGGTGCACACGCCCCGCCGGCCCTGACCCCCGAGCCCCGGTGCACACGCCCCGCCGGCCCTGACCCCCGAGCCCCGGTGCACACGCCCCGCCGGCTCTGACCCCCAGAACCCCGGTGCACACGCCCCGCCGGCCCTGACCCCCGAGCCCCGGTGCACACGCCCCGCCGGCCCTGACCCCCGAGCCCCGGTGCACACGCCCCGCCGGCCCTGACCCCCGAGCCCCGGTGCACACGCCCTGCCGGCTCTGACCCCCAGAACCCCGGTGCACACGCCCCGCCGGCCCTGACCCCCGAGCCCTGGTGCATACGCCCCGCCGGCCCTGACCCCCGAGCCCCGGTGCACACGCCCCGCCGGCCCTGACCCCCGAGCCCCGGTACACACGCCCCGCCGGCCCTGACCCCCGAGCCCCGGTGCACACGCCCCGCCGGCTCTGACCCCCAGAACCCCGGTGCACACGCCCCGCCGGCCCTGACCCCCACGAGGCTTACGGGAGGGCCCGGCCGTCGCTGTGCGCTGCGGGCACGCTCAGGGAGAAATGTTATGGGCGCAGAACGGGAGCCATTTTTACGTGACCCGGGCGTTGCCACAGCTAAGGGGGTGTTCCACTGCCGCAGGGCTCGAGGCCCCACCCGGAGGCACATCACCGCCCACCTGCACACAACCCCAGTGCTTCCTCCCTCATAAACGCATCACCACCACGCAGTTCAGGACTTAAATGAACATCCCCCAGAAGTGTGGGTGGCGCTCTGTGGGGCGCTGGGCCGGTGGCAGTGGCCAGCCACACGTAGAAAATTCTTTATGGGGAAAAAAAGGGAGAAAACAGGTACAACATCTGAAGAACACAGGCTGGTCCAACTCAAAGACATGTGTTGTAGCAATCCACTAGGTTTTCACACTTTCTCACAAACGAGGCTGAACTACTAAAAATTAAAAGAAACAAAAGAAAATGGATTTCCACAGCAAATGAGAAATCTTGAATTTGTCTGACAATTTGTATTTTATGCATAGA
Organism: Saccopteryx bilineata; assembly: GCF_036850765.1. Classification (NCBI taxonomy): domain Eukaryota; kingdom Metazoa; phylum Chordata; class Mammalia; order Chiroptera; family Emballonuridae; genus Saccopteryx; species Saccopteryx bilineata. The sequence continues at coordinate 80,336,485 of NC_089500.1, read as the reverse complement.
CAACCTCCTGTAAAAAGTTCAAATGTATACATTGTCACTAGGTTGAAATAAAGCAATTAAGAAGAGTCACGTGCAATGGATACAACTGAACAAGGAATGGAAGGTTAACTGTTGGAAAAACAGAAGCCTGGGAAGATGTATTGTAAATCATTTCAGAGGGGTAATTCTGCAGTATTTTTTTTCAGTTGTTGTTCTTGTTTTTAATAACACCACTTAACCGTCTGGCTTTTAATTGGTCACTGCAGCTCCCTGGTTAGGAACCTCTAATAACTGTGACGCTTGCGGTATTAGGACATTTTCATTTTCCTTTCCCTTGGGCTGAAATGACTACTACTTAATACCAAGAGGGAACAATTAAAATGCAGACTATAATTACTATCGTCCTGGAAACCATAAAGCAGAACAAAGGAAGCTTCTTATTTAACCCTAAACGGAGGAATTATAAAAACGAAAAGATACCTAAAATGAAACATCACGCAAGTGACACATGAAAACATGACATTAAAGGACATCTCCTCCTGCTCCCCAAGAGGTCACGTCTTCCCGAGGTGACACTCCCGCCGCCAACGTGGGATGTTCACGACTCCTGCCCTGAAGTGCGGCGGGCACACGCCCCCCGATGGACCCCCTCTCTGCCATCTGTTCCTTCATACGTGGCCCCAGGACACGCTGGCCGGGCCAGTTCTGGGAGCGGGCGTTCACGCAGGAGCTAACGCACAGGCAGCACCGGGGCCGACCTCGCGCCTCCGGACGGTCCCCAGGCACACCCACAGTGCTGCCCGCCCCAGAGCGAGCCTGGGCGGAGACTCTCAGAAAACATACTATTCCAAGCTCATCTCTAAAGCCACGCGAGGGGGCGGGAGGCACACACGCTTGAGCGCCTCCAGCATCCCTCACGCCCACATCACCACCGGAAACGTCTGCCTCTGGGATCAGCAGGGTCGACTTCCCTCCGAGCCCCATTCCAGCCCCGGGACAGAGACCACACATCCCGGGGCTGAGGACAGAGGGCTGGACTCAGGTCAGCCGTAGAACAGGAAGGCTGGAGGGAGCTGGAGTTGTCCAGCTGTCTCCCCCCAGGTCGGCAAGGTTCTGGGTAAAGGGCGAACCTGGCCTGGTGCTGGGCGGCGGGAAGCAGAGGGCTCTGCCCGGGTGTGTTCTCAGTGAGCACGCTTCCCTTCCCCCCACCAGAGGTGTGAACGGGTTCCCCGCAGTCTTCACGGCGGAACCTGGCCTGGTGCTGGGTGGCGGGAAGCAGAGAGCTCTGCTCGGGTGTGTTCTCAGTGATCACACCTCCCTTCCCCCCACCAGAGGTGTGAACGGGTTCCCCGCAGTCTTCACCGTGGGAACCTGGCCTGGTGCTGGGCGGTGGGAAGCAGGGGGCTCTGCCCGGGTGTGTTCTCAGTGATCACGCTTCCCTTCCCCCCACCAGAGGTGTGAACAGGTTCCCCGCAGTCTTCAGGGCGGGAACCTGGCCTGGTGCTGGGCGGCGGGAAGCAGGGGGCTCTGCCCGGGTGTGTTCTCAGTGATCACACCTCCCTTCCCCCCACCAGAGATGGGACCAGGTTCCCCGCAGTCTTCAGGGCGGGAACCTGGCCTGGTGCTGGGCTATGGGAAGCAGAGGGCTCTGCCCGGGTGTGTTCTCAGTGATCACACCTCCCTTCCCCCCACCAGAGGTGTGAACGGGTTCCCCGCAGTCTTCAGGGCGGGAACCTGGCCTGGTGCTGGGCTATGGGAAGCAGAGGGCTCTGCCCGGGTGTGTTCTCAGTGATCACACCTCCCTTCCCCCCCACCAGAGGTGTGAACGGGTTCCCCGCAGTCTTCAGGGCGGGAACCTGGCCTGGTGCTGGGCTATGGGAAGCAGAGGGCTCTGCCCGGGTGTGTTCTCAGTGATCACACCTCCCTTCCCCCCCACCAGAGGTGTGAACGGGTTCCCCGCAGTCTTCAGGGCGGGAACCTGGCCTGGTGCTGGGCGGCGGGAAGCAGAGGGCTCTGCCCGGGTGTGTTCTCAGTGATCACGCTTCCCTTCCCCCCACCAGAGGTGTGAACGGGTTCCCCGCAGTCTTCACCGTGGGAACCTGGCTGGGTTCCCCCAGGGGAAACTCGCTAGACGGTCGGAGCTTCCCTGAGACAGCGCCTCGGCAGCGGTGTTTAGAGGCCTGAACCCATGATGTCCTCACCAACCCTCCAGCCACCGCTCCTGTGTGGCTCCGTCCCTGGCTGTGGGTACAGCTGTGGACAGACACACCCACAGACAAGGAGGCAGGAGACTCAGGGACGCCCCAGATGAGGAAGGAGGGAGGCTCCCCCTGACGAAGACGAAGCAGGGGGGGTTGTGCGAGCTGACCTCCATCCCACACGCTGCCCGAAGGGTAGCAGGGCCCAGCTGTGCCCAGCCAGGGCGTGCTGACGCCCGGGGACGTCACTCTGTTCTGCCTCAATTTCACGGCAAGTTCCGGACTCGGTTCCTCCCTCCCCCATGAGGCATCACGCCAGTGGTGACCCCGAGAACACAAGCTGATGTGACACACAGAGCCCCGTCCCTCCACTCCGGGTGGGAGCGCCTCAGGTCACAGGCACGCGTTGCACTCCCCCCCCTCCCCCCGCCGGCCGCCCGGTACCTTCTGCAGAGCCTCCTCTGTTTTCTCAGGGTTGGTCTTGAGGGCTTGAGAAGCATCGTACATGGGGATTGGCATGAATCTCAGAGTGTAGTTCCTGGAAAAGGGAGAAAGGAACGTTTATGTTTAAATAGCTTCCTATTATCTGAATTCAGCACTTTTTCAAAATCCCCAGACAGCTGCCGGAGTGACTTAGGAAACTCTGAACGGCCAGCACCTCCCAGGCCCCAGACTGCGGACCAGCTTGGTGTCCGGGTGGGAGCACCTCCCAGGCCCCAGACTGCAGACCAGCATGGTGTCCAGGTGGGAGCACCTCCCAGGCCCCAGACTGCAGACCAGCATGGTGTCCGGGTGGGAGCACCTCCCAGGCCCCAGACTGCAGACCGGCTTGGTGTCCGGGTGGGAGCACCTCCCAGGCCCCAGACTGCGGACCGGCTTGGTGTCCGGGTGGGAGCACCTCCCAGGCCCCAGACTGCAGACCAGCATGGTGTCCAGGTGGGAGCACCTCCCAGGCCCCAGACTGCAGACCAGCATGGTGTCCGGGTGGGAGCACCTCCCAGGCCCCAGACTGCAGACCAGCTTGGTGTCCGGGTGGGAGCACCAGGTGACCCCGTCCGCCCAGGACGTCCGACAAACGACACGGTTGTTGGGTTGCTGGCAGACTTCAGTGGCGTCCAGGACGCACGGGCAGACTGGGACTGGGGAGCTGGGTGGGGAGGAGGCATCAACCTGCTGCCTGGGGTCTCACCACCGGTGGCCCTGAATGGACCAGGTCAACCCAGTGTCCATGGGTGATAGCCAGACCCAAACTGTTAGAGGGGAAAAAAAATTATAACAAACGTTTGCTTGCAAAGCAAGGACGTTTGCATCCACACATCAGTCCACCCAGGCTCTGGGGCCCTGACAGAGCCAAGTCTGAGACAAGGAGCCGCCTTCAGACAAGTGGCCAGAGCGGCTGCCCATCTGGCCAGACGCCCTGAGCTCCGCAGGTCTCGGCCATCAGCCTCAGCCCGAGCCCCCAGGCTGTGGCCACCGAACAGACCCGGGAGTCCTGTCCACACTACTGCAGGGCGCTGGCTGGCTGGTCGGACACAAGGGGACACAGGTGTCACGTGGTGTGAAGGAAACAGAATCTGTGCTCCGCCCCCGAACCTGGAGCCTCTAACAACAGCCACGTGCCCAGACGGTGACCTCTCGCTTGGACGGGCCTTCCCTCCACCCCAGTACGGGGTGGCCCATCTCTGCAACACGGTGCCCAGGACAGTGGCCTTGCGGGTCACACAGTGGCAACTGGGGTGTCCCCCGAATGGACCCAAACCCCACAATCGGCTGCCAGTTTCAGGTTTCTAGACTCCAAGCAGCCCTCACACTGTGACTCTAACAGATGTGCCGCCAGCTTCCACTGAGGAGTAAGTTAGCAACGAGCTCCTCAGATAAGGCAGGTATAAAACAGATACACCATCGTGTTTATAACCGCTGTGACCTGGACGGGCACAGCGCCCGTAGCACAGACGCCTCCGCCCAGCCCGATGTACGAGATGGCTCGGGGTCGAGTCCCCAGCGGGGAGAAGGGGGTGTCCACCACCCCCCAGCGGGGAGAAGGGGGTGTCCACCACCTCTGCTCCAGCAGGGAGAAGGGGGTGTCCACCAGCTCTGCTTCAGCAGGGAGAAGGGGGTGTCCACCAGCTCTGCTTCAGCACACGTGTGAGGAGCCAGGACACCCTTTCTGCCGCCTGGAGACAGTCCTGCCCTCTCACCCAGTTCTACTTGTGCCCCGGACAGGCGGGTCCATGTGCCCCACGGTGGTTCAGAGCCGCCGGCTCCCTGGAGACGGTCCTGCCCTCACCCAGTTCTAGTCGTGCCCCAGACAGGTGGGTCCGTGTGCCCCGCGGTGGTTCAGAGCCGCCGGCTCCTGGAGCTCGGTGCCCATGACAGATGGTGCTGCAGGGACCTGCACCCAGTCCGGAACGGCCGCCTGGCTGCGCGAGGTCTCAGTCACTCGCGGGGACCGTCTGGGCTGCAGTCTGCAAGTCACCGGGGGGTCAGCTGTGCCGTTCGCACCCAACACCACCACGTGTCCATGGGGAGGTTGGAGGGTGAAGAGGAGTCCTAACAGGCGACTGCAGTCAGGGACGGCCCCTGGGGGGCTGTGGCCATGGTGACCGGGTGGTGACCGCTGCCGGACCCAGGGGTAGTGACGGCCCGTGGGGGCTGCCACCTGGGTCCCTGGCTGGAGCGGAGCCGCAGGACTCACAGTCAGAGGCACTCCCACGGGACTCACTGACTCTCACTTTCTGTCAGAGTTCATCAGACCGTGAAACGCTTTGCTCGGGGTCACGGGCTTGTCGGTGACGGAGCTAGGGGCTGGACGGGGGCTCTTCACCCCAGGACCAGACTGGACATGGCCGCTCAGCGAGGAGGCCTCGGGCAGGCAGGGAGCTCTTAGAGAACACAACAACAGCGTCCTCTCTTCCCAGGGACCGGCGTCCACACTGCTGGCCCCTCATGTTTCACGTGCATTTTGTGACCCGTCGTTTTGACTTTAAACCTGCTTGGATCGCTTCTGCCTTCGGGTCACAGTGCTCAGAGCACGCCTTCTCCCATTCCTCCAGCCACGGTCGTACAAGGAGGCCCTCGCTTGGTTTTCTGGAAGGTTAACTGGACAGTAAGTAATGACTGTGGCTCGTGAGCTCGGTCGTAAAGAAAGGCTTCCCCAGTGAGGAGATCCATTGGCGGACTGGGCATCCGTCCGCAGCATTCATACTTTCTGGATTCAAAGTTATCCCAACGGGCACAAAAGCAAGATTCGGGGGGACACAGACAGCGGAACCCCCGGAGGAGGAAGCCCAGGACCGTCCTGAGCCTCACTGCTCAGCACGCACACCAGCCCTGTGTGGTGAGCAGGGACCCACTCGGGCCCCCATCTGCTGGGTCCCAGCCTAGAGCTACGCCCGTCACCCCACGGGGCTCACAGACACGGGTGGAACTCTGCGTTTTTCCAGAAAGAAGCCCTGTGAACACTTACTTTTCCATGGCGACAGCTATGTCCTGAAAGCCTTGGGCAGTGATGTTGTTCTTGTCCCATATCACGGTCCTGTTCAAAACACAATCACACAGACAATCAGACACTTAGGAAAAGGGGGACAGGGGCTGCCCGCAGAAGATCAGTCTCCCGCAGGCCACACCGTCTGGGTATCTTCGGGCGGTGACCTTATGTGAGAAGGAAAAATGCCCAGCCATGTTTCCAAAGAGCAAGGACAAACATCTCTCCAACATTATATTCTCAACACATTTACTGCTCAAATAGTGGCGGTGAGGCGTGGGGGGTGGGGGGTGGGGGGAGAAACGAAAAGGAACAGCACGCACGTTAACTCACCACAGGGCTGGGCTAGCCGGAAGTCTAAAGCCCGATTCCCCTGACACTCCCCCAGGGAAGTCTGGGATTCACGTCTCAGGCTGAAACTAGTCACCGAAGACACTAACCCGCCCCATGTCCGACACAGAACTCCAGGTCCGAGACTTCGTCTAACCCAGCAGGGGGTCTCCTCACGCCTCCATCACCGCCCTGACCTGGGGCGGTCAGCAGGGGGTCTCCTCACGCCTCCCTCACTGCCCTGACCTGGGGCGGTCAGCAGGGGGTCTCCTCACGCCTCCATCACCGCCCTGACCTGGGGCGGTCAGCAGGGGGTCTCCTCACGCCTCCCTCACTGCCCTGACCTGGGGCGGTCAGCAGGGGGTCTCCTCACGCCTCCCTCACTGCCCTGACCTGGGGCGGTCAGCAGGGGGTCTCCTCACGCCTCCATCACCGCCCTGACCTGGGGCGGTCAGCAGGGGGTCTCCTCACGCCTCCCTCACTGCCCTGACCTGGGGCGGTCAGCAGGGGGTCTCCTCACGCCTCCCTCACTGCCCTGACCTGGGGCGGTCAGCCTCCCAGACACTCCACTTGCTCCGCCGCTGAGATCTGTTACTATGCTAGGAGGTCATTTACTTCCCACACGCAACGTCCACTGAGGAAGAGTGCCGTGTCCACCTTCCGAATGTGAGCGCACCGGAGGTGGCTGGAGGTGTCTCAGTTCACCTGACACTGGCGATGGCTCCTATTTGTCCAGAGGGTCCCAGACTCCCAACCCCGGGGTGGGCTCCTTCCTGACGTCCATCCCTAACGTCCTCTGCACCCGCTGAGCTTCCAAGACAGCGCTGCAGCTGTGGGCTCCTGGCTTCAGTTTAGACAGAAGCTTCAGGCTCTGTCTTCAGGACACGTCCAGAGCCCGTGACAAGAGCCCGTGACGAAAACCGTGGACAAACTCTCCACTGGGCCAGTGGCACCGCGGTCTCCCTGAGTGACGGAGGCTGCGTGCCTACCGCATGCTGGTCCTTCAGTAGAGCCTCACATGGAAGAAATCACTACAGACACCACTGAGCAGGGCAGTGAGCACCAGGCTGACCTCGCTCTGCGTGGAAGAAATAGCTACAGACACCACTGAGCAGGGCAGTGAGCACCAGGCTGACCTCGCTCTGCGTGGAAGAAATCACTACAGACACCACTGAGCAGGGCAGTGAGCACCAGGCTGACCTCGCTCTGCGTGGAAGAAATCACTACAGACACCACTGAGCAGGGCAGTGAGCACCAGGCTGACCTCGCTCTGCGTGGAAGAAATAGCTACAGACACCACTGAGCAGGGCAGTGAGCACCAGGCTGACCTCGCTCTGCGTGGAAGAAATCACTACAGACACCACTGAGCAGGGCAGTGAGCACCAGGCTGACCTCGCTCTGCGTGGAAGAAATCACTACAGAAACCACTGAGCAGGGCAGTGAGCACCAGGCTGACCTCGCTCTGCGTGGAAGAAATCACTACAGACACCACTGAGCAGGGCAGTGAGCACCAGGCTGACCTCGCTCTGCGTGGAAGAAATCACTACAGACACCACTGAGCAGGGCAGTGAGCACCAGGCTGACCTCGCTCTGCGTGGAAGAAATCACTACAGACACCACTGAGCAGGGCAGTGAGCACCAGGCTGACCTCGCTCTGCGTGGAAGAAATCACTACAGACACCACTGAGCAGGGCAGTGAGCACCAGGCTGACCTCGCTCTGCGTGGAAGAAATCACTACAGACACCACTGAGCAGGGCAGTGAGCACCAGGCTGACCTCGCTCTGCGTGGAAGAAATCACTACAGACACCACTGAGCAGGGCAGTGAGCACCAGGCTGACCTCGCTCTGCGTGGAAGAAATCACTACAGACACCACTGAGCAGGGCAGTGAGCACCAGGCTGATCTCGCTCTGCGTGGAAGAAATCACTACAGACACCACTGAGCAGGGCAGTGAGCACCAGGCTGACCTCGCTCTGCGTGGAAGAAATCACTACAGACACCACTGAGCAGGGCAGTGAGCACCAGGCTGACCTCGCTCTGCGTGGAAGAAATCACTACAGACACCACTGAGCAGGGCAGTGAGCACCAGGCTGACCTCGCTCTGCGTGGAAGAAATCACTACAGACACCACTGAGCAGGGCAGTGAGCACCAGGCTGACCTCGCTCTGCGTGGAAGAAATAGCTACAGACACCACCAAGCAGGGCAGTGAGCACCAGGCTGACCTCGCTCTGCGTGGAAGAAATCACTACAGACACCACTGAGCAGGGCAGTGAGCACCAGGCTGACCTCGCTCTGCGTGGAAGAAATCACTACAGACACCACTGAGCAGGGCAGTGAGCACCAGGCTGACCTCGCTCTGCGTGGAAGAAATAGCTACAGACACCACTGAGCAGGGCAGTGAGCACCAGGCTGACCTCGCTCTGCGTGGAAGAAATCACTACAGACACCACTGAGCAGGGCAGTGAGCACCAGGCTGACCTCGCTCTGCGTGGAAGAAATCACTACAGAAACCACTGAGCAGGGCAGTGAGCACCAGGCTGACCTCGCTCTGCGTGGAAGAAATCACTACAGACACCACTGAGCAGGGCAGTGAGCACCAGGCTGACCTCGCTCTGCGTGGAAGAAATCACTACAGACACCACTGAGCAGGGCAGTGAGCACCAGGCTGACCTCGCTCTGCGTGGAAGAAATCACTACAGACACCACTGAGCAGGGCAGTGAGCACCAGGCTGACCTCGCTCTGCGTGGAAGAAATCACTACAGACACCACTGAGCAGGGCAGTGAGCACCAGGCTGACCTCGCTCTGCGTGGAAGAAATCACTACAGACACCACTGAGCAGGGCAGTGAGCACCAGGATGACCTCGCTCTGCGTGGAAGAAATCACTACAGACACCACTGAGCAGGGCAGTGAGCACCAGGCTGACCTCGCTCTGCGTGGAAGAAATCACTACAGACACCACTGAGCAGGGCAGTGAGCACCAGGCTGATCTCGCTCTGCGTGGAAGAAATCACTACAGACACCACTGAGCAGGGCAGTGAGCACCAGGCTGACCTCGCTCTGCGTGGAAGAAATCACTACAGACACCACTGAGCAGGGCAGTGAGCACCAGGCTGACCTCGCTCTGCGTGGAAGAAATCACTACAGACACCACCGAGCAGGGCAGTGAGCACCAGGCTGACCTCGCTCTGCGTGGAAGAAATCACTACAGACACCACTGAGCAGGGCAGTGAGCACCAGGCTGACCTCGCTCTGCGTGGAAGAAATAGCTACAGACACCACCAAGCAGGGCAGTGAGCACCAGGCTGACCTCGCTCTGCGTGGAAGAAATCACTACAGACACCACTGAGCAGGGCAGTGAGCACCAGGCTGACCTCGCTCTGCGTGGAAGAAATCACTACAGACACCACTGAGCAGGGCAGTGAGCACCAGGCTGACCTCGCTCTGCGTGGAAGAAATCACTACAGACACCACTGAGCAGGGCAGTGAGCACCAGGCTGACCTCGCTCTGCGTGGAAGAAATCACTACAGACACCACTGAGCAGGGCAGTGAGCACCAGGCTGACCTAGCTCTGCGTGGAAGAAATAGCTACAGACACCACTGAGCAGGGCAGTGAGCACCAGGCTGACCTCGCTCTGCGTGGAAGAAATCACTACAGACACCACTGAGCAGGGCAGTGAGCACCAGGCTGATCTCGCTCTGCGTGGAAGAAATAGCTACAGACACCACTGAGCAGGGCAGTGAGCACCAGGCTGACCTCGCTCTGCGTGGAAGAAATAACTACAGAAACCACTGAGCAGGGCAGTGAGCACCAGGCTGACCTCGCTCTGCGTGGAAGAAATAACTACAGAAACCACTGAGCAGGGCAGTGAGCACCAGGCTGACCTCGCTCTGCGTGGAAGAAATCACTACAGACACCACTGAGCAGGGCAGTGAGCACCAGGCTGACCTCGCTCTGCGTGGAAGAAATCACTACAGACACCACTGAGCAGGGCAGTGAGCACCAGGCTGACCTTGCTCTGTGTGGAAGAAATAACTACAGACACCACTGAGCAGGGCAGTGAGCACCAGGCTGACCTCGCTCTGCGTGGAAGAAATAACTACAGACACCACTGAGCAGGGCAGTGAGCACCAGGCTGACCTCGCTCTGCGTGGAAGAAATCACTACAGACACCACTGAGCAGGGCAGTGAGCACCAGGCTGACCTCGCTCTGCGTGGAAGAAATCACTACAGACACCACTGAGCAGGGCAGTGAGCACCAGGCTGACCTCGCTCTGCGTGGAAGAAATCACTACAGACACCACTGAGCAGGGCAGTGAGCACCAGGCTGATCTCGCTCTGCGTGGAAGAAATAGCTACAGACACCACTGAGCAGGGCAGTGAGCACCAGGCTGATCTCGCTCTGCGTGGAAGAAATAACTACAGACACCACTGAGCAGGGCAGTGAGCACCAGGCTGACCTCGCTCTGCGTGGAAGAAATAACTACAGAAACCACTGAGCAGGGCAGTGAGCACCAGGCTGACCTCGCTCTGCGTGGAAGAAATAACTACAGACACCACTGAGCAGGGCAGTGAGCACCAGGCTGACCTCGCTCTGCGTGGAAGAAATAGCTACAGACACCACTGAGCAGGGCAGTGAGCACCAGGCTGACCTCGCTCTGCGTGGAAGAAATCACTACAGACACCACTGAGCAGGGCAGTGAGCACCAGGCTGACCTCGCTCTGCGTGGAAGAAATCACTACAGACACCACTGAGCAGGGCAGTGAGCACCAGGCTGACCTCGCTCTGCGTGGAAGAAATAGCTACAGACACCACTGAGCAGGGCAGTGAGCACCAGGCTGACCTCGCTCTGCGTGGAAGAAATCACTACAGACACCACTGAGCAGGGCAGTGAGCACCAGGCTGACCTCGCTCTGCGTGGAAGAAATCACTACAGACACCACTGAGCAGGGCAGTGAGCACCAGGCTGACCTCGCTCTGCGTGGAAGAAATCACTACAGACACCACTGAGCAGGGCAGTGAGCACCAGGCTGACCTCGCTCTGCGTGGAAAAAATCACTACAGACACCACTGAGCAGGGCAGTGAGCACCAGGCTGACCTCGCTCTGCGTGGAAGAAATAGCTACAGACACCACTGAGCAGGGCAGTGAGCACCAGGCTGACCTCGCTCTGCGTGGAAGAAATAGCTACAGACACCACTGAGCAGGGCAGTGAGCACCAGGCTGACCTCGCTCTGCGTGGAAGAAATCACTACAGACACCACTGAGCAGGGCAGTGAGCACAAGGCTGATCTCGCTCTGCGTGGAAGAAATAGCTACAGACACCACTGAGCAGGGCAGTGAGCACCAGGCTGACCTCGCTCTGCGTGGAAGAAATCACTACAGACACCACTGAGCAGGGCAGTGAGCACCAGGCTGACCTCGCTCTGCGTGGAAGAAATCACTACAGACACCACTGAGCAGGGCAGTGAGCACCAGGCTGACCTCGCTCTGCGTGGAAGAAATCACTACAGACACCACTGAGCAGGGCAGTGAGCACCAGGCTGACCTCGCTCTGCGTGGAAGAAATAACTACAGACACCACTGAGCAGGGCAGTGAGCACCAGGCTGACCTCGTTCTGCGTGGAAGAAATCACTACAGACACCACTGAGCAGGGCAGTGAGCACCAGGCTGACCTCGCTCTGCGTGGAAGAAATCACTACAGACACCACTGAGCAGGGCAGTGAGCACCAGGCTGACCTCGCTCTGTGTGGAAGAAATCACTACAGACACCACTGAGCAGGGCAGTGAGCACCAGGCTGACCTCGCTCTGCGTGGAAGAAATAACTACAGAAACCACTGAGCAGGGCAGTGAGCACCAGGCTGACCTCGCTCTGCGTGGAAGAAATAACTACAGACACCACTGAGCAGGGCAGTGAGCACCAGGCTGACCTCGCTCTGCGTGGAAGAAATCACTACAGACACCACTGAGCAGGGCAGTGAGCACCAGGCTGACCTCGCTCTGCGTGGAAGAAATCACTACAGACACCACTGAGCAGGGCAGTGAGCACCAGGCTGACCTCGCTCTGCGTGGAAGAAATCACTACAGACACCACTGAGCAGGGCAGTGAGCACCAGGCTGACCTTGCTCTGCGTGGAAGAAATAGCTACAGACACCACTGAGCAGGGCAGTGAGCACCAGGCTGACCTCGCTCTGCGTGGAAGAAATCACTACAGACACCACTGAGCAGGGCAGTGAGCACCAGGCTGATCTCGCTCTGCGTGGAAGAAATAGCTACAGACACCACTGAGCAGGGCAGTGAGCACCAGGCTGACCTCGCTCTGCGTGGAAGAAATAACTACAGAAACCACTGAGCAGGGCAGTGAGCACCAGGCTGACCTCGCTCTGCGTGGAAGAAATCACTACAGAAACCACTGAGCAGGGCAGTGAGCACCAGGCTGACCTCGCTCTGCGTGGAAGAAATCACTGCAGACACCACTGAGCAGGGCAGTGAGCACCAGGCTGACCTCGCTCTGCGTGGAAGAAATCACTACAGACACCACTGAGCAGGGCAGTGAGCACCAGGCTGACCTTGCTCTGTGTGGAAGAAATAACTACAGACACCACTGAGCAGGGCAGTGAGCACCAGGCTGACCTCGCTCTGCGTGGAAGAAATAACTACAGACACCACTGAGCAGGGCAGTGAGCACCAGGCTGACCTCGCTCTGCGTGGAAGAAATCACTACAGACACCACTGAGCAGGGCAGTGAGCACCAGGCTGACCTCGCTCTGCGTGGAAGAAATCACTACAGACACCACTGAGCAGGGCAGTGAGCACCAGGCTGACCTCGCTCTGCGTGGAAGAAATCACTACAGACACCACTGAGCAGGGCAGTGAGCACCAGGATGATCTCGCTCTGCGTGGAAGAAATAGCTACAGACACCACTGAGCAGGGCAGTGAGCACCAGGCTGATCTCGCTCTGCGTGGAAGAAATCACTACAGACACCACTGAGCAGGGCAGTGAGCACCAGGCTGACCTCGCTCTGCGTGGAAGAAATAACTACAGAAACCACTGAGCAGGGCAGTGAGCACCAGGCTGACCTCGCTCTGCGTGGAAGAAATAACTACAGACACCACTGAGCAGGGCAGTGAGCACCAGGCTGACCTCGCTCTGCGTGGAAGAAATAGCTACAGACACCACTGAGCAGGGCAGTGAGCACCAGGCTGACCTCGCTCTGCGTGGAAGAAATCACTACAGACACCACTGAGCAGGGCAGTGAGCACCAGGCTGACCTCGCTCTGTGTGGAAGAAATCACTACAGACACCACTGAGCAGGGCAGTGAGCACCAGGCTGACCTCGCTCTGCGTGGAAGAAATAACTACAGAAACCACTGAGCAGGGCAGTGAGCACCAGGCTGACCTCGCTCTGCGTGGAAGAAATAACTACAGACACCACTGAGCAGGGCAGTGAGCACCAGGCTGACCTCGCTCTGCGTGGAAGAAATCACTACAGACACCACTGAGCAGGGCAGTGAGCACCAGGCTGACCTCGCTCTGCGTGGAAGAAATCACTACAGACACCACTGAGCAGGGCAGTGAGCACCAGGCTGACCTCGCTCTGCGTGGAAGAAATCACTACAGACACCACTGAGCAGGGCAGTGAGCACCAGGCTGACCTTGCTCTGCGTGGAAGAAATAGCTACAGACACCACTGAGCAGGGCAGTGAGCACCAGGCTGACCTCGCTCTGCGTGGAAGAAATCACTACAGACACCACTGAGCAGGGCAGTGAGCACCAGGCTGATCTCGCTCTGCGTGGAAGAAATAGCTACAGACACCACTGAGCAGGGCAGTGAGCACCAGGCTGACCTCGCTCTGCGTGGAAGAAATAACTACAGAAACCACTGAGCAGGGCAGTGAGCACCAGGCTGACCTCGCTCTGCGTGGAAGAAATAACTACAGAAACCACTGAGCAGGGCAGTGAGCACCAGGCTGACCTCGCTCTGCGTGGAAGAAATCACTACAGACACCACTGAGCAGGGCAGTGAGCACCAGGCTGACCTCGCTCTGCGTGGAAGAAATCACTACAGACACCACTGAGCAGGGCAGTGAGCACCAGGCTGACCTTGCTCTGTGTGGAAGAAATAACTACAGACACCACTGAGCAGGGCAGTGAGCACCAGGCTGACCTCGCTCTGCGTGGAAGAAATAACTACAGACACCACTGAGCAGGGCAGTGAGCACCAGGCTGACCTCGCTCTGCGTGGAAGAAATCACTACAGACACCACTGAGCAGGGCAGTGAGCACCAGGCTGACCTCGCTCTGCGTGGAAGAAATCACTACAGACACCACTGAGCAGGGCAGTGAGCACCAGGCTGACCTCGCTCTGCGTGGAAGAAATCACTACAGACACCACTGAGCAGGGCAGTGAGCACCAGGCTGATCTCGCTCTGCGTGGAAGAAATATCTACAGACACCACTGAGCAGGGCAGTGAGCACCAGGCTGATCTCGCTCTGCGTGGAAGAAATCACTACAGACACCACTGAGCAGGGCAGTGAGCACCAGGCTGACCTCGCTCTGCGTGGAAGAAATCACTACAGAAACCACTGAGCAGGGCAGTGAGCACCAGGCTGACCTCGCTCTGCGTGGAAGAAATAACTACAGACACCACTGAGCAGGGCAGTGAGCACCAGGCTGACCTCGCTCTGCGTGGAAGAAATAGCTACAGACACCACTGAGCAGGGCAGTGAGCACCAGGCTGACCTCGCTCTGCGTGGAAGAAATCACTACAGACACCACTGAGCAGGGCAGTGAGCACCAGGCTGACCTCGCTCTGCGTGGAAGAAATCACTACAGACACCACTGAGCAGGGCAGTGAGCACCAGGCTGACCTCGCTCTGCGTGGAAGAAATAGCTACAGACACCACTGAGCAGGGCAGTGAGCACCAGGCTGACCTCGCTCTGCGTGGAAGAAATCACTACAGACACCACTGAGCAGGGCAGTGAGCACCAGGCTGACCTCGCTCTGCGTGGAAGAAATCACTACAGACACCACTGAGCAGGGCAGTGAGCACCAGGCTGACCTCGCTCTGCGTGGAAGAAATCACTACAGACACCACTGAGCAGGGCAGTGAGCACCAGGCTGACCTCGCTCTGCGTGGAAGAAATCACTACAGACACCACTGAGCAGGGCAGTGAGCACCAGGCTGACCTCGCTCTGCGTGGAAGAAATAGCTACAGACACCACTGAGCAGGGCAGTGAGCACCAGGCTGACCTCGCTCTGCGTGGAAGAAATAGCTACAGACACCACTGAGCAGGGCAGTGAGCACCAGGCTGACCTCGCTCTGCGTGGAAGAAATCACTACAGACACCACTGAGCAGGGCAGTGAGCACCAGGCTGATCTCGCTCTGCGTGGAAGAAATAGCTACAGACACCACTGAGCAGGGCAGTGAGCACCAGGCTGACCTCGCTCTGCGTGGAAGAAATCGCTACAGACACCACTGAGCAGGGCAGTGAGCACCAGGCTGACCTCGCTCTGCGTGGAAGAAATCACTACAGACACCACTGAGCAGGGCAGTGAGCACCAGGCTGACCTCGCTCTGCGTGGAAGAAATCACTACAGACACCACTGAGCAGGGCAGTGAGCACCAGGCTGACCTCGCTCTGCGTGGAAGAAATAACTACAGACACCACTGAGCAGGGCAGTGAGCACCAGGCTGACCTCGCTCTGCGTGGAAGAAATCACTACAGACACCACTGAGCAGGGCAGTGAGCACCAGGCTGACCTCGCTCTGCGTGGAAGAAATCACTACAGACACCACTGAGCAGGGCAGTGAGCACCAGGCTGACCTCGCTCTGTGTGGAAGAAATCACTACAGACACCACTGAGCAGGGCAGTGAGCACCAGGCTGACCTCGCTCTGCGTGGAAGAAATAACTACAGACACCACTGAGCAGGGCAGTGAGCACCAGGCTGACCTCGCTCTGCGTGGAAGAAATAACTACAGACACCACTGAGCAGGGCAGTGAGCACCAGGCTGACCTCGCTCTGCGTGGAAGAAATCACTACAGACACCACTGAGCAGGGCAGTGAGCACCAGGCTGACCTCGCTCTGCGTGGAAGAAATCACTACAGACACCACTGAGCAGGGCAGTGAGCACCAGGCTGACCTCGCTCTGCGTGGAAGAAATCACTACAGACACCACTGAGCAGGGCAGTGAGCACCAGGCTGACCTCGCTCTGCGTGGAAGAAATCACTACAGACACCACTGAGCAGGGCAGTGAGCACCAGGCTGACCTCGCTCTGCGTGGAAGAAATCACTACAGACACCACTGAGCAGGGCAGTGAGCACCAGGCTGACCTCGCTCTGCGTGGAAGAAATAACTACAGACACCACTGAGCAGGGCAGTGAGCACCAGGCTGACCTCGCTCTGCGTGGAAGAAATAGCTACAGACACCACTGAGCAGGGCAGTGAGCACCAGGCTGACCTCGCTCTGCGTGGAAGAAATCACTACAGACACCACTGAGCAGGGCAGTGAGCACCAGGCTGATCTCGCTCTGCGTGGAAGAAATCACTACAGACACCACTGAGCAGGGCAGTGAGCACCAGGCTGACCTCGCTCTGCGTGGAAGAAATCACTACAGACACCACTGAGCAGGGCAGTGAGCACCAGGCTGACCTCGCTCTGCGTGGAAGAAATAGCTACAGACACCACTGAGCAGGGCAGTGAGCACCAGGCTGACCTCGCTCTGCGTGGAAGAAATAGCTACAGACACCACTGAGCAGGGCAGTGAGCACCAGGCTGATCTCGCTCTGGACCAGCGGAGCCCGTGGGCCCCCCGGTTTTCAGTCTCAGGACCAGGGAGGGGAAGACAGGACCCTGGGCTCACAGGGCAGGAGAACCCCGAGTCACTCCTGCCCCTCTGCAGCTCTGCTCACTGGGCCCGCCCCCCAGCCGTCCACACTGCCCCCGCCCGACCCACACCTCGGGCAGCATGGACCCCGATGTGGGAAGGGAGCCACAGGCTCTCAGGCTGGCTCCGCCTCCCAGGGGAAACCTTTAAGACGGAAGCTTGAAGGAATCACGGCGTCTAAATCTGGGAACTCCCCCCAGGGTTCTGACAGAAGACTGAAAAGTCACCTGTCGCCTCTTCCTCCCAGCAGGCCTCCGGGAGCTCAGCCCCCAGGGCAGGGCCTCTCCCCAGGGCTCGCCGGTGAGACCCTTCGGCAGGCCGACCGCCAGGCAGGCATGACTCCTCCTCGGGCGCACGCCTGGCCCGTACCTGAGCTTGGTGTTGATCTGCAGGGCCTTGGCCAGCATCTTGGCGCCCATGTCCCCCATGGCGTTGCCGCTGATGTCCACTTTGGTCAGGGACGTGTTGCTTCCCAGGGCATTGATGATGATGGTGACCTCCGTCTTGAGTTTGGAGTCAGCCAGGGACAGGGACTGCAGAGGCTGTGGAGGGGACAGCACACACGTGGGCTCATCACTGGATCCTTGCCCAGCAGAGGACCCACAGCGCCAAGTGCCTCGTGGCTGCGACCCAAGGCTCTGGCATAAAACGGACGTTGGCGTCCAACGCGATGCTTGTCTCAGCGGTGGGAACCAGCCGCCTCTCCCCTCAGGGGAGAGACTCCCAGAGGGGCAGGTGCCAGCTCTCTGCTACGATGACAGAAACAAAAATGCTACACAGCAAGTTCACACTCTCCCTTTTTACCTGTTCTGAGTTCATCCAACACGAAACAGCATTTCCAAACACTAGCAGTGGGAGGGCAGGTGCCCGCTGCACAATGCCAGGGTCAGTGCCCGTTGACAGCTACTGAACGCTGACTCTGCTGAGGCTGTTCAAGCCTCTGACACTTACTCCTTCACTTAATCCTCCCAAGAGCCCAAACCTAGGCATTCTACGAGGCTGTTGTCCCCATGTCCCCCGTGAGAAACAAGAAGGTTGAGGGAGGCCTGACCAGGCGGTGGCGCAGTGGATAGAGCGTCGGACTGGGGTGCGGAGGACCCAGGTTCAAGACCCTGAGATCGCTGGCTTGAGCCCAAGGTCGCTGGCTTGAGCAAGGGGTCACTCTGTCTGCTGTAGCCCCGGTCAAGGCACATATGAGAAAGCAATCAATGAACAACTAAGGAGCCGCAACGAAGAATTGATGCTTCTCATCTCTCTCCTTTCCTGCCTGTCTGTGTCTTATCTGTCCCTCTCTCTGTCTGTCAAAAAAAAAAAAAAGAAGGTTGAGGAACTCAAGGTCACACGGAGGGGAGACCCTGGGCTGGACCAGATTCCATACTCCGGACCCCACACCGCACCCCACTCTCTCACCCTGGATCTACGAGCATCACTTAGCTTTATAAACAGCAATCAGAAGACATACAGCACCTACTTTTAGGAAAAGAAAAAGTCCAGCATGAGTGACCTTAGCATAACCTGTCTGTCTAGCGACTCTCACCAAGCTTCCCACTGTCCACATAGCCAGAGACTGACAGCCACTCGGCCTGCAGGCAGTTGTTTGTCCTGTGCAGAATCCGATCAAAATGCCAACCAGGGCCCCCTAACGACACTCCACTCGCTTTACCTGTGGACATTAGAATGTGCGACCCTTGAGTTAAGCTGTAACTGATTTGATGAAGTGGGATTCTAGCACTTGAACCAATGAAGCTCTAAGAGTCACAATCCAGACTTCCTGGGGATGGGATGTCTCAGAGTCACCCAAGGTGGTCTGTGCCAGCCCAGCCACACCAGACAGTTCTGCCTGCTTCTCCAAGGCAGCTGTCACCATGGGGACGAGAAGCTGGAAGCAGCTCCCAGGGTCGCCGATGACCAGTGGCTTGTGCGCCTAGCACTCTGACCCTGTGCCGGGTGGTCTGTGTGAGCCCCTCAGGCGCAGCACATGGTCTCCTGAGGGACCCCTGCCCGAGGCACACCTGCCACCTGGCCGCAGGAGGCAGCCGGAGGGGGCTGGTGGTCTGTGTGAGCCCTCAGGCGCGGCACACGGTCTCCTGAGGGACCCCTGCCCAAG
The DNA here is from genome assembly GCF_036850765.1 of Saccopteryx bilineata. Taxonomy (NCBI): domain Eukaryota; kingdom Metazoa; phylum Chordata; class Mammalia; order Chiroptera; family Emballonuridae; genus Saccopteryx; species Saccopteryx bilineata. The sequence continues at coordinate 80,317,480 of NC_089500.1, read as the reverse complement.
CCACACCTGCCACCTGGCCGCAGGAGGCAGCGGAGGGGGCTGGTGGTCTGTGTGAGCCCCCCAGGCGCGGCACATGGTCTCCTGAGGGACCCCTGCCCGAGCCACACCTGCCACCTGGCCGCAGGAGGCAGCCGGAGGGGGCTGGTGGTCTGTGTGAGCGCCCCAGGCGCGGCACACGGTCTCCTGAGGGACCCCTGCCCGAGCCACACCTGCCACCTGGCCGCAGGAGGCAGCGGAGGGGGCTGGTGGTCTGTGTGAGCCCCCCAGGCGCGGCACACGGTCTCCTGAGGGACCCCTGCCCGAGCCACACCTGCCACCTGGCCGCAGGAAGCAGCGGAGGGGGCTGGTGGTCTCAGGACTCGGGTACCACAAAGTGGCAGTCCGCTTTGGGGGATGGGCCACCAGGGGCTCCACATATCGTCCCTATTGTCCAAACTCGATCGCGGTTTCTAAACCGAATACATCTGCGGTGACAGACCTAATGGTAACAGTGTATCAATTAGAATCAAACTGTTACAAGTGGAATTGCACCGTCTCAGGGCAAAGGCAATTAAATCTGGCAGGGTTGTCGAGGTCGCTTCCATTCCCTTAAGACCCACCACGCGAGCACGTGGAAAAAACTTAGCTGGAAGTGCTTCAGACTCGAGCAAGGAAAACAGGACAGCGCTGCTTTAACAAGCCCTGTCTTCGCCCTGCTTGTCACAGTCGCTGCTCAGCTGCTGCAGAAACGAAAGACTGCACTGTCCTGCAAACGCCGGGCAAGCGCCCGTCTCCGAGCAGCAGGCCCAGTCCTAGGGCGGCGTGCACACTCAGCACACGCACCCCCATGGACGCTGGGGAACAGGCGGAGGCTGGCGTGCGCACAGGACGGCCTGCGCCACGTTGCTCAGGTCATTGTTCCTGCCCGCCAGCTGCTGGGTGGGGCCCTGCTGTTTCTCCTCAGGGCGGAGCCGCGGTCCCCTGGCTGCGGGCCCTCCCGGGGCAGACACCTCTGTTCTCTCGTGACAACGTGGGTTTGCAGCTGGCGCCTCACAGAGAGAGTCCCTGTCACCCAGAGGCCCCTCCGTGTTCCCGTCCCCAGGCAGGGCGCGGCAGCCTGGCCCCCACTGTCCACAGTGGATGGGGACACTAGAGCCCATGGGGTGACCACAGGCCAGGTGTGTGTGACCCGGGCCGTCACAGAGCATGCTCTACAAACACGAGGCCAGAGTGGGAAGAACAAGAGAATCATCTATGTCCAAACCTGCAGTCAAACCAAACCAGTCCAATGACGCCAGTTATTGGCGAAGTTTTCATACAGGAAAGACTGAGCTCCTCACTGTGTTGAATTATTTTGCAAATTATTGATACGGAGCTAGAAACAAAAGCAAGGTCATTGCTTTTGGAAAAAGCCACTGATTTCAGTGACAGAGCATCGGAAGTCTTTCCCCAGATCTTACGAGGGCACGGGACGGGGACTCGCAGTGTGACGGAAGCCACATTTCTCACGGCAAACGTCACCACCTGCAAATAGCTTTTCCGGTGTGCTCTAAAGGTGGGATTCTCTCTCAGTGAGACTCAAGGTCACAGACACAGAGTTCAGAGACCCTCCTGTCGTAGACAAAACACGACACTCACAGATGTGTTTTCCATAAACTATAAATTTTCCTAAGATCCGTGATAGGAAACAAACGTTTTGAAATGAGTGAGAAGCACTAAGGCAATGCGAGGGGGCTCCGTCCGCTAAGACCGGGCCCGTCCGTCCGTCCGCTAAGACCAGGCCCATCCGTCCGTCCGCTAAGACCGGGCCCGTCCGTCCGTCCGCTAAGACCGGGCCCGTCTGTCCGTCCGCTAAGACCGGGCCCGTCCGTCCGTCCGCTAAGACCGGGCCCGTCCGTCCGTCCGCTAAGACCGGGCCTGTTGGGAAAACGCCAGCCCCACACCGAGCAGGACGGCGTAGATGCAAAGGCGCTGCGCAGGGCAAACGGCCCCGACTCTGCAGTGTACCCCACAGCCTAACTGTGCCCCCAAGCTGAACAACCCGGCATAAAGAACAACAAAATACAAGGATTATTAGCAAACCAGGACCCAGAGAACTGCCTCGAGTGTCACTTGTAGCCCACAGGTCGGAAATTGCACCCACACAACAGAGTCGGGAGAGAGAGGCTTCTCTTGCTTCCTGACCTGAACCCCGCAGAGAGGTGTGCCCATGTCAGCCGGGAAAAGCCCCGTCACCCAGGGGCACCACCAGCGTCCTTGGAAAAGTTAGCTTTATGGCTTTCAAAGAATTGGATGTCACCCTGTATGAACTCAAAAGGGTTAATTATACTGTTTTTTTTTGTATTTTTCCAAAGTGAGAAGTGGGGAGGCAGACAGACAGACTTCCGCATGCGCCTGACCGGGATCCACCCGGCATGCCCACCAGGGGGCGATGCTCTGCCCATCTGGGGCGTCGCTCTGTTGTGACCAGAGCCATTCTAGCGCCTGAGGCAGAGGTCACGGAGCCATCCTCAGTGCCTGGGCCAACTTTGCTCCAATGGAGCCTTGGCTGCGGGAGGGGAAGAGAGAGATAGAGAGAGGAAGGAGAAGGGGAGGGGTGGAGAAGCAGATGGGCGCTTCTCCTGTGTGCCCTGGCTGGGAATCGAACCCAGGACTTCCACATGCTGGGCTGATGCTCTACCACTGATCCAACCAGCCAGGACTGAATTATACTTTTATAAGGACGTGACACATCTCTCATGATTCATATAGGAAAATCACTCTTACAACCCACAAAAGTCACTATCACAAAACATGAATAATGTGAATCTCCATGGCAGGAATACTAATTGATTTGAAATTCAAGGCCCATAAAAGTCGAGTATGGCAGCCAAACAGGACAAAGACCGGAAGGGGACACTGTCTCAAAGAGCATCAATGACACAGAAGGGTGTGAGGCACCAGGTAACAGTGGAGTGCTTTTTGCTTTGTCTACAAAATGTCTTTTTCTTTTTTCTCTGATGCATTTTAAAGGACAGCAAAATAGGCTACTGCTTAAAATCAAATTTCTTCACCCTGATGCAAGTGTTAGCCAGGAGCAACTCAAGAGGGGGGAATATATATATATATGTGTATATATATATATACACATATATATATATATATATATGAAGGATTAGTGGATCTCGAGAAGCAATTTAGGGGGAGGGGCGGCTTTCTTAGCCTCTTGCAACCCTGCAATTACCAGATGGAATTCAAATTAGCTCTTTGATGCTTCTCTGCATGACAGGAGGTCACAAAGTTAACTATCTGGTAAAAATGCATGCCTGCAGATTAGCGTATTAGGTGACATGGGAAAATATAAGGCTTATTAAAAGACGGGCTCCAATTTATGATTCCTTTAATCTATTAGTTACAGTCTTCCTTTAATTAGTCATGAGTGGAATCAAATGTAGAGTAAGTTTTATTTTATTTTATATATATATATTTTTATTATTAAGTGAGAGGCGGGGAGGTAGAGACAGACTCCCGCATGCATCAAGACCAGGATTCACCAGGGAAGCCCCCTACCAGGCAATGCTCTGCCTGTCTGGGCCACTGCTCCGTTGCTTGGCAACTGAGCTATTTTTAGTGCCTAAGGCAAGGAAGGCCATGGAGCCATCCTCTGCATCCCAGGGCTAACTTTGCTCAAATCATCCAAACAGTCGGAGCCATGGCTACAGGAGGGGAAGAGGCAGGGGAGAGGGATGAAGAAGCAGATGAGCACTTCTCCTGTGTGCCTTGACTGGGAATCAAACCCAGGATTTCCACATGCCAGGCTGACACTCAACCGCTGAGCCAACTGGCCAGGACCAAGAATAAGTTTTCAATACCTCCTATCACTGCATTTTTTTCAAAAGTGACAACAGAAAAGGTGTACACACATCCAATCACCAACAAGCCCATCATCACCAAACCCCAGAGGAAACCGTAAGAGTGGCCACACACACACAAGACTTTGGGCAGGAGTTTCTGTAACAATACTCACGGACTCCTCGTCTTGAATCATCTGCACCAGGTTGTCCAGCACGGGGGCCAGGTTCCTAATGGGAAGGAAAGACATGGACAGAGGAGTCAAACATTTTCAGGGGGCTGGCTGCTCTCGTCACTGTCACACAAAAAAATAAAATAGAAAATATCCAACACTCTTACTTGGATTTCATATTGTTAAAATTCTTGCCCAACGCCAGGTGTTGTATGGATCGGTTTCTACTGAGCCACACGATCAAGGTCGACAGGTCGGATTCTAACCCTGGGAGGAAGGAGAGGGAGCGAGACTCAAACATGGCCCGACGGGGGCTCTGCGGGAACATGCTCAGCCAGGGCGCTTCCCCGAGGGCCCGGGAGTCTCATCTCTTCTTCCCAAACGAACGTTCTTGCTCTGATCGCCTGCCCTACTATTTCACAGGGACTAACTCTCTGCAGACTTCTTCCCCACCTTCTCCTGAGCAATCAGTGGGTGAACGAGTCAGCGAAGCCCGGGTGTGGAGAACACCAGAGAGTGTCCACACTCCCGCCTCCGGGCGGGGGGCTCCTATGCTCTGCCCCACTCCCTGGTGAGTGCCAGCGTCTGCATCAATGTAACAAGTTCCCTCACACGTGCTACAGAAACCAGTGGAGAGGACGCCGCTGAACGCCAGAGGCTGGGCTCACATCTTCATCGATGCATCTACGCTATTCGAATGGACCTCTTTCCACTCACTGCCTAGACCCCCGGTCAGCAATCTGCGGCTCACGAGCCACAGGCGGCTCTTTGGCCCCTTGAGTGAGGCTCTTCCACAACATACCACGTGCGGGCGCTACCTCGATAAGGAATGTACCTGCCTATATAGTCTAAGTTTAAAAAATGTAGCTCTCTCTCTCATAGCCCTGGCCGGTTGGCTCAGCGGTAGAGCGTCGGGCCTGGCGTGCAGAAGTCCCGGGTTCGATTCCCGGCCAGGGCACACAGGAGAAGCGCCCATCTGCTTCTCCACCCCTCCCCCTCTCCTTCCTCTCTGTCTCTCTCTTCCCCTCCCGCAGCCGAGGCTCCATTGGAGCAAAGATGGCCCGGGCGCTGGGGATGGCTCCTTGGCCTCTGCCCCAGGCGCTAGAGTGGCTCTGGTCGCAGCAGAGCGACACCCCGGAGGGGCAGAGCATCGCCCCCTGGTGCGCAGAGCGTCACCCCCTGGTGGGCGTGCCGGGTGGATCCCAGTCAGGCACATGCGGGAGTCTGGCTGTCTCTCCCCGTTTCCAGCTTCAGAAAAAAAAAAAATGTGGCTCTCAACAGGAATTTCAAGCGTGGTACTGCTGACATTTGGGTCTGCTGACTGGTGAGTTGGCTGAACACTGGCCTAAACCCTGCATTGTTGCTGCCCATGGAATCGGCCTAGCGAGACTCTGGCATAGACTTATTCTGTGAAAGAAACTCCATGGTTAAGTTAAACAGTCTTGTTCGGCAAGGCGCAGAGTAACCTCTTCATGGGGTGTTGTCTAGATTGGGCTGGAAGGTAAGCTTCCCATCACTAACTGGCCCCCGACACCCCTCCCTCTCTCCTCTTCCCCGAGGCCAGGCTCACCGTTGTCGGAGATGTCTAAGCTGGTGATGTTGTGGATTTCGGCGATGCAGCCTTCCAACACCTGTGCGCCTCCCGACCTCAGCTAGAGAACACAAACGGACGGTTGGTCAACTACTAATGGTGTAGCCAAAACAACAGTCTTAAACGCAGTACCAAAAAAAAGGCTACACTTAAAACCTTGAATGAAGTTATCACCGGTGGTAAAGAGCCAACAGTAGTCAGTGCTGCTGTCTCCTCATGTTACATCCACCAAAAATTATATATATATAAAAAATAAAAAAAAACCCAAGAAGGAGCTGTCCCAGGGTCACCATCAGCAAGACACTGTTGTCAACCCCCAAGAATTTTTTTCACTTCTGATTTTTGGAGATGTAACAAATCCTTTCTATATACGAGAAAGTGTCACCCTTTCCTTAGATGACACGTTTCAGGAATAACTCCCCACCAGGTAGCCGCAAAACAACCAAAGGAGGTGAGAAAGACAAACTTCGAACGTCAACCAGTTCAGGAAGGACCCAGCCCTAACTGTCCCAGGAAACAGCGTGCGGGCTCACAATGGCGCAGAAAGGGACTACAAAATGTTTCTACACACGCCCTGAGCCACAGAAGGAAAAGATGTTTCATTAATCTAAATGATGGTTTGCTGTGGTTAGCTACTACCAAAAAAAAACTACGAGTGAGTTATTCCAAACTACCTGTTTTTTTCCAAACAGCAGGACAACCTGTATAACCCAGTAGTTTTCATCTTTTCTCCAGGAAATCAGAAGCATAGTTTCCACAGGTGTGAGTATCTATTTACTCTCCTTTGGCAACTATCTGAGTTCCTGACTGTGTAGAGCACTGTGCTCAATGCGGAGTTTCCCAGCTGCCGCCACTCTGCTCAGCAAACCTACCACCCAGTGGGAAGGAACAGGGGCTCCTGTACCAAGTACTTACGTGCCAAGGATCACGGCAGGCTCTCTAGTTGCTTAGGAAAATTTTAACTTACATCAATTTCTATACCAAATGTATCACACAAGGTGCCATTTCCCACTCCATCGAGTTTTGAAGTAAGAATTTAAAGAATCTTTATTTTGCTATTTCAGAAGCGATGTTTTTATGGGACCCTGGACCAAAACCTGTCCATTTCTCTGGCTGCTTGTACATTCAGCAGAGTTTTCCATGGATCTTTGGGTCAGCCTCTGAATTCAGGAGTGTTTCCGTCGATGGGATTAAGTTCAGCCTTTCCTGCTTTTGAAGGTGACAGGAGATGACACGGAGGGGGCCTGATGTGAACTTGGAGACAGCCCCCTCCCAGGAGGCGGGCCTACACACTTGGGGGAGACCAGGGCGAGAAGCCGGCAGCCAGCACGGACCCTCTGCACGCCCCTGATTTCCCGGGAGAGGCGCCTCTTTCCTGAACGCCCCCTGAGCCCATCTTATCCCAGCACCTGCCACTCAAAATGTGGCCGGCCGGCGTCAGTCTCTACAGAGCTTGTTACTGGTCTCAGAAAACACTAGTACAGAAACTGACCACAAATATTTTATAAACCTTAGTAATAATTTTTTCCTTTTTTATTGAATTTATTGGGATGACGACCTTGGTTAACAGAATTATACAGGTTTCCAGTATATAATTCTACAACACATCGTCTGTATGCTGTACTGTGTGCTCTCCACCCCAAGGCACGCCTCCTTCCGTCACATCTGTCCCCCTCTGCTCTCTCCGTGTCCCCTGGTAACCACCATAATATATCATTTCAGGTCCACTGCACCTGATAATAAAAATTAAGGGCTTGTATTTTCTATGTCTTTTTAAATTTTTGCAAAAATATTGATTTATTGCAGATAAGTTTAAAACACACACACACACACACACACAAAAGGTTCTTCAGTACAAATAGTTTTGAGAAGCAAGGTTCCAAGTCACAGCAGTTAATACTTGAAATGAATGTGTATATAGACCCTGTCCAAGTTAAAGCAAGAAATAATTCAGGCAAACTCTTCAAGGAAACATAATTCGATTTTCAGAGCGTGATAAAAAGTTGTGCTTTTGAGAAGATAAAACAAAAGTGCACGTCTTTATCACTGCATGACTTGCCGTCGGTGATTTCTCTGCTGAGAAGTAAATTTTCTACAAGAACACCTCTGCTTTCTATTACTATAAAGCACAGCAAATATATTCCATTCACAAATACGGACAATACAGGTGACATTTAAGGTTTGACTCTCCTTATTTTATAAAAACTCTTGAGCGATAATATTTGTAGCATAGACTCACAAAAGTAACACTTTCCAATTGTTAAAAGTAGTCAGCTCTATCTGTATGTGCTAATGAATCGGTTCACGAAGTACTTACACAATGGCCAAGCTAAGGGAAGCCCAAGGAGAAAAAAAACAAAAATGTTACTGGCAGCACACAGATTAAAAATAAAGAACCTAAGTCTCTCTATCGATACATGTGTAAAGTAAAAAAGCAAAGAGTCAATAAAAACACTTTCCAAGTAGAATCTGTTCCTAAACCAAAAATCAAAAATTTAAGCAGGAAAATCACTAACCTTCCACTACCAAGAACATTCGGTTACATTCACAGGCTGTTTGCTGTCTGAACTCCCCCCAAAGCTAAACCTCTCCCTAAACAGTAAAAGCTTCGAAATAATTTGCATAGATTTGCATAATAAGGCGGGGCCTGCCCCAGTGCCTGTACAGCTGGTTTTTAAATCACCCTCATTTGGAACACACACACACACACACACACACACACACACAGGAATTATGTAAAAGCATCCGAGATCAAAGAGGGGTAAATGTGGTTAATCACTGACTATGTTTCCAAATGTTGGAAGTTAAAAATTACATTTCTTTCCAGAGGAAACTCTCCTCTCACTCCAGGAAGCGGGAATGTTTCAGTGGCTGCTCCTAGTTCTAAGTGATGAGTTAGTTATATTTCATACCCAAATAGTCACAATGGAGACAGAACAAGCAAAGACTAAAACCCAGAGAAAACTTCCAAAATTCATGCTCCTTCCCCCAGATCGCTGGCCTTTTAAAAGGACGTGGCACCTGACCAGGGGGTGGCGCAGTGGATGGAGCGTGGACCCGGGATGCTGAGGACCCAGGCTAGAAACCCCGAGGTCACCAGTTAGAGCACAGGCTCATCCGGCTTAAGTGTAGGATCATGGACATGACCCCAAGGTCGCTGGCTTGAAGCCCAAGGTCGCTGGCTTGAGCAAGGGGTCACTGGCTCAGCTGGAGCCCACCAGTCAAGGCACATATGAGAAAGCAATCAGTGAACAACTAAGGTGCTGCAACTATGAGTTGATGCTTCTTATCTCTCTCCCTTCCTGTCTGTCTGTCCCTGTCTGTCCCCCACTCCTTGCATGCTACAAAAAAAAAATTCATTAAAAACACAGTTGCGCCCTGGCCGGTTGGCTCAGTGGTAGAGCGTCGGCCTAGCGTGTGGAGGACCCGGGTTCGATTCCCGGCCAGGGCACACAGGAGAAGTGCCCATTTGCTTCTCCACCCCTCCGCCGCGCTTTCCTCTCTGTCTCTCTCTTCCCCTCCCGCAGCCAAGGCTCCATTGGAGCAGAGATGGCCCGGGCACTGGGGATGGCTCTGTGGCCTCTGCCCCAGGCGCTAGAGTGGCTCTGGTAGCAACATGGCGACGCCCAGGATGGGCAGAGCGTCGCCCCCTGGTGGGCAGAGCGTCGCCCCTGGTGGGCGTGCCGGGTGGATCCCGGTCGGGCGCATGCGGGAGTCTGTCTGACTGTCTCTCCCCGTTTCCAGCTTCAGAAAAAATGAAAAACAAAAAACAAAAAAAACACAGTTGCATGCATTCTGAATGGAGATCTGCGTCTGTCTGGGGATGGATACACCCCACAAAATACAGAACATCAGAACCTGCCCTAAAGAGTTTTTCGGCGTCACTGGGACCCTCTGGAATCTCCGAGCCACACTTTGTTCCAGAATAGAAGACAAACAGTGTCCAGGCCGTCCTCCACCCCCACCCCACCCCCACCCCCACCCCCGCACAGTCCCCGGGGCGCTTACCTCACAGCTGCTGAGGTCCAGGGACACGGCCCGCAGGTGGTGGTTGCTGGCCAGGCTGAGCAGCAGCGCCCTGCGGAGGGAGCACAGGGAGCTCAGGGCCACTCCTCGCTGGGCTGGGCTGGGCTGGGCAGGTCAGGACGCGCCCACACAGAGCCCAGAGAGGAACGGCAGCAAGCACTCTGTTCGCTACAACGCACTCACCACCCCAGTGCCGACCTGTTCTCAGGTGCCCGGGGGAGGAGCTCCAGCCACCTGCCCGCAGAGCACTCAGTGCCGCTGCGAGGTGGGAGGCAGGGCATTCAGCCCGCAGAGCACTCAGTGCGGGTGCGAGGTGGGAGGAGCTCCAGCCCCCTGCCGCAGAGCACTCCGTGCGGGTGCGAGGTGGGAGGCGGGGCATTCCTGCCCACAGAGCACTCAGTGCGGGTGCGAGGTGGGAGGCGGGGCGTTCCTGCCCGCAGAGCACTCAGTGCGGGTGCGGGTGCGAGGTGGGAGGCAGGGCATTCCTGCCCGCAGAGCACTCAGTGCGGCTGCGAGGTGGGAGGCGGGGCATTCAGCCCGCAGAGCACTCAGTGGGGGTGCGAGGTGGGAGGAGCTCCAGCCCCCTGCCCGCAGAGCACTCGGTGCGGGTGCGAGGTGGGAGTCGGGGCGTTCCTGCAGGCAGAGCACTCAGTGCGGGTGCGAGGTGGGAGGCGGGGCATTCCTGCCCACAGAGCACTCAGTGCGGGTGCGAGGTGGGAGGCGGGGCGTTCCTGCCCGCAGAGCACTCAGTGCGAGTGCGAGGTGGGAGGCGGGGCATTCCTGCCCACAGAGCACTCAGTGCGGGTGCGAGGTGGGAGGCGGGGCGTTCCTGCCCGCAGAGCACTCAGTGCGAGTGCGAGGTGGGAGGCGGGGCATTCCTGCCCACAGAGCACTCAGTGCGGGTGCGAGGTGGGAGGCGGGGCATTCCTGCAGGCAGAGCACACAGTGCGGGTGCGAGGTGGGAGGAGCTCCAGCCCCCTGCCCGCAGAGCACTCAGTGCGGGTGCGAGGTAGGAGGCGGGGCGTTCCTGCCCGCAGAGCACACAGTGCGGGTGCGAGGTGGGAGGCAGGGCATTCCTGCAGGCTGGGCTCTGAGACTTCCCACTCTCCCACGGTGGGCACAGGGCCCGCTGCCTCCTGCACAGACACCCAGCCCTGTCCCTGGAGGCTGGGGGTGGCGCTGTCTCCTCGTCCCCGGAACCCCGCTCACTGGGCCCTCGCTGTAAACACTGTCCTAGGACACAGGCTGAGGCACGTCTCCTCAGGGCAACGCTTCTGTTCAATCGCTTACTCAAGTGTTTTCTTTTCCTAGATAGTGGTATTCTCCCCTGTCTTTCTCGGGGACCGGGCTGACTCCCATCTCTAAGTCCACTGCCTGGGAAACCCAACCTGCGCAGGGAGTTTGGACAAATGACTCAGCTTCTCTGAGCCTCAGTTTCCTTAAGTGTCAACAGGGACAACGATGCCTTCCGACTACGGCTGGCATCACTGAAGGTGACGGTCCCTGTCCAAGTCCCCATCCCCACCCCTCCCAGGTTAACCTGAGCACCTCAGCATGTCAGATCTTTTCAAATCACAGTTTCACCTGCAAGGTGTCTGCAGTGTCGTTTACAGAATCTCCGACCGGGAAGACTGTTTCCCCACATTAAAATTCTGTTAGGTCTGGGAGTCTGTGAGTCAGACACAGACTAACAGCCTACTGGCTTCCCACTAATTACCTGCTCTACCGCGCCGACCAGAAGTCCCTCAGGTTCTGACCTACCATAATGAAACATCCCCATAAATAACCACAGGTCACAAGATCGGATGGTTACAAAATAACTCTGACATGCATTATTTGCAAGCATCTCTACAGCGTGTCCTGTGCCGCTGTGTGGAGGATGCTATGGAATCAATTATGCCAATCAAGAACCACTCCGCCTCTTCCAGGAATCAACGACCCCGAAGGAATCAGAACTCCGGGTGCTGAGAGCTGAGCTGAATGTGCTCTGAATACACCCGTCTCCCCATAACACGCTGTGAGGCCAAGAGTCACGCCTGACTTTGCTTCCTACTCGGTGCCCCCCGGCATCCGGCACGTTGTAAATGCTCAGTGAATAGCAGCTGGATGAGTAAGTGAAGGAGTGTGGCCACATTATGAGAGAGCCCCCCTAGAATACCGGCCTTGATGGTTTTACTAACATCCGTGCACAGAGCCGAACCGTGAGGCTTTGCGCTATCTGCAGCTGTTACACTTGGAGACCTCTAATGTATTAATTCAGTCTTCCAAAGAGAAGGGCCAGCTGCAACATCAGACGTTTCTTCCTCAGCACTGCACGGGACCTGCTTGTTCTTAAAAGGCACCGTTGTCGCCCTGGCCGGCTGGCTCAGAGGCACAGCATCAGCTCGGCATGTGGAAGTCCCGGGTTTCATTCCCAGTCAGGGCACACAGGAGAAGCGCCCATCTGCTTCTCCACCCCGCCCCCTCTCCTTCCTCTCTGTCTCTCTCTTCCCCTCCCGCAGCCGAGGCTCCATTGGAGCAAAGTTGGCCCAGGAGCCCAGGATGGCTCCATGGCCTCTGCCTCAGGCGCTAGAATGGCTCTGGTTGCAACAGAGCGACGCCCCAGATGGGCAGAGCATCGCCCTCTGGTGGGCATGCCGGGTGGATCCCGGTCGGGCGCATGCAGTAGTCTGTCTCTCTGCTTCCCCGCTTCTCACTTCAGAAAAATACAAAAAAAAGAGAAGGCACCCTTGTTTCAGCCATTCGTAACTGTGTGAAACACTATAACCAAGAATTCCACCCCTCTCAAAAAGAAAAGAGGAGGCAGTTTGCAAACCAGATGAAGAGGAATGTCCTAGTGACACAGAAACAGAACATTTCAACACATGACGAGGGAGAAGAGTCGGCACCGACCCGCAGGCTCGGGAGCTGCGGGAAGGAGAGACCCAGGCTCGCCGCTGGACCCGAGCACGTCTGACCACGGGGGGGCGTGGCCACTGGAGAACACGCTCTTCAGACTCAGAGGGAAGTGGAGTCTGCAGCCCTTCTGATTACTGCCGGGAAGAACGGGGAACAGAAGAAATTCCAAGGGTGATAAATGATTCCCAAACCCTGATGTAGCTGGAGAAGTTTAACCTCATGGCTGCACCTCCCTACCCTGCAGATATTAACCCGTAACAAAGACATCTGCCAGGGTCACAATAGCCGAGAGCGCACCTGTGCTGACCTGGGACATTCAGAACCCGAAGCACCCAGAATCTGATTCTGCGGCACATGCGTGTGCAGTCAGATCAGCACTCTTAGTAGAAACACACCGCTCCCAAAAATTAGGGGGTCCGGGAACGGGCAGAGAGAGACTCCAGCACTTTCAGCCTCTGGCACCAGAGCGCATTATCAGCAATGAAATAAAAGTTGGTTTTGCATCTCATTTGCATAACCGAACAACTGTCTTTGACTTGTCCTTTGCTTTTCTGATGTCCTTGTTTACTTAAAAAAAAATCAAATGTGTCTTGTTTCTATTGCTTCCTGTCTGTTTTGACATATCCCCTGATTTTTGGGAGCGGTCTACTTAAATGTGGGTGGAAAACATGCACACGCAAGGACATATCAAAAATAGACTGAAAGGGTTCAGAGGAAAAGCAGTCATTCCTGGGAACACAGCGCAACTTTGGCGGAAGAACAGGGACGGCGGCCAAGGTCACAGAGAAGGGGACATTTTCCTCATTCACACACGGGGCAATCATGTCCGTACTGCACAATATATAGTGCTAAAAAGAATAAAATCAAATCAAATCAGACTTCCTTTTGTGCCTGAAAGTAAAAAGGTGTTTCTGTTGGCCTCATCGGTTTTAGGGTTACGCGTCCCTCCCCCTTCCCTCGGGCACACTCACTCCCACAAGCCGAACGTTTAGAAGCTCCGGAGGGAACGGATCCACCACTCACTTTAAGGGCTCCGGAGACAGCTTTGTGCCTGAGAGGTTGATGTGCTCCAGAGCAAGGGAACTGCTGAAAAACTGCTTGAAGGACAGGGGCACTTCCTTCCCTTTCCTAAAAGACAAAATAGGGGGGGGGGGGTCACCCCGGCGGCCGTCCTCACGTCCCAGCACCCGAACGCCAGCACACGACATCATCCCACAGCTGGTGCCGACACTGTGAAATAGCCCGTGGATCAGCTGTACTTTCAGTAGAAATGTCAGGGCCGGAAGAAACTGGATGTCTGAAATCTAAATAAACGGACCCGATGCACTTCGAGGAATGATGGAAGAGAGGCTAAGACGTCCCACAAGGTCCTTACAGCAGTGCAGTCCTACCCTTTGCAGCCAGTGAACGCCTGATGGTGCAGCCAGTGAACTTCAGGCTTGGGTGTTTAAGAAACAGGAGGTCAGTGAAAATACCCCAGGGGTGGTGGGAGTGTGCGTGGAATGTCAGATCGCTACCTGCACTTGGGAACATTTCTGGCTGCGACGTGTCTCAGATGCAACCAGACCGAGACCTGGCGTCAACTGAGGAACAACACAGAAAGCCTCATGGTCCCAAGTATCTAGACCACAGACCTCTCATTGTTTCTGACCAAATATCAGAATAAAGACAACACTCCCCCAAGAAATGGCTACAACTTCCAAATGTGTCCCCTGCGGGCACACTGGGAAGAAACAGAGAGAGCCCCCAGCACGCTGTGAGGGGCTGAGAAGAACGAGACTGCGCCCTCCGTGCCGGAAGGTGAGCACGTGGCTTGTTTTATTCTCGCAGAACGGACAAGGGGCCCGAGGACCGTACTTGTGCAAAGCACGCAGGCGGACGCACGGCAGACGCCCACTGAAGACGGTCACTTGTCTCGGGTGGAGGCAGTCACCGCATCTCGGGGCTGAGGCTGTCTCGTGGTCTGGATTGGTCACATAAGCTTCAACAATATTTAAGGGGAAGGAGGTCCCGGAAAACCTGTTACATTTGAAAACTGTTCAAAACGGGACAGTTTCGAGCTATGAAGGAAGAGATACCTCAGCAAGCAGAATCTCTATCTAAGAGGATGAGAAACTCAACTCAAGAGGAGAGAGAATGCTGGTGGACAATGTATTATGTTTCCAACACAGCGGTTCTGGTAACAGAGCATCCTGAGCTTGTCCACCCGTTCACTCTGTGACGAGCACGCAGTGTTAAATCATCCCGTGAACATCGTCTCCTCCGGCTACTCTGACTTGCCCATGTTCCCAAGAGGTCACTGCCCCTTTCTGAGGGACAAGGATGCCCAGCACCCCAATGATGCCAGGCGTGGCCACGCGCATCCACTGGCCGAGGGGACATCATGTCCAGCGGAAATGACGTGCCTGACTGTCCAGAGGGCAGTCAGCGCATGCAATGCTGCGATCCTTGTTCCTCGACCGCGTGACGGTCAGCATTCTGGCCACGGGCCGCTCTGCTTTCCAGAGTGAAGGCCGTGTGGCCAGTCCACAGGGGACATGTCACAAAGCGACTGCTGCTGGACGCCACAGGAATGGGGCAGGAGGGCCATCCCTTACTGTGGACCAACCTGACCCATCCCGACTGACGCACTTATGAACAAAAGTAGGAATAGCCTGGTGGACTGTCCGCAACTCAGTGCCAATGCACCAATTTCAAGCCCACGGCTAAGGGCTCTCTTTGAGCGTGTCCAGATGAGCCGCTGGGCACTGGACAGCTGACTCACACCTCTCACTTGAAAGACACGGCAGTCTGTTAGCACAATGCTGTTCCACAAGTTGAGTAGCTCCACTGAGGATCAGCCATTACAGGGGTCACAGAATTGATGGTGAGCGCAGAACTGATTATAGGAACATCTCTGAGCCTGACCTGTGGTGGTGCAGTGGATAAAGCACTGACCTCGAATGCTGAGGTCGCTGGTTCAAAACCCTGGAAGCCCGGTCGAGGCACATACAAGAAGCAACTACTATAAGCTGATGCTTCCCGCTCTCCTTCCTATTTCTCTCCCTCTCTTTAAAATCAATCAATAAAAAATTTTTTTTAAGTCTTTGTAGTCTATGACCTTGCCTTCTCACTGGGATCTTCACTGAAGCGTGGCGTCATCGCTACCATCAAATACGGATGCTGACTGGGTCACCTCAATGAATGCCCACGAATTGAAGTACCTCAAGGAACTCTCAACGTCCCTGACCTTACTGACCTTACTCCTCTTGCGGTATTGGTGGCATATTCTTTGTTACTGTGAAAATCTACATCACTGATGAAGTAATGGACTGACAGTACTTTAAAATACCGTATCACTCATTTGCAAGGCACGACTGTAGAATAAGCATGCAGAACAACTGAATTTTCCAAATAAGTTCGGGTTATCCCTGTGACTATAAGACCTTTTAGAAAGTTAACTAAGGAAAATGGAGTATTTCTAGTATCGACTGGTTCTCCACGTTATCAAAGAGCACAGAATGGCTAACGTGCAGTTTATGGCGTGGGATCATAGTTACGAAGGCACGGTGTTGACCTGCGGCGACAGCTCGATGGTGCCAGGTTCCACACTCACACACCGTGTGCTTCGTAATTCTGCCTTATTCTCTCTCCACTCTAAGTAGCTGCTGTTTGTGAATACTTGCCGTTTCTCATTTTTCTGCCTTATTTTGCAAGCAGTTCTACATCAGAAAGGTAGAAGGGGGGTCCTTAAGCGGGGTCCCCCACTTGTTACAAACTACAATGCCTGAGTTTGGGGTGACTATTCTCTCTGCATCCCACAGGGTTATATGTACGTCCAAGTCTATCCCGAGTAACGCCTGCAGATGCTGCTGAAAGAGTCCTCACTGTACTGAGAGACAGCCTGTCCCCAGAGGAGAACTATATTACCATACAGTTCACACAGGCTGGAGTTAACAACAAGAACAACAAACTGCAGCGAGAAAAAAAAGAAGAAGAAGAAGATACAACAGCAACATGGACTTTCCGGCCTCGTATTCGTAGAGGACGGCTATGCAGACCCTCGTTTCCTGTCCTGCAGGACATCCCCCAGCCTCACTCTGCTTCCATAACGCAAGTGCGTCCTGGAGGACGCGGCGGGCGGGGCGGCATCGTACCGGTGGGAGAAGACGGTTCTGGAGAGGTTGAGCACGGCCAGGTACTGAAGGCACCCCCGGAGCAGAGCACCGCAGACCTGGGGAGACACAGGCACCCTTAGTCCCTCCGGCTCCCACGCCTGAGGGAACACACGTTTCACGAGCAAGGAAGCCCTCTGAGTCCCACCCAGGCCGCTGGTCTGAGCCCGCCGCCCCCAGAGCAGTATGAGAACATTACCATGTCCAGGGAACACTCCGTGTTGGATAGATCCAGATGGGCGAGGGCATTTGGCTGGGCCAGAAAACTGTACATGTACTTGAAACAAAACACAAAAGGAAGCGATGTGAGGGTCTAGAAACACACGCACACACACGTGTACACACACGCGTGCACACATGCACGGCGCCTGCACACACACGTTAAGACTTCTAAAGGAAGCCGCCCAAATCCTCCCAGAAAATCGCCCCCCCCCCGTCTTCCCAACAGACTTATCAGAATCTGTGTCATTACATTATCTTCTTTGAGAACAACAACAACAACCCAAGAATACTCAAAATAAAAATTACATGTAAGCAAAAATAAGGTCAAACGGTATCCTGGCTACAAAACTCCCCCCCCCTTTTTTTTTTTGGTTACACATGACCTAGTTCTCTTGATTAGCTGCATTGTGACGATGCTGGAACGGGGCTGATGAGCTCTCACGGCCGGGACCGGGGGACCACCCGCGCAGCCTTCGCCCGGCGAAAATGTTCATCACCCGTGAAAGCGTCTGAGGAGCCAGTCACTCGGGTCTGAACGAAAGGACGGCCTCGGGCCTGACGCCCCGTCCATCTTCTGACCCTTGGTTATGGCCACACTCCAGCGAGAGTCGCCCGACAGCACTGTTCGTTTGTTGTGCTTTAACCTCACGCGTAGCAAAGCACCTCAGGTTTGGGGGGCTCCCAATGTCCACGCCCTCCCCTCCCCCCTGTGCAAAGCCCTCAAAGCAAGGAAGTGAGCAGGTCCCTGTCATTCCTCACGGCCTAATTCTCCAAAGCGTGAGCCGCGGGTGCCAGCGCCCACCAGTGAGACACCACGTCCGAGCTCCCGCACCAGGCAGATGGCCCACTTCTCCTCCTGGGACTAACTGGTCCTCTGAGTGCAGCCCTTTGTCTCTACGGAGCTGGAGAAAAGGCCCTCCACCGAGGAATTCACAGGAGACAGAGACTAGCCCGGACACACCGCAGGGGAACCGGAGACTAGCCCGGACACACCGCAGGAGAACCAGAGACTAGCCCGGACACACCGCAGGGGAACCGGAGACTAGCCCGGACACACCGCAGGGGAACCGGAGACTAACCCGGACACACCGCAGGGGAACCGGAGACTAACCCGGACACACCGCAGGGGAACCGGAGACTAGCCCGGACACACCGCAGGGGAACCGGAGACTAACCCGGACACACCGCAGGGGAACCGGAGACTAGCCCGGACACACCGCAGGGGAACCGGAGACTAGCCCGGACACACCGCAGGGGAACCGGAGACTAGCCCGGACACACCGCAGGAGAACCGACAGACGCACCACAGACTGCACTACGAAAGCTCTCAGAAAGCCTCCTGCGCTCTCTCCCTCACTACCACGCGGACCTCTGCTGCTGTGGCTTTGCCGGCACGGCTGTCACTCCCGGCCACCGGCGGGGGGAGCTCTCCTCACCTCCAGCAGTGACCGGTCACCGCTTGCCTGGGGACACCTGGAAGAGGCAGGCCCCCGCAGTGAGCCCTCCCTGCACTCGCCCTCCCCCCAGGCCTGACCACTCCCCTGCAGGACACCGTCCTGGCCCCAACGTCAGGGGTCACTATCGAACCTTTCGGAGTGACACCACCCTCTGCCCCTCTGGGGTGTCCCTCGTGTTTTGGTGATCTCACGCAGAACTCTGTTCCTTTTGGGATGGAGGAGGTGAGTCCTCAGTGAAGGTGACGAGTAAAACTGGACAATGCCCTGGACAAGCACGGCACTCCCCGAGTGACCCCACGTGGGGTGGGGCCGCAGCAGAGCCGCAGAGAGCAGGGCGGCACCACTGCCCACGGAAACGGGGGTCAGAGTCTCCCCACCCCATTAACCCGTGGGGCTCGCTGAGGTCCTTCGGAGATGCCGCCCCTGCCGTGGGCCCTCCCGCTAAGAAAGCGTCTCTTCTCCACACTGTGACCAGAGGGGACCCCGGCATATCTGACAATGAGACCACCCCTCGTTCCTGGGGTCGTAATCTCCGCCAGACGGCTTGCATTCCAGACTCAGCTGCGTGAACAGCTGTGCTCTCGTGGGGAAAGCGCGTCCCTGCAGGCGACCCCTACGCCCCCCTCTCCCCGCTGTGTCTGGGCAGCTCAGGACTCCCCGTTTCCCCCGACACCCCCTTTCAGCTGCAGACGACACGCGGAAACCCCCAGCGGCCCCACAGCATTACTCCACGATGCCCTGACTCAGTTCACCTCTCCGATCCCCCGTCGGGCAACCTTAACAGGTGCAGCGGTGTTTTCCAATCAAGGAAAAGAATTCCTTCAAAAGAAGTTGTTTCCAAAAAAGAACTTTAACTTCAGCAACATTACATGACAAAAAGAAAATGTGACAGGCCACGTCCCATAGACAGAAAGCTAGGGGGCAGGCCCCACCTAAGGAAGGCAGGCTCTGAGACTTTCTCTAGAACAATTCCTGGGCGTGTAACGGAATGAGTCTAAGGCCTCGTGAGACAGGGAGGGGCAGGGGGTGAGTCAGCACACCCGCCCGCCCGCCGTGGTTAGAAATCGTGCCAGGCTTAGCGAACGCAGCTTCCGCGGGAGGGGCAAGAGTGGGTCCTACCGAGAGGTCGTCTCCACGAAGGACGTTCCCTGAGAGGTCGAGGTGGGCGAGGGTGGTGGCGGTCAGCGGGTTGGCACTGAGTGACTGGGAAAGGCTGTTCACCCCTGAAACAGTGAGAAGATCTGGCTCAGTTTTCAGCCCAGGTGACAGGAGGTTTGTGGGTTTCCATAACGGCCAGGGGTCCCCACCAAACTGCGGGAATGAGGCTAACTGTAAGCACCGTCTCCCCAAAAATGGTAGCTGCAGGGGTGTCTTCTGGACGCCCCTCAGGAGAGAGAGGTTGGTCACACACACACAGCCAAGCCACTGAGCAGAAGACCCCCACTTCACTGTATCCCATTTCTTCCGACCGGAATGGACCGGATTTTACTTTGAAGTCTTAGGGCCATGCAGACAATGGGATTATTTCTATCCTTCTGTTAATCCTGTCGGGGATGGGAGGAGGTCTGAGGCTCAGTGTGCGGTGGTTGATGATGTAGGCAGGTGCCAATGCAGATACCTGAAGCCACGTAAATACTCGGGCGTTCACAAATGCAGGGCCCCACCTAATGTGGAGAGCCCGGTCGAGACTTTGACAGGGACGGATTTCATGGAGAGAGTGACCTGTGCCCAGTGTGAGAGGCAACCAAAGGGAACCCCCACGGGCGATACTCTGCACGCTGTGTACCCAAATAACACCAGAGCTCATGTCAGAGTCAACGGAACAAACTGGTAACACCGCCTCAGGAGACCAAGGACGAGCACGTACGAGGGGCAAGGCGGTCCTGTGTGGGGGAGCCATGTCCAGGGCAAGGTGGTCCTGTGTAGGGGAGCCATGTCCGGGGCGGGGCGGGGAGGGACAGGTCAGCAAGCTGGGCCGAGTGGCTGGGTAACAGGCCACTTCTTGTCACGGGCAGCACAGGCTCTAGGCAGGGTATCAGGCCACAGCGGCAGCCCAGGACAGTCTGGTCACTCACTGAGTTCAGAGGTCACACAGAGTATCAGAATCATTCTTCTTAAGATAGGACAGATACGAGATATTGCAAAACTCCCGTATTCTTACGAAAACTCTGAGATTCTCACTGCATATTTCAGGAACATGGCTATTTCTAAATTGAATGCACTTTTTATAAATTCTTTTGTTTTTCTAATTTTTCAGTGATGTTCTGAATATCCCAGGTGGCCCCTGAAGTGGGACAGGAAAGCCTCCACCAGGACAAGAAGCCAGGGCCAGGCCTGCTGGCGGGCGCCAAAAACACTCAGAAAAGACCTGAGAGACAGTCACAGAGAACTGACTCCAGTGGGCATCCGACAATCGTCAGAGCCACCCGCCAGGGTGAGCCCACAGCGGGGCACGGAGAGAGGAGTGTAGAGAGAGGAGATGGAGACAATCGTCAGAGCCACCCGCCAGGGTGAGCCCACAGCGGGGCACGGAGAGAGGAGTGTAGAGAGAGGAGATGGGGACAATCGTCAGAGCCACCCGCCAGGGTGAGCCCACAGCGGGGCATGGAGAGAGAAGTGTAGAGAGAGGAGATGGGGGACAATCGTCAAAGCCACCCGCCAGGGTGAGCCCACAGCGGGGCACGGAGAGAGGAGTGTAGAGAGAGGAGATGGGGACAATCGTCAGAGCCACCCGCCAGGGTGAGCCCACAGCGGGGCATGGAGAGAGAAGTGTAGAGAGAGGAGATGGGGGACAATCGTCAAAGCCACCCGCCAGGGTGAGCCTACAGCGGGTCATGGAGAGAGGAGTGTAGAGAGAGGAGATGGGGACAATCGTCAGAGCCACCTGCCAGGGTGAGCCCACAGCGGGGCACGGAGAGAGGAGTGTAGAGAGAGGAGATGGGGACAATCGTCAGAGCCACCCGCCAGGGTGAGCCCACAGCGGGTCATGGAGAGAGGAGTGTAGAGAGAGGAGATGGAGACAATCGTCAGAGCCACCCGCCAGGGTGAGCCCACAGCGGGGCACGGAGAGAGGAGTGTAGAGAGAGGAGATGGGGACAATCGTCAGAGCCACCCGCCAGGGTGAGCCCACAGCGGGGCATGGAGAGAGAAGTGTAGAGAGAGGAGATGGGGGACAATCGTCAAAGCCACCCGCCAGGGTGAGCCCACAGCGGGGCACGGAGAGAGGAGTGTAGAGAGAGGAGATGGAGACAATCGTCAAAGCCACCCACCAGGGTGAGCCCACAGCGGGGCACGGAGAGAGGAGTGTAGAGAGAGGAGATGGGGACAATCGTCAGAGCCACCCGCCAGGGTGAGCCCACAGCGGGGCACGGAGAGAGGAGTGTAGAGAGAGGAGATGGGGACAATCGTCAGAGCCACCCACCAGGGTGAGCCCACAGCGGGTCATGGAGAGAGGAGTGTAGAGAGAGGAGATGGGGACAATCGTCAGAGCCACCCGCCAGGGTGAGCCCACAGTGGGTCACAGAGAGAGGAGAGTGTAGAGAGAGGAGATGGGGACAATCGTCAGAGCCACCCGCCAGGGTGAGCCCACAGCGGGACACGGAGAGAGGAGTGTAGAGAGAGGAGATGGGGACAATCGTCAGAGCCACCCGCCAGGGTGAGCCCACAGCGGGTCATGGAGAGAGGAGTGTAGAGAGAGGAGATGGAGACAATCGTCAAAGCCACCCACCAGGGTGAGCCCACAGCGGGGCACGGAGAGAGGAGTGTAGAGAGAGGAGATGGAGACAATCGTCAAAGCCACCCACCAGGGTGAGCCCACAGCGGGTCATGGAGAGAGGAGTGTAGAGAGAGGAGATGGGGACAATCGTCAGAGCCACCCGCCAGGGTGAGCCCACAGCGGGGCACGGAGAGAGGAGTGTAGAGAGAGGAGATGGGGACAATCGTCAGAGCCACCCGCCAGGGTGAGCCCACAGCGGGGCACGGAGAGAGAAGTGTAGAGAGAGGAGATGGGGGACAATCGTCAGAGCCACCCACCAGGGTGAGCCCACAGCGGGTCACAGAGAGAGGAGAGTGTAGAGAGAGGAGATGGGGGACAATCGTCAGAGCCACCCGCCAGGGTGAGCCCACAGCGGGTCACAGAGAGAGGAGAGTGTAGAGAGAGGAGATGGGAGACAATCGTCAGAGCCACCCGCCAGGGTGAGCCCACAGCGGGGCACGGAGAGAGGAGAGTGTAGAGAGAGGAGATGGGGGACAATCATCAGAGCCACCCGCCAGGGTGAGCCCACAGCGGGGCACGGAGAGAGGAGTGTAGAGAGAGGAGATGGGGGAGAGCGAGAAGTCACTCACTCAAGTTCAAGGAGGAATTTCTTGGCTATCAACTCCATCTTTATGAAGTGCTCATAAAATGTTTACGCAAGGATGGAGATCAGGGTTATGTAACTGAGACCCATTCTCTGCCCTCAGAAAGTTCAGAGACTGAACTCCAGGACGAAAAGTCAGAGCTACACCAGGGATGTTTATTCATTGCAACAGATCTTTATAGAGCATTCAGGCATGACTTCTGGGACCCAGGGACCACTACCTCCCCCTCTAACAACCAGTCCAGGAGACAGCAGAATAACCAGTGAGGTCAGTACAATCACAGACGTAAGAAACTGAGCTGGGGCCCTGGCCAGTTGGCTCAGTGGTAGAGCGACGGCCTGGAGTGCAGGAGTCCCAGGCTCGATTCCCGGCCAGGGCACACAGGAGAAGCGCCCATCTGCTTCTCCAACCCTCCCCCTCTCCTTCCTCTCTGTCTCTATCTTCCCCTCCCACAGCCGAGGCTCCATTGGAGCAAAGATGGCCCGGGCACTGAGGATGGCTCTATGGCCTCTGCCTCAGGCGCTAGAGTGGCTCTGGTCGCAACAGAGCAACATCCCAGATGGGCAGAGCATCGCCCCCTGGTGGGCGTGCTGGGTGGATCCCGGTTGGGAGGCTACAGAAGTCTGTCTCTCTGCCCCCCCTCCTCTCACCGAGTTTAAAAAAAAGAAAAGAAAGAAACAGCCTGACCGTGAGGGAGGTAGAGAGTTGGTGAGTTTGGTTGGACAAAGAAACCTGTGATGGTCTGTTGAAGGCTTGCTCTCTGGAGGTAACATCTCTGACGGTATAAACAGTCAACCTCCGTCAGTCTGTCCCATTGCTAGTAAGTACCACTAACGTGTTCTGTAGCAGAATATGGAAAACACCAGACTCTCATCAAGAAAATTATTTGTAAAAATCATTTCCTTGGTGAGGTAAAACACACCTTAGTAAGTGAATTTCAAGAATGAACAGGTCAAACTAGTCTCGACAGCACACACTCCTCAGAAGGTGGGGATGCGTGGCGATGGGCCAAAATCTGCACAGGCTGCGGGGAGCCTCACGCGATCGGCCCAGCTCCGTGCTCCCGAACAGAATGAGGGTCACCCCCTCGTGAGCCCATACCCACGAGAGGCCCATGCTGATAGGGACATGAGCAGCAGGAGATCACAAAAAAATACAGCATGGAAAAAGATCAGGACCCTTCCAGCCCAAAGGAAAGCCAGAGTGCCAGGCCACACAGATCGGGCCGTCCCATGACCCCGGCCAGTCCCGCCGGCTGCCAGCGGAGGGGTTCTAGCTGGAGCGACCGGCAGCAGATGCCCGGCTGACGCAATCTGGCAGTCAGCGGGGCACTCGCCAGACGTCCAGGGAACCATCGCTCCGCTAACATCTGAGGAAGAGGAATGGCCTGTGGAGACAGCGTGGACGTCATGGGGAGATTAAAAGACAAATCCTGCTTGAATTACGGAGCAAGGACCAGAGATGCTTTCCTAGGAAGAAAATATACAGGCTAGTCAAATCCAACGGAGGCTTAAAACACTACATCTCCACCCAAGTTCTTTCGCATCTGCAAACCCCTCCGATCCTGGGACAGCCCGCAAGAATAATGCAAGTTCTTCCTTTTTTTAAAAAAAAAAAATCAGTTTTCTTGTAAAAACAACACTTTGAGATACACATTTTGAAATGGGCAACTTAAAATTCCGTGGGCCACATGTTGTAAAACACTAATTCTCACAGCACACGTTACCGCAGGGACGGGGTCGATGCGGTGACCTTAATTTGTGAAGGGTGGCGGGAAGGTGTCCTCATGCACGGGGACACACACTGCGGACCCCCCCTGCCACCACACTTGGGACGTCAGTGAGGGGTGGCACTGCGGTGCTCGGAACCCAAACCTGCCCTCGGGAGGAGGAGCGGCCACCGTGTCTCTCTGTTTGTGTCATAGCCATGGACAAATAAGTCAAAATAAATAAATATAACCCATTTTTAGCCTCACTCTTCAGAGAGGTAAGCCTATGGAGCACATGATAAATCGCTTGTATTTTTCATATGTGGAGAATTAATATAAGTTTTTTAAAATGTTAACAATGTAAGGCAAGTTAGAAAAATGGAAACTAGTAATTCCTCAAAAAAAAAAAAGCAAACAAATGACTAAGGAACAAGGGGTGGGGAATGACCGGAGCAATTTCAACAATTGAGCAATAACTGAAGAAGCCAAAATTAACGTATCAGAGCGCTTGGGCTTATCAGCTTGATAAACAAGAAAAGAATAATAATAACCAGTGACGGTGGAAGTATAAAGGATTTGCACAAAATAGTCGGAGGGCACCTTGATGATAAATTTTTTTTTTCGAAAACTTTTTAAAAATGTGTCAACTCTTGGATCTCATCATTCTGCTCACAGGCATTTATCCTAAGTAAGAAATTAACGAATGTCCCATCGTTAGGTGAAAAACCATGCTTGCTTTGTTTGCATGACTGAAGAATTAACCGTTAAGAGATCATTGACATAAATCACAAAACATTTTCTGTGGGCTGGGACATCACGCAGACACTGGAAGTGAGCATGTGTTTGCTGACATAAAAAAACATAATTTATAACGTGTGCGGGAAAGTCTATGAAATGTGCAGCATAGTGTAATCCTATATATGCATTTGTGTGTGTGTGTATGTATGTGTGTGTGCAGGTATGAGTATAAATAAACCATGACAGTATAAATAAAACAAAACAGCGTGGAGAGATGGCCAACAAATTGTCTAGTGACCATCTCATAATGGTTTGGTACTGACATTGCAAGTAATCTTTGATTCCTCCTTTATCTTTTTTTTTTTTTTTAACAGAGACAGAGAGAGTCAGAGAGAGGGATAGATAGGGACAGACAGACAGAAACAGAGAGAGATGAGAAGCATCAATCATCAGTTTCTTGTTGCAACACCTTAGTTGTTCATTGATTGCTTTCTCATATGTGCCTTGACCGCGGGCCTTCAGCAGACCGAGTAACCCCTTGCTTGAGCCAGTGACCTTGGGTCCAAGCTGGTGAGCTTTTTGCTCAAGCCAGATGAGCCTGCACTCAAGCTGGTGACCTCAGGGTCTCGAACCTGGGTCCTCCGCATCCCAGTTCCACGCTCTATCCACTGCACCACCACCTGGTCAGGCCCTCCTTGATCTTTTTGAGTATCTTCTAAATCTTTACCACAAATATGTAATGCACTGATAATCATCAATATCAAAAAATGGAAAAAGTTACAGGTTTTCATGAAACTGATCTGCTGCGATACGACAGGGACGATGTAAAGGGAGGTGCTTGGCTCTCGGGTCCGGATGGCACAGGTACCAGGACAGAAGACACCGATCTCCAGGGAGATCTTTCCCTTCGGAAATGGACTCGTAATGCCTTTACCTTGACCGTGTGCAGATGGCACAGGTACCAGGACAGAAGACACCGATCTCCAGGGAGATCTTTCCCTTCGGAAATGGACTCGTAATGCCTTTACCTTAACCGTGTGCAGATGGCACAGGTACCAGGACAGAAGACACTGATCTCCAGGGAGATCTTTCCCTTCGGAAATGGACTCGTAATGCCTTTACCTTGACCGTGTGCAGATGGCACAGGTACCAGGACAGAAGACACCGATCTCCAGGGAGATCTTTCCCTTCGGAAATGGACTCGTAATGCCTTTATCTTAACCGTGTGCAGATGGCACAGGTACCAGGACAGAAGACACCGACCTCCAGGGAGATTTTTCCCTTTGGAAATGGACTCGTAATGCCTTTATCTTAACCGTGTGCAGATGGAACCATGGGGCCTGCAGAGCTGACCCCACTTCACAGCCTTCCTCGTGTCACTGTGTGTTCACAATGGAGCAGGAGTGGATGGACGTGACGTCACCAAGGGACCACACTGTTCCACCCGCTCAGCCGTGACACGTGCGGTGAGAGCTCGCAACAAGCCAGGGACACAGCAGTGAACTCAGCAAAGCCCTCCCCCCCACAGAAACTCCCCGGCTGGGACTCAAAGAAAACACAGTAGGAAACACCCTAAAGTAAAGAAACAGGTGGGTGCTGTGGGACACAGAGGAGCACCAGGCCCTGCAGTGCACGGACAGCTGGCTGTCGGAGTGACCCAGAGGCTCCAAGTGACGTGGATGCTGAATCTGACAGAATAGATGCTGAATCAACCCAGGTCTGCGGGCAGAGACAGAGGCTGCTCCAGGCCAAAATGACAGCAAATGTTTCAAAAATGCCAGCATAAGATGACGCTGATTGTGATCATGGTGGTGATGATGGTGATGGTGGTGATGATGACGGTGGTGATGGTGATGATGGTGATGATGGTGATGGTGGTGATGATGACGGTGGTGATGGTGATGATGGTAATGATGATGGTGATGATGATGGTGATGGTGGTGATGGTGGTGATGGTGATGGTGGGGGTGGTGGGGGTGGTGATGGTAGGGGTGGTGATGGTGGTGATGATGGTGATGATGATGGTGGTGGTGGTGATGGTGGGGGTGGTGGGGGTGGTGGGGGTGGTGGTGGTGGTGGTGATGATGGTGGGGGTGGTGATGGTAGGGGTGGTGATGGTGGTGATGATGGTGATGATGGTGGTGGTGATGGTGGGGGTGGTGGGGGTGGTGGTGGTGGTGGTGGTGATGGTGGGGGTGGTGATGGTAGGGGTGGTGATGGTGGTGATGATGGTGATGATGATGGTGGTGGTGGTGATGGTGGGGGTGGTGGGGGTGGTGGTGGTGGTGGTGGTGATGGTGGGGGTGGTGGTGGTGGGGGTGGTGATGGTGGGGGTGGTGATGGTGGTGATGGTGATGGTGGGGGTGGTGATGGTGGGGGTGGTGGGGGGGGTGGTGGTGGTGGTGGTGATGGTTGTGGTGATGGTGATGGTGGTGGTGGTGGTGGTGGTAATGATGATGGTGATGATGGTGGTGGTAATGATGATGGTGATGGTGGTGGTGGTGGTAGTGGTGATGGTGGGGGTGGTGGTGATGGTGGTGGTGGTGGCGACGATGATGGTGGTGATGGTGGTGATGATGGTGATGACGATGATGGTGATGGTGGTGGTGGTGGTGGTAGTGGTAGTGGTGATGGTGGGGGGGTGGTGATGGTGATGGTGGTGGTGGTGATGGTGGTGATGGTGGGGGTGGTGGTGGTGGTGGTGGTGATGGTGGGGGTGGTGATGGTGGTGATGGTGATGGTGGTGATGGTGATGGTGGTGGTGGTGATGGTGGGGGTGGTGGGGGGGGTGGTGGTGGTGGTGGTGATGGTTGTGGTGATGGTGATGGTGGTGGTGGTGGTGGTGGTAATGATGATGGTGATGATGGTGGTGGTAATGATGATGGTGATGGTGGTGGTGGTGGTGGTAGTGGTAGTGGTGATGGTGGGGGGGTGGTGATGGTGATGGTGGTGGTGGTGATGGTGGTGATGGTGATAGTGGTGACAGTGATGGTGGTGGTGGTGATGGTGATGGTGATGGTGATGGTGGGGGTGGTGATGGTGATGATGGTGATGGTGGGGGTGGTGATGGTGATGATAGTGATGGTGGTGGTGGTGATGGTGGTGGTGGTAGTGGTGATGGTGGTGGTGATGGTGATGGTAGGGGTGGTAGTGGTGATGGTGGTGGTGATGATGATGGTATTGGTTATGGTGATGGTGGTGGCAGGGGCCCTTTGTGCCAAAAACGGCACTGTGTGCAAATTAACTCAGTGAACCCCACCAGCTGTGATGAAGCAGACACGCATTCCCATCTTACCCCTCAGGTGACTGAGGGACAAAGACTGAAGAGCACGTTCCCAGTGAGTGGGAGAGGCAGGACTCATCCCAAGGCCAACGGAGTGAGGACTGCCACTTAATCACTATGTACACTGCCCTCAAAAGACAGCAATACATTTAGGAAATGACAAGTGATTCCGTTCGAGAACACCCACTGAACACCCACAACGGGCCAGGCCCTGTGCCAGGCGCCGAAGTTACACAGGTCCCCAGGTTTGCAGGGAAAACACACTGTTTACACACAGTACGAGACACGTGACCTAGAACTAACAACACAGAGGAAAGAGAAACGAACTCTGTTGAGGCCTCACGAGGACAGAGCACATCTCAGAAGGTGTGATTACCATGTGAGGGTTTTATAAAATACAATGATGCTCTCCCAAGATATTAAAGGGGGTGTGAAATAACAGAAAAAAGCTCTCGCCCCCAGTCCCTGGCAAACTTTCTAAGTGGAAAGACAGCCAGGAGCACATGCTGTTCTGAGAGGCATCTGGTGGGTGGCTTCTGGACAGGGTTGGTCACCAGACAGATCAAACCATGATTAGGAGCTTGGAATTTCCAGCCCCACCTCTGTCTTCCAGAGAGGGGAGAGGGCTGGAAATGGAGTGAATAACTGATCGTGCCTCCATGACTGAGTAATAATTCTAACTACATATTTAAGGTAGCAAGGTGTAGCAAAATATTATATAATATTATAGATATAAAGTTAAGTAAATAAAATATACTGTACCTTTAGGTGATAATGAGGTTTTAGATAAATTTAAATGCTTTAATCCCTTTGGGAGTTTGGCAAATTGAATACTTAGAGAGGACACACCTGAGGAAGAGAAAAAAAGAGACATTATGACAATTTCCAAGTTCTCAGAGCGGCATTTATTTTACAAGGCCTAAAGATTTGATTTAACCCTTTAAGTAGTACGAATGTTCATGTACATCCTTGTGCCTCCTAACCATCTAGAGTATGATCATAACAAAATTTTTTATTTTAAAAACATGTAAGATAACATTTAAAAAAGGCAAATGTATGTTCTTCTTGTTTCCATCAATTGGTTATCAAACAAACATGATTTTAAGTTAATAAAATTGGAACTGGAACTAATTTCATTTTTTGAAAAACTCACTCCCAGGGGTCAGCGAGTCTGAAAAAACTCACTACTCAGAGGGTTAATTCTAATTCGAGGGAACATTTTTTCTTTCTAAGGTCAGCCCTTGTTTTCTAATCATCCACCATCAGACCTCCGTTTCTTTCTGTCCTGTTTATAGGGCAGGAGAAAAAGAAAGTTGTTTAAGAGTAACACCATCAAAACTTTGCCATTAGAGATGCTTTTCTTTGGATCAAGTACCCACTCTCCTCCTCGTCCTAGTTCAAATGGAAACACGCTCAGGAAGAGCGATATAACCGTGCCCCCCTTTTCTCTTTAAACCGAGTCTTAATGCGTCGAACAGGCTTCTGGGTAGCAGACGCATGTCAAGAAAAACAGTGTACTATTATTAACTATTCGGAGAACAGCTCTGCTTTTAGCAGACAAATATGGATTGACAATCACTGGACTAAATCATTTTAAACAGGTATTGTTTTTTAAATTTTTTAAAGACTTTATTCCATTTTCAGTGAGGAGAGAGAGAGAGAGAGAGGGAAAGAAAGAGGGGGGGAGAGAGAAAGAAGGAAAGAGAGAGAGAGAGAGAAGGGGGAGGAGCAGGAAACATCCACTCCCATATGTGCCTTGACCGGGCAAGCCCAAGGTTTTAAACCTATGACCTCAGTGTTCCAAGTCAATGCTTGATGCCACTGCGCCACCACTGGTCAGGCCTTATACAGGGTTTTAATCTAAATATTTCCAGAGATATATGCTGACCCATGTTTTGAACTGCAAAGAGGGAGCACTACCACCCGCGATGCCTGAGTCCCCACGTCCCACATCCTCCCCAGCCTCGACTGCGACTGCAGCCCCCACCACGTGGAGACTAGCCCCTCGCTGTGGTTCAAGCGTGTGTCTCCCTAACAACTACAGTGTCCCTCCCGGTCAGCTGTCCTGATTCCACCTCCCAGGACCTGCCTCCAACAACCAGCGGCCGCCTCCTGTCAGCAGACAACGTGCTCGAGTCCCGCTCATCATAGAAACAAAACCGACACCGCCCTCCCGTCTCCGAAAGGTGACCTGCGTGGGCTCCTCCTCGTGGTGTCCAAGCACTAGAGAGGACGCTGGCTTCCCTAGAGACATGACTGCACCCCGAGAAGCTCCTGACCCAGGGCTGCACCCCCGTGGTCTCCAGCCGCCCGGGGGTCCAGTCTCCAGCCCAACCTTCCCTTAGACACACTACTGCTGCAGCGTCGGCTCGAACCCACACGGGCACCCTTGTCAGCGAAAAACAAGAAGCTGGTAAGGGTCTCGGTCGGCATCCTCAGCTCTGTCTGATAATTATTCCTCCTCACACGTGTGACATTCCATAACGAAAGGCCCTGGCTCAATGTTGCGGGAGAACATGTGCAACAGAGAACGGAAACATAACATTCCCTCTGCAAATGAAGCTATTTCTTTTTAACGCCCATCCGTCAGCATCTTCCCACCTGAGCACTCACAGGCCCAGGGTCCCCCTTCCAGACCTCGGCTCTTCCCTCCACCCAGAGGACCACCCAGGGTCCCCCTTCCAGACCTCCGGCTCTTCCCTCCACCCAGGGGACCACCCAGGGTCCCCCTTCCATTCCTCCGGCTCTTCCCTCCACCCAGGGGACCACCCAGGGTCCCCCTTCCATTCCTCCGGCTCTTCCCTCCACCCAGAGGACCACCCAGGGTCCCCCTTCCAGACCTCCGGCTCTTCCCTCCACCCAGGGGACCACCCAGGGTCCCCCTTCCATTCCTCCGGCTCTTCCCTCCACCCAGGGGACCACCCAGGGTCCCCCTTCCACACCTCCGGCTCTTCCCTCCACCCAGGGGACCACCCAGGGTCCCCCTTCCAGACCTCCGGCTCTTCCCTCCACCCAGGGGACCACCCAGGGTCCCCCTTCCAGACCTCGGCTCTTCCCTCCACCCAGGGACCACCCAGGGTCCCCCTTCCAGACCTCGGCTCTTCCCTCCACCCAGGGGACCAGTCGGCGGAGCCTCCCTGTGCCTGGTCCTGACCTCTCATCCCTCCCGTCTCCCACCGCTCACTGTCCACCCCTCAACTCGTGTGAATGTAAACAGCTGTCTGTGGTTGGCCAGAGTGTATGATGGCGCCCGGGATGCCCGCCCCCTGGTACGCACACCCTGTACACGCCCCCTCGAGGGTGCGGGGTGAATGGCTACGTAGGATGGGATGTCACTGACCGATCAGGTTACTGATCAGTTGACACTGGGTTCGTCAAAAGGGAGCGCGTCCCAGGAGGGCCTGACCCAATCAGGGGCTCTGTCTAAAAAATCGTAAAGCATCCGAGGGGTGAGGTCCTGCTGGCCTTGGGAATGACATCCAGCAGCACGTGTGAGAGGACAGGCCACCCAGGCCACCCGGCAGGGCCTGGGAGCCAGCTAGCAGATGGTGGCCTCAGTCCTGGAGCCCCAAGGGGATTCGCTCTGCCCCGCCAGAAAGCTGGAGCAGGAGCCCGGGACACAGACGAGACCACAGCCCGAGGACAACCGGACTGCGGCCTTGGGAGACCGAGCGGAGACTCTCGCCACCCGAACCCGGACTGCGGCCTTGGGAGACCGAGCGGAGACTCTCGCCAACCCGAACCCGGACTGCGGCCTTGGGAGACCGAGCGGAGACTCTCGCCAACCCGAACCCGGACTGCGGCCTTGGGAGACCGAGCGGAGACTCTCGCCAACCCGAACCCGGACTGCGGCCTTGGGAGACCGAGCGGAGACTCTCGCCAACCCGAACCCGGACTGCGGCCTTGGGAGACCGAGCGGAGACTCTCGCCAACCCGAACCCGGACTGCGGCCTTGGGAGACCGAGCGGAGACTCTCGCCAACCCGAACCCGGACTGCGGCCTTGGGAGACCGAGCGGAGACTCTCGCCAACCCGAACCCGGACTGCGGCCTTGGGAGACCGAGCGGAGACTCTCGCCAACCCGAACCCGGACTGCGGCCTTGGGAGACCGAGCGGAGACTCTCGCCAACCCGAACCCGGACTGCGGCCTTGGGAGACCGAGCGGAGACTCTCGCCAACCCGAACCCGGACTGCGGCCTTGGGAGACCGAGCGGAGACTCTCGCCAACCCGAACCCGGACTGCGGCCTTGGGAGACCGAGCGGAGACTCTCGCCAACCCGAACCCGGACTGCGGCCTTGGGAGACCGAGCGGAGACTCTCGCCAACCCGAACCCGGACTGCGGCCTTGGGAGACCGAGCGGAGACTCTCGCCAACCCGAACCCGGACTGCGGCCTTGGGAGACCGAGCGGAGACTCTCGCCAACCCGAACCCGGACTGCGGCCTTGGGAGACCGAGCGGAGACTCTCGCCAACCCGAACCCGGACTGCGGCCTTGGGAGACCGAGCGGAGACTCTCGCCAACCCGAACCCGGACTGCGGCCTTGGGAGACCGAGCGGAGACTCTCGCCACCCGAACCCGGACTGCTGGCTGACCCAGCGAACCGTGAGACTGCCAGTCGGAGTCGTTTCAAGCTGCCGGGTTCACGGTCACTTGTTACTGGCGTGACAAAGGAATGGATACGGTCACTTAAAGAGACCATCTTCCTTTCCGTCTGCACCACTTCAGAACCAGTTCATCACGACAGAACTTTAGCACAAGGATTTCCATCAAAGGGTAGGAGGGACCGAAGCCAACAGGAGCAAAAGCCACGCTCCTGACTTGATGAGAGCCCAGCGGGCTCTGCCCTCCGGGCCAGGCCGAGTGAACGCCCTGACCCGCCCCCGGTCGGGCAGCAGGGGTCAGAGGTGCTGCCTACGGTACCTCGGTCCTCCAGGGGGTTGCCAGCAAGGTTGATCGTGTGCAGTCCTGAGCTGGGGTTATGCGCCAGAGCATTGGCCAATTTCTGTGCAAAGTCCCTGCAAATAAGCACAACAGTGAGATCGGGGAACACGGAACACAGAACTGCTCAAACACACGCAGCTAGAGCAGCCAGAGGGAAGCCACAGAGAGAGAGAGGAGCCTTCTTCCCTGTTCACTGATCACATTCGTTAGCGCCCCATCTGTCCCCCACGGGCATAAATCCTCCTCAGAGAGCCTGTAAGGTCACAGCTGAACACGGTTCATTGTGACGAGCCAAAACCTCGTTCAGAAGCAGAAAGAAAACACGTAATTTCCCTGTTGAAGACAGGACACCTTTCAGGATGCTGTCAATAGTGCTCGTGGCCCCTCCGTGCCTCAGAGCACTGCTCGTGAGTGCAAACCTGCCCGCTCTGACGACTGGGCTTCAAGGCTGCGATTGTTAGCACCGTATTTTAACAAAAAATCACCACCGCTGCCTTAGGTGTGTCTAACTTAAGACAACGCACTGAGCGCTGTGACTGCGAGACTGCAGGTCTTGGTTCTAGCGATTCGAGCTCTACTGCGCACCACATGGGCTCGAGGGGAAGACCACGTAAGTGTGAGTCTGAAATGGGAGGCAAACGGCTAAAATGGGGCAAAGTAAAGTAGTCAGACGACAGGCCGTCACCATGACCACCGTCGGTGACACTGACAAAAGCTAGCGCAGTCCCTAGAACAGGAAAGACACCTTCCTGAGCACTTTACGTAAACTGCTTCATTTACCCTCAGAACTGTAATCTTAGGAAGGAAGGTGCTCATCTTATGTCCATTTCAAAGACGAAGAGACTGAGGCTCAGAGAGCTGAAACCACCTGCCCGCGGCCACAAGACATCGGGTTCAAGGGTCCGTGCCCTCGACCTCTACACCAAGCACTGTCAAAAACATCCCACGACACAACAACAAAGGGTGTTATAATATCCATGATCTTTGTGCTGATCCCAGTTCCTGGGATCCCAGGAACTTTTTTAAGAAGGGAAGATGTGATATTCTATATGTGAGCCTGCCTTTTTTTTTTAACTGTATACTCATTTTAGAGAAGATGGCAAGAAGTCCTAAAGCAACACAATCACATATGCAGGAAAATACTCACGTTCTAAGTCCAGCGTTTTCCAACACCAATTCTTCCAGGCGACTGGACCTACTCACCACCCTCAAGATCTGTTCACAGACGTCAGCGGACTGCAAAAGAGCACACCCTTTAACTGCCACGCATCTAACGCCACGCTCACGGCACTGTCACAACCTATGCAGACGCAGACGTGACACTGTAATTAAATCAGTCATTCAAGCATGCATTCATTCAACACACCTGGACAGAGCATCCCCTACCAAGCACCATCATGATGAGGGTCCTGGGGGTGCAATGACATGAAGGAAAAAGTCTCTGCCGTCTGGAGTGTACCATCCAGCAGGGAACCAGATAAGGAAACATAGAGCTTATGACAGAATAATAAAAAGGCTCTTTGGGTCATGCTCTGGGCACCCAGGTGCATCCCCCCTTGTCTTGGGAAAACCAAAAGGAATCCCCATAAAAAGTGATGAGCAAAACTGAGAGTAAAGACTAAATGGTAGTGATAAGAGCAGGGATGATGGTGGTGATGATGGTGATGGTGGTGATGATGGTGATGGTGGTGATGGTGGTGATGATGGTGATGGTGGTGATGGTGGTGGTGGTGATGATGGTGGTGGTGATGATGGTGGTGATGATGGTCATGGTGGTGGTGATGATGGTGATGATGGTGATGGTGGTGATGATGGTGATGGTGGTGGTGATGGTGGTGATGGTGGTGATGATGGTGGTGATGATGGTCATGGTGATGGTGGTGATGGTGGTGATGGTGATGATGATGGTGGTGGTGATGATGGTAATGGTGGTGATGGTGGTGATGGTGATGGTGATGATGGTGATGGTGATGGTAATGGTGATGGTGATGATGATGGTGGTGGTGATGATGGTAATGGTGGTGATGATGGTAATGGTGGTGATGATGGTGATGGTAGTGATGGTGGTGATGGTGGTGGATGGTGGTGATGGTGGTGATGATGGTGATGATGGTGATGGTGGTGATTATGGTGATGATGGTGGTGGTGATGATGGTGGTGATGATGGTGGTGATGATGGTGATGATGGTGGTAGTGATGGTGGTGATGATGGTCATGGTGGTGGTGGTGATGGTGATGATGGTCATGGTGGTGGTGGTGATGGTGGTGATTATGGTCATGGTGGTGATGGTGGTGATGATGGTCATGGTGGTGGTGGTGATGGTGATGATGGTCATGGTGGTGGTGGTGATGGTGGTGATGATGGTCATGGTGGTGATGGTGGTGATGGTGATGGTGATGATGATGGTGGTGGTGATGATGGTAATGGTGGTGGTGGTAATGACTGTCAGAATTTCTATATGTTTTCGATACACATCTCAGTACTTGCCAAGTAGTTATACTGCTATGTCCCCTCATTCATTCAACAAACTAACATGACACTCATTTATTAAATCAATTTTAACTGAGCAGCTATTATGAGCCGCATGCTCTGATAAGCCCTGGGTAGCAATGAATAAGACATGAGCTCCAAATTGCTCCCAGTAACGGGCATGCCAGAATCCAGGGACTCTGAAGGTCAAGTAATCCATTTGAGGTCACACGGCCATATAATAAAGAGTCGGGACCTAAGTGCCCTTCGGGCATCACCTAAATTGCCTGACGCAGCTGAAAATACCAGGAGGTGATGTCCAAAGCATCTCATGTCACAAACTTTAGAAAGCGTCACAAAGATTGTTAATAGGAAAATATCTTCCACAGAAATAACAGGTATGCAGCTCGCCGGTGTAACAGAAAAACAAGTTTTCTTATAATTATCAGATTTTTTGAAACCCAGCCTAGCTGAGCACCACCTGGCACATCCTCAGGCACTTACCAGCCGCAGGTCCTTGGAGGAGAGCTTCGTGAACCACTGGTTGTACTCCAGAGCGGCGATGATCGGTATGAGGTCCCTAGAAGCAGAGATGACAAAATACACAAACGCGCTCTTTCCATAGCCATGACCCAGGACGTCCATGTTCCCGCGTGAAGTTCTATTATTTCTACACAAACACAACAGCCGGCTACCACTATTTCAACCGCGAGACGGCGACGATGAAATTCAGGAAGATGTGAGCAGAATTCCTACAAGTTCAAGTTCAATCACCTGAAGGGAGTCTCGTTCCCGTTTCCCAAGGGGAGGCTGGTCGCCGTGTTCGTCTGGAGAACCTCGTATCCTAAGAGAAACTACGTCTGATTCCACACTGAAGCCTTACTTCATTGGACCGCTCACTGCCAAGTTCTTCAACCACCACGTAGGTCGTACGTACCCTAGTCAGAGGGCTTCTATGCAAGCCGGTGTCTAGTCTGATCGTAAGTGACATCGGGTGGGTCCCCAGAGCTCAGCAAGCATCCTACAACCATCTGGCACTCCCTTGCTGTTCTCGCTACTGATCATATTCATGAGACCGGCCATGAGTCCTACGGTTCGCACAAGCTCTGCAGACAAGGAGGGAGTACTTGCAGCTGAGAACTGACGCCAATCTACGTATTTCCCCAGCCAGATCCCGGACCCCCTGGTCCCTTAACTCAGGCTCAAGCCAAAAAGCAGACGCTTGCCACCCCATCAAACACCCGCATGTTTTCCCTGACAGAATGGCCTTCTCTGCTGGGTCCAGCTATGAACGTCCGCGCGTCCCTCAGTGCCCACGTCACAGCCTCTTCCGTGCCAGGTCCCCCAGGGCCCCCACCCGGCACACAGCTTGCATCTCCACTCAGCCTCTGTCTCAGTCCGTCCTGCACTCAGTTTGCCGCTTAAACACCTGCCCCCTCCGCCCCAGGTGGCCCGTGCTCTGAAAACCACGTCTCTACTTCGGGTTTGTGGCTTTGGTGAGGCCATGATCTGTTTTCTATCCTCAGGGCCTGACACGTAGCCAAGATTCAAAATTTTTTACTGAAACAGAAAAAGAAAGGCAGAAAGTGGAAAGACAGCTGAGAAATAAATCATTATGTCATCGCTTCTGGGCGCCGGGCCCCGGCCTTGACCACCTCGTGGAAACCTCAAGGTGACCTCGGAGGGATCACCGCATACACCTCACAGATGGAGAAAGAGAGCTGAGGGACACGCAGTGACAGGAGGCACAAGGACAGAGCCTCAGCGGGCCCCGGACGTGCCCCATGAGGCAGCACCAGAGCCCGTGCAGAAAACCCTGCACAGGAGGCACAGGAACAGAGCCTCAGCGGGCCCCGGACGTGCCCCACAAGGCAGCACCAGAGCCCGTGCAGAAAACCCTGCACAGGAGGCACAGGGACAGAGCCTCAGCGGGCCCCGGACGGGCCCCACGAGGCAGCACCAGAGCCCGTGCAGAAAACCCTGCACAGGAGGCACAGGGACAGAGCCTCAGCGGGCCCCGGACGGGCCCCACGAGGCAGCACCAGAGCCCGTGCAGAAAACCCTGCACAGGAGGCACAGGGACAGAGCCTCAGCGGGCCCCGGACGTGCCCCACAAGGCAGCACCAGAGCCCGTGCAGAAAACCCTGCACAGGAGGCACAGGGACAGAGCCTCAGCGGGCCCCGGACGGGCCCCACGAGGCAGCACCAGAGCCCGTGCAGAAAACCCTGCATGGGAGTAGCGGTCTTGGTCGGGGGTTCCACACACCACTTCCTCCCGAAACACCTATTCACTCGCTTCGCTGGAGGTTTAGATGAAGTTTCAGATTCAGAAACAAGCTCAGCGACTATTTCCGCAGCGGCCTGCGGTCTTCACGTTCCTGCTCTCCGTCTCCGCTGACCCCGGGCGCCGGCCAAGTCTCAGCCGCTCCCCCGGGGCCTCAGGACCGGTCCTGGCTTCTCCGGGGGGAGAAGGGGAAAGTGCGATGGAGAACCGAGTCACTTTAAGTTCTATCGGGAGAGGCAACGGGCTTTTTTCTTCAGCTACGCGGTAAGCACCGAGGCTGGCTCTACAATTCTCTGCATCCCGTACACATCTTGACACTTCTTTCTCTAAGGAGACACGTACAGACGGCCCTAGCAGCACTGTTCACAACAGTCATTAAACGAACCGAAACGTCAGCAGCAGAATGGATGAACCGTGGGGGTACTCGCATGTCGGAATACAGAACAGAACGAGATGCTGCAGCTACACGCAACAACACGCAACAACACGCAACAACACGCAACACCGACTTCTCGGGCGCCTCACGTCTCCACCACAGCAGACCAAGCGTGCAGAGAGCGTGTCGGCCAACACTGACGGGAGAGGTGAGGCCCGAACGGAGTGACATTCGGGGTCCCTAGAACCCGCTCCTCCGGGAACATCCCAGCCACTGTGACGGTGGGAGGCCGGGACCCGCGGGCTAGGACCCGGGGGACTCGGACATGCACAGAACAGACCGCCTCGCGGAGCCAGGAACCGGCCCTCTCTGCTGGGTCCCACTTACACAGACAACACACAGGAGGGTCCACCCTCCGTTCCTTGTCCCAGAGCTCCCTTTCCCGGCTGGCTTTCTGACGACACGAGCATCAGCGAGCACAGAAGCAAATCTCAGATAAAGACTCCGCTTGACATGGACGTGGGCCTCCCGACCGCCGCGCCGACACCACAGGACGGTAGAGAACCCCGGGTGTCCCCAGAGGGGGTGGTCTGTGTGAACCAGAACCAGCTTTCTCAGGGCTGCGTGAAGGACTGCTGGGACCAATTACACAATGCAGACAGGCTCCCAAACCCCGTGCCCGTCACCTGGACGGACTTTCTCATAGAGGGAAGGGGTTTGGGACTTTCTGACGTCGGCCCCTGCTGCCTGCCATGCACCCCACCGTGGTTCGCTCTGATCCCCTAAGAGACTCTTAATTACCGCGTGCTTCTGGGTGTGAAGAGTCAAGTTCGCCTGAGGAGTGAGTGACAGCGGTTTGGGGAGCCCTGTCACCTGTGTTGGCAACCCAGTCTTCTCTCAGACCTTTCCACGGGATACTGCCACCACCCCCTTAGAATGGGACGAAAGATACTGAAGGCTCCAAACCCAGAGGGAAGACCCAGTGTCAACAGCTTCAGAGCCACACAAAAGACTTGGTTTTCCCTTACGGAAAACCAAGGGGCCGGAGGCCCCTAACCTGTCTCCTGATGTGCGACTTTAATAACACATTAGGCTCTGCATAAAAGCTATGCACACACAAATGAAATGGGAAAAAAACGTAACTATATAGTACGTTTTACTATTGTCTTGACATTCCCTAGACTCATCAGCCTGTTGCCCACAGAGTCCCTCTGACCCAGGCTGGGGCCCACGATCTCACAGAACTCCTTGCAGACACTGCTGAACAGAAACAGAGCGAATGCAGTTGCACCAGACCACACTTCTCCCTTTTAAAAGAGGGCGGGGCCTGACCTGTGGTGGCGCAGTGGATAAATAAAGCGTCGACCTGGAACGCTGAGGTTGCCGGTTTGAAACTCTGCTCTTGCCTGGTCAAGGCACATATGGGAGTTGATGCTTCCTGCTCCTCCCCCTGCTCTCTCTGTCTGCCCCTCTCTCACGCTCCCTCCTCTCTACAATGAATAAGTAAATAGATAATGTTTAAAGGAGGGCAGCATGAAGAGGGAGCTTCGAGTGGAAAGCACTTTCCCACCGGCGGTGCCGGGAAGACAATCTGGACAAGCACTCACCACACTCAAGCTGTTTTCCTGAAGGCATCCGGCTGCAGAATGTCATCTGGATGAGTCAGAAATATAACAACTCAGGAACACGAGTCTGAAGGGAAGGGCCTGCAGTCTGAGCTCCCACGAGCCAAGTGTAAGCTCAGCCATGCGTGTCTTTGGGTCTTTCAGAGGCTGGATGAGATGAGCTCCCCTTCAAAATCCTCCGGGAGCAAGAGACATTGACATATTTAAAGCTATACATTCTCTTCTGCTGGGCATGAACTGCACCTCACTTTGCCACTCTAGTGACAGTGTAACAACACTGCAGACACATCAGCTCACAGACCAATGAGAATGTATAAAAACAAAGCCCTGGGCCCAGCCCTTTGGCTCAGTGGTAGAGCATCAGCCCTGGCATTTGGACATGTGGATGACCTAAGTTCAATTCCCGGTCAGGGCACACAGGAAACGCACCCATCTGCTTCTCTACTCCTCCCCCTCTGGCTTCTCTCTCTCTCTCTCTCTCTCCTCTCCTCTCCTTCTGCAGTCAAAGCTCCATTGGAGCAAGTTGGCCCCAGGAACTGAGGATGTCTCCATGGCCTCTGCCTCAGGTGCTAGGAGAACTCAGTTGCCAAGCAATAAGGCAAGGGTCTCAGGTGGGCAGAGCATCGGGCCCCTAGTGGGCTTGGTGGGTGGATCCCGGTCCGGGAGCATGAGGGAGTCTGTCTCTGCCTCCTCCCTCTAAAATAAAAAAAATAAAAATAAGATAATGCCCTTTTTCCAAGCTAGGCCACCTTTTGGTCCATGGATACCCAACCCAGAACAAATTTTAAGGATATACTTCAATAAAATTTTGGAAGCTATAAACAATAATGAAGTGGGTATTTCCCAAGTATTTCCTGATGGCTCTTCCTTCTCCGGAGACCAACAGGATGGAGCACT
Organism: Saccopteryx bilineata; assembly: GCF_036850765.1. Lineage (NCBI taxonomy): Eukaryota > Metazoa > Chordata > Mammalia > Chiroptera > Emballonuridae > Saccopteryx > Saccopteryx bilineata. The sequence goes on along the minus strand of NC_089500.1, from coordinate 80,276,469 downwards.
CACGGCCTCCGTGGCCCGCAGACAGCAACAGGGATCCAGGTGCCACCCTCGGTTCGGACAGAGCGAGTGGGTTCATCAATCATAGCACTTAAACTGCTTAAACACCCACCTCGAAAACCGTGGGCAGCCCCGCGGGCTGTTACGGAGGGGGCGCAGCATATAAAAGCTACACTATTTACCATCTGTCCCCTCAGGAAAGGGGGTGGGGGGTCGTAAACGGTAAAGGGGGTCAAACACATGGTGACAGAAGGAGATTCGACCTTGGGTGGTGGGCACATGATGCAATCGACAGAGGACGTATCCTAGAACTGGACACCGAAACCCATATAATCTTATCAATTAATGTCACCCCAATAAGCTTAAAGAAATAAAATGTTTTAAAAATCCTCAACAAAAAGTTTCCCAGCTCCTGATCCAGAGCGTCAGTAATGAAAGGAAGTCTCCCCGGCACCCTGAGAAGCAAGCAGAGTAGGAGAGTATGGCTGCCCACGCGCACGCCGTGGGGACGCTCGAGCCTGCGCACACATGAGCGACGCAAGACCCCGCGCACGTCAGGGGGACGCATGGCCCCGCGCACGTCAGGGGGACGCATGACCCCGCGCACGTCAGGGAGACGCATGACCCCGCGCACGTCAGGGAGACGCATGACCCCGCGCACGTCAGGGGGACGCATGACCCCGTGCACGCAGGGGGGCGCATGACCCCGTGCACGTCAGGGAGACGCATGACCCCGCGCACGTCAGGGGGACACATGACCCCGCGCACGCAGGGGGGCACGCACGACCCCAAGCACGCGGGGGGGGGGGGGTACGCATGACTACACACACACACACACACACACACACACACACACACACACGGGGTGGGCGGTACGCACGACCCCACGCACGCACAGGGGGTGGGGGGGCAGACAGATGAACTGAACTTTGTCCAGCGAGGGAATTGAGTCCGCCGGTGGGGAAGCCCGGGAAGTGCTGGCGGGCTGCTCCGTGTGGAGCGTGTTCTCTGCGGTTCAAGTTGCTGTACTGAGCAGCTTCTCCGGATATACTTCCCCTTTCCCACAGGGGTCATCGCCCAAGTCAGCGCCGTGGACAGGCCGGAAGGCCAGAAGGGACACTGCGCGTGAAAATCACTGAGTGTGCGACAAAGAAGGACAGCCCGGGAAACACCGCAGGCTGCCCTGTGTGGTCCTCACTGCTCTATGGACCCCTGGGGACCCCCGAGACTCATTCAGGGGGTTCGCAAGTTCAAGACTGTTCTTGTAATGATCCTGAGACAAACTTGGCCTTTCCACCGCAGTGACCCTTGCACGGCCAGCACCTGGGCCACCAACCGAGGCGGGAGCACCAGGCTCAGCCAGGGGTCACCGCGCCCCTCACCGCCCTTCTCAGCCACACCGCAGGCTCGTTAAACAAACGCCAACGTCATTTAACAATGTCCTTGATGAAGGAGTAGAAAGTACTTGTATTAAATCTCGGCCCCGGAGTAGATAGATACCTGTTAACTAATCTGTTACAAAAGGGAACATTTGCACATAACCCTTCCTCTGTGTTCCGACACCAAGGGGTCTTGGGACCCAAACCATGGAGATGTGATGCAACAGGCTCACCTTGTCTTCTTCTATACGCAGTTCACTGTTTTTACTGAAAAATTCAAACTAAAACATTTTCCCCTTTGTTTCTCTGTTCACTTTTCCACGAGCTCAACCCAGAAACCTCTCACCGACAGGTGGTTAGGAAGCTCTCTGGTGTGTAAGAAGAATGAGCCCAGATAAGAGCATGGGAAACCTGCCTGCTCCCCAAGGAGTTAAATCTGGGCTCATGATACGTCCACAGGCCTGGGCTGGTTGGCTCAGCAGTAGGGTGTCACCCCAGTGTGTGGAAGTCCCAGGTTCAATTCCCCTCCAGGGCACACAGGAGAAGCGCCCATCTGCTTCTCCACCCCTCCCCTTCTCCTTACTCTCTATCTCTCTCTTCCCCTCCTGCAGCCAAGGCTCCACTAGAGCAAAGTTGGCCCGGGCACTGAAGATGGCTCCATGGCCTCTGCCTCAGGTGCTAGAATGGCTCTGGTTGCAACATAGCAATGCCCCAGATGGGCAGAGCATCACCCCCTGGTGGGCATGCCGGGTGGATCCCAGTCGGGTGCATGTGGGAGTCTGTCTGCCACTCTCAGCTTCTCACTTGGGAAAAATACAAAAAAAAAATATATATGTTCACAAGCACAGACCTGGCTGGGTCCCTCACCTTCTGTGAGCCCAGCACACAGACCAGAGCAGGACCCACATGGGAGCCCCACTATGACTTTGGGTTTCCTGCCAGGGGGGTAGGAAATGTACGTGACATGGTATTCGGGAGCAAGACACTGGTGGTAAGAAGAGGCACAATGCTCTGTGCAATCTCGCCCGCCCAAGCGCAGGCAGAGACAGACGCACCCCCCCCCAACTTCTCTCTCCATTCCAAACAGAGAGAAAAGGTCCTGGGCTGGGTTACTGTGGAGTGGGGGCTGATAGTGCCTACCTGCAGCTTATCTGGGGTGCGTAAGGCTGGACCAGGGCAGGTTCAACCACAGCAAAAGAATTTGGGGGTTGGGGGCAGGTTAAATAACCGTGGTCAGTCTGCCCATGCAGACAGGGGGCACAGAGGGGAGCTTCTCTCTGGGGCCTGGTCACACTTTGCCACAGCTCTAAATTTATTAAACTCAAGATCACAAAATCCAAAAGTCTCTCAAAGAACTTGTCTCGGGTGTTATGGTTTTATTCTCACTCTCATAAGACAGACTGCAGGCTCCTGATCTCCACAGCCCTGAGATTCCCTGTCCATAAGGAAACGACAAACCAAGTCCTTTGTTAGGATTTTAGCGAAAAATTTCCTCTTAGGAAAAAAAAAAAACAAAAAATTTCCAAGTGGCAATTATTTAAAAGAGAAGTATATTTTACGTACCGGCTAGGTTCAATAGACTTTGTGAGCCGGTCTAGGAACCAAAGAATTCTATTGTTTCCACAGTTCTAGTCGGCACATGTTCTAACTCTCGACTCTGGATTCGAGGCACACACGGTGCCCCTGGGGCCAAAGCGTTCTTAGCGACAAACGCATTTGAAACTGTTCATCGGAAGGCAGAATCTAGAGACAGATGCTCAGATCCTCTTAATTCCTCTTATAAAAGGATTCCTCTTATAAAAGGGGGGCGTCCCTCCCGGTCAGCAGAAAAGCCCAGCTCTCAGAGCCGACCCGGAGAGGGGCAAAGGACAGGGCTCTTACCTGTGGTCAAGGTGACTAAAGTCCTGCAAGTTCAGTTCCCGGGTGTCCTGTGTCAGGTAAATCGTATCCACATCCTGTTGGAAACAGAACACGGTCGCGTCAACAGTCCCACGTCAGCGCCGCAGAGAGAATCAGACAGGGACCCAGGCTCTGAGCGAGGAAGACTCTTGAGCCAGAAGGAATGGTGGGGGGAGGAGAAAGAAGCCAGACAAAAACCGTAGTCTGTGAGTGTGTGCCTAAGTACGTGTGCACTGTATTGTCTGCGTGTCCGTGTGAATGGGTGAAGGTGTGAGTGTGAGTGTGTGTGAATGGGTGAAGGTGTGTGTGTGTGTAAGTGTGAGTGTGTATGTGTAAGTGTGAGTGTGTGTGTGCGAGTGTGTGCATGTGTGAGCATGTGTGTGAGTGTGTGTGTGAATGGGTGAAGGTGTGAGTGTGAGTGTGTGTGTGTGAATGGGTGAAGGTGTGAGTGTGTGTGAGTGTGTGTGAGTGTGTGTGCAAGTGCATGCGAGTGTTGTGTGTGCAAGTGTTGTGTGTGCGAGTGCGCGCGCGTGTGTGAGTGTGTGTGAGTGTGTGTGAATGGGTGAAGGTGTGAGTGTGTGTGTGTGCATGTGTGAGTGCGTGAGTGTGCATGTGTGTGAGCGTGTGTGAATGGGTGAAGGTGTGAGTGTGTGTGTGTGTGTGTTCGTGAGCGTGAATATCAACCCGTACACACCGAGGCACTTACCCACTGTACTTCTTCCCTGTACGGGAATCCCAGCCAGTCACAAACATAGGCGTACATCTGAGAAAACCCACCTGTAACACACAGAGAAACAGGCACCCGGTTTTTAAGTTAAAACGTAAGAGCTTCCACCCAACCCGATGTCGGCCGGCCGGCTGATCCCTTTCTCCGTCTGGGAAAATCAGGACTGCCCGCGCTCTGCCGTGGGCACAACAGCAGGATGTGGCAGGGCTTAAATATAGGACTCTGTCCACCCGTCTGGCCCGGGCTAATTGCACCTTACAGCTGACTGCACCTTGACAGTAGCCCACCAGGAATAGACTCCGCTTCCTGGCCGGGGCATCCGCGCAGCCACCCGTATTTTGGTTCTGAAACGTGTGCTCACCACAGGGGCCCTGCTCGGGCAGCGGCTGGCTGTCCCACAGGGCCTGCAGACTGGCCAGTCGCTCCGAAGGCTCCAGGGACACCCTCCTCATGATCTTCCTGTAGGATCGACAGCAACAACGGACGTCAGAAGTCAAGCGTGTAGGAATCTATTTTGTGGTGGGACTTTTTGTAAAATAAAACAAAACAAAAAGCCAAAAAGGGTGGACAAAGGGGGTAACGTGGGGACGGAAAAAAATTAAAGAAGGGTGTCACTTCCGTTTTGGTCAAGCAGTGTGTCGCGCACGTGCCGTGATGACAGCTGAGCCACACGCAGCCGGCCGCCCCCCGTGCAGACCGCAGCTGCACAGGGGTGACTGCGCTGGCCCTCTGGCCTTGACGGTCCCACCTGACTCAGAGAGCCGTCCTCGGGGGCAAGGACCAGCGAACGAGGCGACCCCCTCGTGGCTCTCCATGCACACACCTCAGGCCTGGGTGTTGACCTGACAAAAATCTGCACATCCTTCTAATCCACTTAAATCAGTGAATCTGTCTCAAGTTCACTTCCGGTGCTTGTCCGTGTCATGTGGCCACTGTGCCCAGAACAGTCCGTCTCGGTGACGCCAGCCTCATCTCGGACGATGCCCCCCTCCGCCTTCCACAGCGAGGGGGACCCTGCCACGGCCTGTGTGTCCCCCTCTGCCTTCCACAGCGAGGGGCCCCTGCCACAGCCTGTGTGTCCCCCTCTGCCTTCCACAGCGAGGGGGCCCCTGCCACGGCCTGTGTGTCACGTCGAGTCCCACAGTACACTTTTCTTCAAGAGAGCCTCGCTTTTCATTCTTTACTTGGCGTGTGACTTCCCGGAGGGATCCGCAAGCCCGATTTTCCTACCGCAGCTAAGAAACGCCGTCCTTCCACATGGACGGACGCTAAGAGTCGGCCGCCGTCAGGCGTGTCACATGGGAAAAAACAGAGGTGCGCAAGAAGGAAGTCACGGGAGAAGGTTGCTATTCTGTCACCTCAAGAGGATATCATCCCATTTAACAAAAAGGGGGAAAAAACCTACCTACAGAAATGCAATCAACTCACGTATAAACGTATACTAATCACAATCATCCGCATCAAAGAGAACCCCCCTCAAAGGTCACCGTTTCCCTTTCTGACCACGTGGGCTTTCGCTCTGATGCCGCTGGGGACCGACCACGCAGCGTCCGCCGTGAAGCTTGGAGCGGTTTCCAAGTGGTTTCCAATTCACGCAGCCCTCACAAAAGTGCGTTCACAGTATTATCCCCATTTTACAGATGGGGAGACTGAGGCCTTGAGAAGGGAGATGGCTGCCGAGAGCCTCCCCGCGAAGGCTCCACCCCTCTGGCAGCCCCCAGCTTGACCTCGAGGCTCCAGGAGTCCCTGAAGCGGGGCTGCACCTCCCCGAGTGTGACCACCACCTGCTTCTAGAGGTCAGAAGCCCCCCCCCCGGCTCCCACGTGCCCCTGCAGTGGAACCTCACCTTGTCTCCAGTCCCACCTGCTGGCTCCCAACTCCCGTGGGGCTGGGCTGCACCTGCCCTCGCTCTGCAATTCCAGCCACACTGCCGTGGCCACCCAGCCTCAGAGCCGTCCCCAGACCCACCCCAGCCAAGCCCTCCTCTCAACAACAGAGGAAAACAGACATGATCTTCTTGACATCTCGTGTTTAAGTGTGACTTCCTTTTTCTAACCCCAGGGGATGTTGCACTCACTCATCCCTACGGTCTTTGTGGGATCTTCTTCCACTCTCTCGAGACTATGAACTCTCAGAGGGCGGGAAACACGTACGCACCCACGTGTGACTGAGGCCGTTCCGGAGTGCACATTTTCTAGATGAACGCAAACTTGCCCTCAGGACGTCGTGTAAAACACTCAGCTTGCTGCTGAAGAGCGGTTCCGGCCCGGCTACCAGAGAAGCTCCAGGCTGGCACGCAGGACAGCGCCCGCTCAGGCTACAGATACCCCCCCCCCAGCTTCTCCTCACTGCCGTCGACCCAGAGGCCGGTCCCCGGCGGGGGGCGAACAGGACACGTCGGCAAAGCAACGCCAGCAAAGCAACGTCAGCAGGGATGTCACGTCTAAATTTAATTGACACGTTCTTCTGTCACCTTCAAATTTTCCCTCCAGTATTTTCAAAATAAACTTTCCTTAATATCACGAGTGGGGCGACGTCATCACGAAAGGGCAGGAGGCAGGAAGAGGTGAACGTCCATCCCGATGTGTGGGGGGGGGGGGACGAGGAGACACCTCCCCGCACGCGTCCTTCTCACCCGGAGTCGTCCTGGTTTTCCTGCCTGCCCCTCTTGGCTCGGCAGCTACTTCTAGATACTATCTGCATATATGATGCTGATCAGGATGTCGTTTTCACAATCCCATTTGGGTGGAGCCAGAAATTCAGATCCGTGCAGGGAACAGAGCCAAGCTGAGACCATTCGAGGCCGGCGGTCGGAGCTGAGGGCTGTCCTGGCTGTGCCGTCCGCCCGGTTTCCTGGCCGCTGCTCAGCGGACAGACTCCTGCTGGCCGATCCCCGTCGGAAGTGCTCTGAGCAAGGGCGGAGCTGAGGGCCGTCCTGGCTGTGCCGTCCGCCCGGTTTCCTGGCCGCTGCTCAGCGGACAGACTCCTGCTGGCCGATTCCTGTCAGAAGTGCTCTGAGCAAGGGCGGAGATGGGGGCTGGGGACCCCCGCAATGGATTCACATCTTTGACGGGACCAGTGAGTCAGAGGCTCAAGGTTCCAGCTAGGGTTTCATGTCCTCCCGTGTACTGCGAGAGGGACAGAGGACACGACGGGGATGTGGTCTGTCCTGCGTGCTCTGCTGGACTTCTGCAGAGGGGCCTGTTCCCCTTACTGGCAGGGGTGACTCCAGGCCCACGGTGCATGCAGAAGAAAGGACACGGTGACCCCCTCCCCCTCCCCGAGTCTCCCTAGACCCAGAACCAACACAAATGCATCCATCCACTTCCTGGGACAGAACCGTGCGATGCAACCTGAGGAAAACACGTCACAGAGTACCAGGAGTTTATGGGGACAAGCGAGCCGTGTGCACAGGGCAGAAAACCAAATGGAAGTCAAGCATACCTGAGCTGTTTAAATCATTACGTCAGTTGTGTTGTTGTTTTTTAAGTGTCCTCTTACGGATCAGAAAAGAAAGCACAGGGAAAGAGAGCTCTGCCCCCATCACAGAGCAGGGGACGCCCGTGCATCACGCAGTCGGCCCCCCAGTCGCGGTGGAAAGCAGGGTGAGCCCCAGAGGAAGAGGGCCGTGCCCAGGAAACCTCAGCCGTGGACGCGCGGGCCGCGGTGCAGGAGGCCCGCCCCCCTGCCCACCGCCCTGGACTCACGTGGGAGACAGGCCGGGGAACCTCAGACGCGGCGGAGGAGGACCGCCCCCCTGCCCACCGCCCCGGACTCACGTGGGAGACAGGCCGGGGAACCTCATACACGGATGCGCGGGCTGGCCCCCTGCCCACCGCCCCCCTGCCCACTGCCCGGACTCACGTGGGAGACAGGCCGGGGAACCTCATACACGGATGCGTGGGCTGGCCCCCTGCGCACTGCCCCCCTGCCCACCGCCCGGACCCACGTGGGAGACAGGCCGGGAAACCTCAGACGCAGACGCGTGGGCCGCGGCGGAGGAGGCCTGCCCCCTGCCCACCACCCCGCACTCACGTGGGAGACAGGCCGGGGAACGTCCGTCGTAGGCAGGTGCCCACGTGGGCTAGCACTTCGCTCACGTCCTCGGGCGACGCCGTCCTCAGGGACAGGGCGTACTTCTCGGTTTCCAGGACCATCTGCAAGAGCCGGGGGGGGGGGGGTCAGGAGGGACACTGCTTAATCAGGACCCGATTCCTCACATTTTTCATCATAAGTGACGGGGACCACACTCACGCTGATGCCCACTCGGCGTCTCCAGCATTTTCTGAAGCCCTTTCTTAGAACAGCACTCGTGGACTGTTGGTGTCCAGGGTGCACAGGTGGTCAGAAACGCCCCCAAACTGCAGCAAGTGTCACTAAGGACCCTGCTGCAGACTCGGGGTCCCCCCTCTGCGCCCCCCCTTGGTGGAGGCTGAAGTTCTACATTCGCACACACGTCTTCCTCTCCCTCCACCCAGATGCTGGTTGGAGCGGGCGCCTCTCAAAGCCCCACTGCCCGGCCTGATAGGAAAACCCCTCTGTGAGGACCTTACGCAGTGTGACAGGCACCTTTCTCCTTTTTAAAACTTGCTTTAAAGACAAGAAACCTTATGAGGCGTTGAAATGAAATGTGAAAACCTTTATTGGCCTGATAACGAAAGAGCCATCAAATGTTTCTAAAAGTCTGTCCTTCTCTAAGAAGAGGGGGAGGGGGGGATGCTTGGAAAGAAAGGATGATGTTAAAAGGTAGTAACTGCTGGAGACGTCCAAAATGATACCCACATGGCCGAGACCGAGGTCACAGAGCTAGTCCCCCCATCAAGGACAAACCCACCTGAAGAAAGCAGCAGGTCACAGAAGGAGCAAGGGGTTGATTACAGACACATGTCACATAGAAAGGGTCCACTTGAATCACTTAAAAAAACAGATGACCAAGGATCTCAAAAACAGTCGCGTGAAATGATTCCCTTTGGAGTACGGCTGCCTCACACTCTCCTCACACGGACACTTCTAGCTGTTACTGCATTTCTACAAAACCAACCTAACAGGCCACTAACCAAGCGCATGAACTAACCAGTTTTTAGATCTGCTTTCGGTTGTCCTAAAATTAGCCACGTTAAGAATCATCACAACCCGTCTTTCGAAGTCTTTACGCCGAAAGGACACATAAGGCGATTTACTTGTCCAAACGATGAGACCAGAGAGAGAGAGACTCAGGTGGCTTGAGCCCCGAGAACAGAGCCTTCCCGCAGGCACCCCCCGAGAACGCGTTCACCGGGGCGGAGCGCACACCGCCTCGGCGCTAGTTCCTCGGCTCGCTGTATACAAACCGGATCTTTAATCTAATCGACAGCATCCTCGCCACGAAACTGATGGCGCAGGAGCTGTTCACTGACCTGAAGGTGCTTCCTGACGGGATCCCGCAATGAGGGGTCGTGCGGGGGCCCAGAGCCACTTTGTGGTGTTTGGCTCTGACGTCTCATAAGCACCGACCTGTGCATGTTTTAAGAAGCTGACACTTGCGGGGGGTGGGGGGCGACCACGGGGTCTGCGTCCCCGCCCAGCCCCCGGCCTCCCCACCTCGAGAAACGACGTTCACCGCAGGCTCTTCCTTCCCCACACGCAGGGCCTCCGCTCAGTTTTACAGTTCAGAGGACAGTCACCCGTGAGTCGCCTCCTCTGATGCCACTTCATCCTGACGCCTAATCGTGTTTAACTGCACAGGACGGCGCAGAGGGACGGGGGGAGAAATCGAGGTGACAAGTAGGAGGAGACAGGAGGCCGTCCAGGCCAACCCCACGTAAAAACCCTGCAGGGCGGGCGGGACCACCTCCGTGTGACACGGGTGAGACAGTCACCGCTAGTCACCCCGTCAGGAGGACGAGCTCCCTCTCTGGCACCTGCTTTCCCTGCAGCTGGTTTGGCTGCAGGAAGACAGCACGTTTAGAAGACCTTTAGCTTAGACATCCCTGACCTCCAACACACAGTGAAAATAATAGTCAGCAAGAAGCTTCGACGTGAGATTCAAATTCCCAACCCCCACCCACCTTCTTTTTAAGGAAGAACAGCCTGACCAAACTTAAAGAGAAGCATTTTTTTTTTAAACTAAAACCCCAGCTAACCGATCTGGGTTCTTCTCTCCTCTAACACAAACGGCCACGGATGGTTAACCACAGTCATTCTGCGACAATGAAAACAATTAACCTTATTCTTGAAGAGAAAAGCACAGCAGGTGTTTCCGTTGTCCCAGAAACGGTCCAGAAACCCTGTCACCTTAAGACGATGTCCCTGCCGGCCTCAGTCTGCTGACCACGGATGCCACAGCACCCGCCCCCCCCACGGAAGGGGCCCCGGCAGTGAGGCCCGGAGCACGGGGACAGGGGTCGCCCCCACGTGCGCACAGGAACGAGGAGGCAGCCGCCACACCTCCCTGACTCAACACGTCCGCTCTCACTCGTACAACCAAGATCGTGCGTCCCACCCGTCTGTCTCGTCGGAATGTGAGCGCTACAGCTCAGCCATGATAGAAACAGCAATGGCCACGGCAACAACTCCCAGAGAACACGAGAAAAGAATGTCGTCGTCAAGGCTACCTCGTGAGCGCCGCGGGCAAGATGCTGTCGCCTCCTGAGACTGCGTGGGGACCTCGGGTCGGAGATGACACGGGCTGCTCATGCCCAGCCTCCGGAACAAGACCAAGAGATGCACTTCATAAACACTGGTGTCCCCTCCACCCAGACACACTGAGCCCTACTGTCGTGTGTGGTGTGTGCGTGTGTGGAGGCTGATGACAGGGAGAGGGAATCTGATGAAAGAATCAGTATTTTTTTTTAAAGCACCCTGGCAACGCTGAAACATCAGCTTTTAAACATGACTAAGTGTCTGATATGGCCGATGTCTGAACTGTCTCACCAGAATGTCACCTCCACGGTCACACCATGGGACCACGTGACCCTGAGGTCACACTACAGAGCTACTCGTCTGGCGCCTACAGTGATGGGAGGGCTGCCCGCACTGGGGTGGGCTGCTGTGTCCCCAGCTCCCGTGACCGTCACACGTGAAGGAGGGGCGGGACTATTATCGGGGGCTAAGACCAGTTCCGGCAACCACGTGGGAAAGTTAGTCTTGCTGTCCAACATCCTTCCCATGAGCGGACTGTATATATTTTGATGATAACCTTGGAATTCACATATCAATAGTACCCTTCTGTTCCCATCCCAATCCCCAAACCACAAACCACAAACATGAGCATCTCTGATTTAAGACCAGCAGGAAAGTCCTGGTTATGCCCGTCATTCATGAGCGAGGTAACCCTATTCACGAGCTAATGCTGTTCTTCCAAACTCATTTCCAGAGAACGATGAGCTCACAGGATAAAGCACGGCTCTAAGGAACTATGGGAAAAGTTCCAAGGATTTGTATGTAATTTCCATCAACATAAAGTGGCCATTTTCACAATTTCTTTGAGGAATGTTACCAATAAACTACACACACACATACACACACACACACACACACATTTTCTTTGTAGTTCTGAAAACTAAAACTAAAATCAAATAGAAAAAAGGGGAAACCATCGAGATCAGAGCAAGAAATCAATAGAGAAAAATCAATGAAGCATAAAAGAAAATTCTTTGAGAATAATAAAATTGATAATTCTCTAACCAGACTAATGTAGAAAAAAAAGGAGAGAAGAACCAGATTATCAATGTCAGGAATAATATCCTACAGATATGTGAAAGGTAACAATTGGATACAATGACCAACTATGTATCAATAAATTTCACTACTGAGATATAAAGAACAAATTTCTTACATTCCCTCAAGAAGAAACCCCATGAATGTGTGTCTATATTTTAAAAAGTAGAATTCATAGCCTGACCAGGTGGTGGCGCAATGGATAGAGCGTCGGACTGGGATGCGGAAGGACCCAGGTTCGAGACCCCGAGGTCGCCAGCTTGAGCGCCGGCTCATCTGGCTTGAGCAAAGAGCTCACCAGCTTGGACCCAAGGTCGCTGGCTCCAGCAAGGGGCTACTCGGTCTGCTGAAGGCCTGCGGTCAAGGCACATATGAGAAAGCAATCAATGAACAACTAAGAAGTCGCAACGCGCAACGAGAAACTGATGATTGATGCTTCTCATCTCTCTCCGTTCCTGTCTGTCTGTCCCTGTCTATCCCTCTCTCTGACTCACTCTCTGTCTCTGTAAAATAAATAAATAAATAAATAATACTTATTTAAAAAAAAAAAAAAAAGTAGAATTCATAGCTAAAAACCTTCCCAAAGAGAAAAGTCTAGGCCCAGATGACTTCACTGGTAAATTCAAGCAAACGTTTAAAGAATTAATACCAACGCCACATAAATGTTTCTAAAATCATTGAAGAACGACTTTTTCTACGTACCTTGTGACCCCATGATTAATATAGAAAGCAGAAGAAAACATTTTAAAAATGGAAAACTACAGTCAGTCACTCTAACGTGGGTGCAAAGCTTCTTCCCAAAATTTTCACAAATGGAGCCCCACAATATATAAAAAGGGTCACATGACGTGACCGAATGGAGTTAATCCCAGAGGGAAAGGGTCAATTTAATAGTTGAAAATCGATCAAGGGAAGTCACCCTATTAACAAACTTTCTAAAAAAAAACACACAAGAGCCCTGGCTGGTTGGCTCAGTGGTAGAGCATCGGCCTGGCGTGCAGGAGTCCCGGGTTCGATTCCTGGCCAGGGCACACAGAAGAAGCACCCATCTGCTTCTCCACCCCTCCCCCTCTCCTTCCTCTCTGTCTCTCTCTTCCCCTCCCGCAGCCAAGGCTCTATTGGAGCAAAGTTGGCCCGGGCGCTGGGGATGGCTCCTTGGCCTCTGCCTCAGGCACTAGAATGGCTCTGGTTGCAACAGAGCAACGCCCCAGATGGGCAGAGCATCGCCCCCTGGTGGGCATGCCAGGTGGATCCCGATCAGGTGCATGCGGGAGTCTGTCTGACTGCCTCCTCATTTCCAGCTTCAGAAAAATAAAAAAAATAAAATAAGAAAACACACAAGAATCTCAAAAGACAGAAAAAAAAAACATTTGATAAAATCCAACACTAATTCCTAATTTAAAAAATAAAAAACAGGCCCTGGCCGGTTGGCTCAGTGGTAGAGCGTCGGCCTGGCGTGCAGAAGTCCCGGGTTCGATTCCCGGCCAGGACACACAGGAGAAGCGCCCATCTGCTTCTCCACCCCTCCCCCTCTCCTTCCTCTCTGTCTCTCTCTTCCCCTCCCACAGCCAAGGCTCCATTGGAGCAAAGATGGCCCGGGCGCTGGGGATGGCTCCTTGGCCTCTGCCCCAGGCGCTAGAGTGGCTCTGGTCACGACAGAGCGACGCCCCGGAGGGGCAGAGCATCGCCCCCTGGTGGGCAGAGCGTCGCCCCTGGTGGGCGTGCCAGGTGGATCCCGGTCGGGCGCATGCGGGAGTCTGTCTGACTGTCTCTCCCCGTTTCCAGCTTCAGAAAAATAAAAAAAATAAAATAAGAAAACACACAAGAATCTCAAAAGATTGAAAAAAAAAACATTTGATAAAATCCAACACTAATTCCTAATTAAAAAAATAAAAAACAAACAACTCTCAGCCAAGTAGGAATAGAAGATAACTTCCCGAACCAGATAGAAAGCGGCTACGAAACCCCTGCAGCTACCACTGCACCTGACGGAGAAAAAAACTAATACTCTGTCTCGAAGACGAGGAGTGAAACGGGATGTCTGCTCTCACCCCCTCTCCTCAGCCCCGTCTCAGAGCGCCAGCCACACGGCCTGAGGGGCTGAGATGTGAGGTCACCCTGCGGACCAGCCGATGCGCGAGCCTGTCGCTGTGTCATGACCGTTGACAGGAGACGGGAGACTGGGGTCAGGGTCCAAGCACACTGTCACTGATGGCCCGCAAAGGGTACCATGTTTGCACGGATTGCTCCTGTCCCCCCCCATCCCCGAGTCCCGCAGGGGGACCCAGAGGGCTCAGACAGATGCCCGCACGCACAGTGGACGGCTGACAGGAAAAGGAACCCTGGGGCTTGAGCAGCGTCCTGTCTCCGTGGTGAGCAGTCAGCACGCCTGCTCGCTGTCCAGAGGAAACACTCCGTCGTCCCCTCCCCCGCCCCCCCCAGGCTGCTCACGGCACAGGTAACCCCGGGAAGCAGCCCAGGACAAGCGCGGTCAGAGCACGAATCCGCACCCAGCAAGGCGCGGGGGAGCTCAAGAGTCCCCGAGGGGCCCACGAGGAACGTCTCCCCACAGCAGACGGGCATCGGTGAAAAACAGAGAAGTAAAAGCCCTTACGAACGAGAGACACGGCGTCCGGGCAGAAGACGAAGCCCTCTGCGGAGAAGCTGCCGGGCCGTCAGCGGAGCGTGGAGGGGAGGCAGGAGCAGGAGCAGGAGCACCACAGAAAACCCACTGCATCTCCACGCACCGGCAAGAAGCCACTGGAAACTGAATCTTAAAAACAACACCCACTAGAAGAGCATCAAAAACTTAAGATACTTAGGAACAAACCGAACGGAACAGGTACCAGACCCGTCCGCTGCGCCCTACCGCAAACCACCACCGAGGGAAACAGAAGCCCAGATAAACGGAGACAGGGACCGGTTCCCTGGGTCGGAGACTCCGTGTGGCAAAGACGCCGTCTCTCCCCACAGTGACTCACAGATTCAGAATCAGGCGAGTCTAAATGCCTGTCAGAGGACCTAGCGTCACTGAAACAACTTTGCAGAGGAAGAGCCGGTTGAAGGACTGATGCTGTCGGACATCAAGTCCTCCTGCGACGCTACAGTAACCAAGGCATACAGTAACCACGGGGACATCAAGACAGACCAACACTAACAGGGCAGCATTCAGCGTCCAGAAACAGACCGGCATCTGTGGGAACAAGTGATCTCCACAACCAAAGTGACAGCCCGTTCAGCGGGAGACAGCTGCCTCTCACACACACGGTAGAGAGCACGTGGGCGGATACACCACACACCCTCCAAGAAGGAAGGAACGGAGCACGTGGGCGGATGGATACACCACACACCCCCCAAGAAGGAAGGAACGGAGCACGTGGGCGGATGGATACACCACACACCCCCCAAGAAGGAAGGAACGGAGCACGTGGGCGGATGGATACACCACACACCCCCCAAGAAGGAAGGAACGGAGCACGTGGGCGGACACGCCACACACCCCCCAAGAAGGAAGGAACGGAGCACGTGGGCGGACACGCCACACACCCCCCAAGAAGGAAGGAACGGAGCACGTGGGCGGACACGCCACACCCCCCCCAAGAAGGAAGGAACGAAGCACGTGGGCGGACACGCCACACACCCCCCAAGAAGGAAGGAACGGAGCACGTGGGCGGACACGCCACACCCCCCCCAAGAAGGAAGGAACGGAGCACGTGGGCGGACACGCCACACCCCCCCCAAGAAGGAAGGAACGGAGCATGTGGGCGGACACGCCACACACCCCCCAAGAAGGAAGGAACGGAGCCCGGGTCCACCCGCACGTCACTGGCTTCGTACACAAAAATTACGTCCAAATGGGTCGTGGACTTAATTATGCAACCTGAAACCACAAAACTTGCAGAAGACAGAAAGCATTCCGTGGACTGGGGTCAAGCAAAGGTTCGTGCAATCCGACCTCGAGAGAACCCAATCCGTGGGAGAAGATACGGATACACGAGACTCACCAGAATTTAAGACTCCTGCACTTTGAGAGGCGCTGTGAGGAAAAGGACAGGAGACAGACAGGAAATGTGAGTGATTCATCTCTCAGACAAGCCCAGACATTCGGAGTAGACAAAGAACCCTCAAACCTCGAAGAAAACGAGCAACTCAACGTAAAAAGCGGGAAGAGGCGTGAAGTGGCTCTCGACCCAAGAGGCCACCGAGGGCAAACAAGCGACACAAAGATGCCCAGCCCCTCCCTCGCCGAGGGAAACACAGGTGTGACAGGAAGCAGGCACACTCGCCAGAAGGGGCCACGTCACCCTGGGGCAGGCACGCCAGGGTCGGGGACGGGCTGAGGGACGGGGACCCGCTGGCTGCTGGCAGCAGTGTCAAATCACACAACCGCCCGGGACAACAGTGGGGCGCCCGGGAACGGCGTCACTGCCTGATTCAGCCGCCACATGCCTGGACGCTTACTCGCAGGGAGCGAGAGCCTGCGTCCCTCCCGCCGGAGACGGGGGCACGTGAACGTTGCGGCAGCTTTCCTGGCCATCGCCCAGACCTGGGCCGCGCCCGAGTGTCCCTCGTCCGGGGAACAGGCAGGGGGCGGGGGGGGGGGGGACTGTGAGAAAGCCACACCAAGACACTACATGGCAACAGACGTGCAGCAAGGTCACTGGACCTCACAGCAATGACGCTGACGACAGAAGGCATGAAGATAAAGTGTATGTGCTGTAGGGCCCTGGCCACAGAAAGTTCTAGAAAAAGGAATACTCGTCTGCATGGGCCGAGAGCAGGGGCCGGCAGCTGAGGGGGGGCAGGAGGGACGGCTGACAGGTGTCCGAGGAAATCTGGGAGGAGGGACGTGTTCGGCACCCTGACCGCGGCCGTTTCCTGGGGATACATGGGAAACTGACCAGATCCTGCGCTTGGATTGTCTGCGAGTTACTCGTGGCTGAGCTATTTTTTTTTTTTTTTTTTTTTTTTTTTTATTTTTCTGAAGCTGGAAACGGGGAGAGACAGTCAGACAGAGTCCCGCATGCGCCCGGCCGGGGATCCACCCGGCACGCCCACCAGGGGGCGATGCTCTGCCCCTCCGGGGCATCGCTGTGCCGCAACCAGAGCCACTCTAGCGCCTGGGGCAGAGGCCAAGGAGCCATCCCCAGCGCCTGGGCCATCTTTGCTCCAATGGAGCCTCGGCTGCGGGAGGGGAAAAGAGAGACAGAGAGGAAGGAGAGGGGGAGGGGTGGAGAAGCAGATGGGCGCTTCTCCTGTGTGCCCTGGCCGGGAATCAAACCCGGGACTTCTGCACTCCAGGCCAATGCTCTACCACTGAGCCAACCGGCCAGGGCCATGGCTGAGCTATTTTTAAAAGTCTCCGTTTCATGAATACCAAAAATGTCACCTGTATTCCCAGAAAGCCCTTGCCTAGTACTATATATCACAGCTGTGAAATTTTGTTCCTACAACTAAAATTGTACGAAATCTCTAAGCAAGCGCACCCTCACGTTGACATCACTCACAAAGAGAGCTGATCAGCTCTTTCCCAATGGTTATGGAGAAGGTTGTCCTTATCAGAACCAGCTCCGACCCATCTCCCATGCAGAACCTTCCACGGTCCCTAATCCAGCTTTTCGGCATGCTCTCAAGAAATCACTCAATGGTGAAGCCACACAGAGGAGGTTTCACGGTTTTTTCAGAGACTCAGGGGGAGGGGAGGTGATGAGCTTGCGCCTAGAGGACAACAGGTCTCCGTGGCTGACCCTCACCTGTGTGGGCTTGCTGCTGGTGACGCCGTGAATGTCCAAGTAGCTGAAGGTTAGCTCGAGCTGCAGTCGAGGGGGGGGGGAGGGAGACAAAGACCTGTGATCAGGGTCAGAGAACATAATTCAAGGTAAAAAAAAATACCACCACCAGAAATGCTACCAGCTTCTGACAGGAGGGTGCTGTGACAGCGCCGTTCCCTCACTGAGATAGTGACCGTTTCTCAGAGAAGAGTGTACGTGCGTCCCCAACGGGAAGGGGTGTGTTTGACTTTTAAAAATGCATCCTGGGCAAACCCAGGGGAAAGGCTATGTGCTTCTGTCCTGGTATTTTATTCATTTAGAAATGAATGTCTGAAGTGAGCCATCTAAATATACTTTCTTTCTCTTATCTCCAAATGTTCCTTCAGGAAGTCCCAGCAGGGTGATGATGGCTGTGTCTGTTTTTCCTTCTTTCTACTCCCTGTCCTGTGTGAGTTACATTCAGATCAATTACTCGAGTCCTCATCCATTCCACCATCTTCTGTAAGAACTCGTATTTTAAACGGGTTTAGAGAAATACAACATTCAGGAATTTTAAACCATGACTAAATGGAACACATAGCTATAAAATAAATAGAAGTCTCCCCTCTCTCGGCATGGACAAAGTGGTTTCCCTTTTACTTTAGAAATAGGGGTTCCTTCCCCTCTTCTCCTGTGCCCAGCATCCATTTCCCTCAAAATCCGTCCAGTCCCGCACCCTCTGCCTGGACAGTGGCCACTAATCTCCCTTCCGGTTCTGCGTCCTTTCAACCTCCCACGGACGACAGGGGCAGGGCCAGCTCGGTTTCTGCTGCCCTCACCGTCCACCCAGAAACACAGCGGGGCTGAGGTGGCCGCGTGCTAGCCAGGCGCCTCTCAGAGCCACACACACAGGCCCTGGGAAGCATTCCGCTGCTGGATGGAAGGACCCAGGAACCCAGTCCCCGGAGAGGGCGTGACGGGACCCCACGGGCACGGGGACCCAGCTCAGAGCCTTCCCCAGTCTCTGGGACGTTACCCGAAGGGGGAGCAGGGGGTGGCATGTCCCGCGTCACAGGTTGATTTAGTGCTCCCGGGGGGCAGGGGGTGATGAACGCGGCACACAGGAGCCAAAACCACGACTATATAACTGAGGAACGAGGTGGGGAGCTGTGTGTGTGCGTGTACATGTGTTGGAGTATTGTGTGCATATGTGTGTGCATGTGCATGTGTTGGAGTATTGTGTGCATGTGTGTGTGCACGTGCATGTGTGTGGTGAATACCTCCATGTGTATGTGTGTTAAGAGTGTGCGCATGTGCATGTATTTTAGAGTATTATGTAAATGTGTGTGCACATGTGTGCATGGTACAGGTTATGTGTACACACATGTGTTAGAGAGTGTGTGTGTGTTTTGTGTGTGTGCATGCATGTGGGTATTTGAATGTGTGTGCATGCTTGGAGTATGGTATGCATGTATGTGTCCATGTGTGCATGCATGTGTGCTGCATGTACATGGGTATTTGGATGTGTGTGTGTGTACGTGTTTGGGAGTACTGTGTGCATGTGCGTGTGCTCATCCCTGTGTGCATGCATGTGTGGTGCATGTGTGCACGTGTGCATGTGCTGGAAGGAAGAACTCGCGGCACCTACCTTGGTGGGGACTCGTGCTGAGAGGAGGAAGGCACGGCAGGATGTGAGCACCTAAAAGACAGAAGCAGCAGGGTCAGCACCAGAACATGGGCCTGCTGGGCTCTGCGACCCACCTCCTCATTCCTGTCCCTCTGGACTGCCCCCCAGCGCTGCCTCCCCTGCCTAGCGCTCTGTGCTCGTCTTGTGACAGCCTGTGAGCCATTTACACCAACTGCAAAACCGACACCCGTCACACAAGAGGTGCTGCCTCCTGTAGGCAGTGCAGTCACGGGGACATGTGAGCAAATCATGAAATAAAACTGACGGCCCCTGCGGACACGGTCACGGCGTGAGCACATCGATCGTGACGTGATCCCGAGTCCCCTGTGTGATCTGATGACTGAGTCTTAAACACGAATCTCAAAACAGGCGTCCACACAACGGGCCCTAGCAGCAAACAGCGGCCCAGACGCGGCCGGCCTCCTGTCCTCCTGCACAGGTCTGTCTCATGGGGAGCAGCGTCGCCCCCTGGAGCCAAGGCCCCGCGGCCCCACGGGGCGTCTGACGGGGCATCAGTGGATCAGGAAGACAGGAAAAACCCCAGGCTGTTCCCACGAGCTCGGCCTGTGAGAAAAGAGCAAGTTCCAACCACGTGCAGACGCGTGAGGCTCTAGCAGTCACGTCCGCTCTCAGCCGCGGCCCGTGTCCCCGCCCCCATTCTGTAAAAATATTTCAAAGGCACAGTAAGCACACAGTGTCCTTCGGAAGTTGGACCAGGGCCAAAATAATTGGCTTGAAAGGAGACTCATCCCTGAGGGGCCCAGGCCGTGACGGGCCAGCCCCGAGTCTGGGGTCAGCTGGGGTCCCCAGAGGCTCAGAGGCTGTCTGTGAGTTTGGAAGGGGGTGGGGTGGAAAGGTGACACCCTCCACTGCACCCTCCCAGACACTGCGTCCACCGTGCGCACCACACAGCAGCGTTTGGAAACTACAAGTGCCACCGTTCCAGGAGCCGTGCCTCTCCGTCGGCATCACGTCAGCCCGTGGGGAGCAGGGGCTGCCTTTACCGGGGATCCCAAAGCACCCCATTCCTGGCTCCCCTGCCTGGCTCCAGGGCAGCCCTAGGACCGTGGCCGTGGAGGCCTGACAGCACGTGTGCGCATGCGTGTGTGCACACACACATGTGTATGCACAACGGCACGTGTATGCACACACTCGTTCACATGCATGCATGTACCTGTAGGCATGTGCGTGTGCACTGTCATATGTGTGTGCACACACTGACGCACATGCACACATGTACCTGTAGGCTCGCACATGCACATACACTGCCACGTGTGTGTGCACAGACACACATGTAGTGTAGGCATACACATGTACATTCACTGCCATACATGCGTGCACACACTGATGCGCTTGCACACATGTATGCGTAGGCACACACATGTACATGCACTGTCCCACGTGTGTGCACACATGCATGTGTAGGCACACACTCACACTGCTCTAGCAGGTCCGGGGACACCGCCCAGGAAAACCCCCGCCTCGCCCTGTCTTTCCAGCATAGCCGCGCTTCCGCATGGAGAATCCTGCGTCCTGGGAACCGGGACTCCTGGCCGCGCAGCCTGTGTGCATCAGGGAATCACAAAGACGCGGTCCAGCCCCGGCTCCGCTCCTTTCTGGCTGTTCCCCCCGACGGTGACCTCCACGCCCCGGAGCTCCCCTGTGACACAGGCTCCTCCTCCGCGGGACCAACACCAGTGTTTCGGGTTAAGATATAAATGGGAGGGGGCCGGGGCTGGGCTCCCAGAAGGTCTTTGCCAAACGCCGCCTCCTAACAAGTACGGAGCGATATGGGTGTGACGGCATCTCTACGTGCAGATCCCCAAAGTGAGATGAAGTTGTCACAGCTACTGGGTCTTTATTTTTCCCCTAATAGATTTTGTCAAGAGAACAAAACACACAGAACCCACACAGATTCTGAGACGTCTCCTAGGCAGAAATTTCGGATTCGACATTTTGACCTTGAAGAGGAACATTCTTGCAAAGTTAAAAAGTGGGAGGGAGGGGATGCTGTCCCCGCGGAGAAAATGTGTTCGGAAAGGAGCCTTCACCTCACGGGGAGTGGGGACACCCCTGCCTCCCCAGCTCCTCGGGAGCCCGTTCTTCCAGGGGCCTTAGCAAGCCAACCACGTCGTCAACCGCTGTAATGCATTTCCTCTCCTCGTCATTAAAATGCCAGCGGCAGCCTGGTTCCCTCCGAGGCTTCCCGGCTCAACGTGTCACTTCAACATTCTCCCTTGAAAGCATTTCTGGAAACACTCTTGGCTGCTAAGACTCACGGCTTCTCAGCGAAGTCTCCGTCCCCGTGTGGAGAGGACACAGGGCATGGGAACCCTGTCCCTGAACCCTATTAAAGCCTGAGATAATACCTGTGTCACCTTATTAAATGATGCCAGGGCCCAGGGCCGCCTGAGGCACAGCCGGTCCATACAGCCACGCCCCCTGCACCACACGCTCTCCTGCAGGTGACCGGAAATGTCCTCCCTCCCTCCCTCTAGGACGGGGCTCTCCCCACGGCAAACCTTCAGACACGGCCTCACACCCCCAAAGTGTTCTGTCAGGAGCAAGCTGACTCGGCGATGAAGGCCAGCTCACACCGTCCCCCTCTTCCCAGCGCCCATTCAAGTGCGTCCCAGACGAGACTTCCTTAATCCAAGACGCTGTCCCGGGGAGAGGAGGGCGGCAGGTGCAGGCCCGTTACCACCGCTGTGAGCGCTGTGAGCGGGAGACGCTGAGGGACGGCGCAAGGTCACCCAGAGAGTCGAGGGAGGAGACAGAGTGTGCTGGCCCGGAGCCTCTGCACAGCCACGACGACCCCCGTCACCTCTCTGGCCAAAGCAGGGGGTGGACGCTTCAACCAGAGGGGACGCGAAACCGTGCATTATTTTAGCGCCATTTCTGGCCCCAAATTCCTTATAAAACTGGATCACCATATTTCTCGAGCATCTGTTGTTAACCGGGGTGCCAGGCTGGGTGGGGGTTAATCACCCCCCCACCTATTTCTATAAATAGACGTCATTGGGACACAGCCACACCGTCGGCTCCTGGGTGGTCACCAGCGGCTCTCACGCGACAACGCGGCAGAGTGAGGGGAAGACACAGCAGAAGCTCTAACAGCCCTCAACGCTTGAAGAACTGTCACTATCAGGTCCTTCTCAGAACGCGTGTGCCGACCCCTGGACCTCGTGTTTTGGAGGGCAGACCCCCGGGGTCAGGTCGCCTGGGTCTCCGTCCGAGTGTCACTGTTTACACTGGCGTGTGACTGGGGCCAAGTCCTCCCCCCGCCCTGTGGCTCCGCCCCCTCTTCTGCAAGATGGAAGCAGGATGGACCCCTGAGGCTGATGAGCTGACATCTGTGCTCAGAAGAGGGCTGGCACGGGAACACGCTATGTGGTGCGTTGTTATCATCTCTATGTATAAGATCATTATATGGTCCGATAGTCCACTTGTCAGATTTAGCCCAGGTCTGGCCTCAAGCTCGACAAACGACCCAGCTCTGAGCACGTTCCCATGGCTGCGCACCCATGTTCAGCCCGACTCAGAATAAGGGGGTTGGGCCAGGTCCCTCAGCTACGTGCCTGCGCTCCAGGTCCCTGACTCGGGCCCCCGTGGCCTCCCAGGACCCTGCCACTGTTCCGTGTGGTCTGTGGGAGTGTCGTCCCTAGGAAGTAGTATTTGCTGAGGGCAGACGACCCCCCAGACAGGGGCCAAGGAGGCCCCAGGAGTTAGGTTTTCTCCTCCGCTGTCCTCTGACCCCTGGGCAAACCCGTTCCGGTCACCTGGTCCCTGCCGCCACCGAGCAGGACGTCAGCGTGGGCACACAGCCCGTCGGACGCAGCCGCGACCTTGTCCGGCAGTGCCACCATGGTGAGGCGTGGTAGAAGCAGGAAAGAAAACAAGCGCCCCAACTCCTCCCACACGCAGAGGGACACGCGACAGCTTCAAAACGGCATCGCTCCTCAGTGTCACTGCCCGTGGGACTTTCTGGTCGAAGCGCCAGCAGGTGGGGCTCTGACCAGCTGAGCGACCCGCCCTGAAGGGACGGGCTTCACAAAGCCGGGCACTGGGGGGGGCCCTGCCAGAGAGAGGAACCCTAACTCTCTTCTTGTTTTTGTTTTTGTTTTTAATAGAGTCTTTCTTTCTCAAAGCGATGGAAAAAATGAGATTGGCTAGTTGGAGAAATGTTCTGCTCAAGGGGTCATGAAAACGTCCTTCACCGACTAAAAGAACTCCACTTGAGCATTCTGCCAAATGGCTCATAAAAGTACAGAGCTCCTGAAGTCCGACCCAGCCTTCCCTCGCACAACGGGAGGGAGTGACACTGTCCTCGCAAACGCCGCGGTCGCTACGCCCTTCATTGCAGAAAATGAGCCCCTTACGCGGGCTCTCGGGAGCTCTGCGTCCCCTCCCTGGCTCGACGGGAACCAGCACACCATCAGGGACCCCGGTCCATGCGCCCCCGGCCCCCACTCAGCCACCGACAGGCCAGGAGCCCCGTCTGCCATCGGCCACCTCCTAGCAGGGGGGCAGGGGACGCCCCACTCCCAAGTTCGGCTCCTTCTCCTTCACCTGTGGCCGCTGCTCCCCCCGAATACACACACACACTCCGGGCAGCTCAGCGCCAAAACCAGGGGCTCCCTGTGCCGAGCGCGCTGGCAGGATGGCTGCAAGGGCCCAAGACCGGAGCCCCAGGCTCTGTGTTCGAGGTCGTCGCAGACACGTGTCCCCTCGTGAAGCCAGGCAGAGCGGAGTGCAGGTCTGACATCAGAGCCCCCGGGGAGGACCAGGGGGACGCAGGAGAGGCGCGTGTGCCTCGCCGGTGAGTTCCAAGTGGACCAGCGCTCTCTGGTTTCCGAAAGCATACCCTTCTTCACCATTCTCTTAATGCACTTGCTCTGCAGTAATCTCATTTTTTTTTGTAGCATCTGCCATCGTTGTCATTAAGTATTGGAGCGATTACTTCACACATTCCTTAAACAGTTAGGGAGCGCCCACCTGGTGCCAGAGACAGATCAGGAGAACACAGAGGCATCAGGCCCTCCTTCTTCAAGTAGCTCATGTTCTACTGGGAGGAGACAGACTTCCCACAGAGGCGCTCACGGTAAGGCAGGGGGGGTGGCAGGCGGTGACTGCGGTGAGGGGTCAGGGGTCAGGGGTCAAGGGAGGGGTGGGGGCCCCTGGCATTTCTAAGCAGTTGGGGGGGGGACCTCAATAGGAAGCGATGCGGCAGATGGTCCACAGGAAGCGAGGGGAGGAGCCGTAGGGACAGGTCAGGCGGGAGCAGCTGGACAGAAGGAACAGGAGGCTCTGAGTGAACACCGGCCCCAGGGACTGGGGACGGAGCAGAGCCCGCTGCGGCGAGGAGGGAGGCGCCCCCGTGAGGGCAGAGGGGTGACCAGCTGGGTTCTGGGGAGCAAGCAGTCCGGGCAGCACCCGAGCCGCCATCCCTGCCTCAGCTCGTCCTTGGAATAAAAGATGTGAGCACAGGATCGATGTGACCCGACGTTTCAAATGATCTCTCTGGCGGCCACTGAGAGCTGGCAGGAGAGGGGGCGAGGGGACGAGAGTGGACGCAGGAAGCCCGGTCAGGAAGCCGCCGCGATGCTCCCCGGCGAGAATGCAAAGGCTTGGGGGGACCCGCAGTGGCCGGCGGGAGTGTGGACCAGCCGTCAGGTGACCCGCAGTGGCCGGCGGGAGTGTGGACCAGCCGTCAGGTGACCCGCAGTGGCCGGCGGGAGTGTGGACCAGCCGTCAGGTGACCCGCAGTGGCCGGCGGGAGTGTGGACCAGCGTCAGGTGACCCGCAGTGGCCGGGGGGAGTGTGGACCAGCGTCAGGTGACCCGCAGTGGCCGGGGGGAGTGTGGACCAGCGTCAGGTGACCCGCAGTGGCCGGCGGGAGTGTGGACCAGCGTCAGGTGACCCGCAGTGGCCGGCGGGAGTGTGGACCAGCCGTCAGGTGACCCGCAGTGGCCGGCGGGAGTGTGGACCAGCGTCAGGTGACCCGCAGTGGCCGGCGGGAGTGTGGACCAGCCGTCAGGTGACCCGCAGTGGCCGGCGGGAGTGTGGACCAGCTGTCAGGTGACCCGCAGTGGCCGGCGGGAGTGTGGACAAGCCGTCAGGTGACCTGCAGTGGCCGGCGAGAGTGTGGACAAGCCATCGGGTCGCAGAGGACTCGGACGACGGAGCCCAGCCACGTGTGCTCACGGGGTGAATCGGGGACACCGAAGGCTCGTCGCTCTGCTCACGCGGCAGGCTTTGGTTTACACCCACAACATCACGACACAGCCGCTCACAACGGCACGTGACTCGGTGCCTGGGGTTGGCCCGGGCGGTCGTCACGTAAGAAAGTGAGGAGGTTTCTGGGAGGGGCAGACAGAGCCGCCCAGGGCTCTCCGAGGGCGACCTTCCCACAGACGCCATTCTCGGTCTGTTCTCACAGAGAAACCGAGGTTCCGGACGGAGCCGAGTCTCCTGACCGACTTCTGTCTGGAACCGTTTCACCCATGTGCTGACGACACGGTCATACAAAGCCAGAGGTCCCTGCTTAAATTTTTAAAAGGCAACTTTGGGGAGGACAAAGGGGGCATTGCTCTACTTTTTCTCTGTCCCTCCAGAGCACGCTTTTGGACAGAATCTTCTAGAAGGGTTCTATATCTGACCCTCCAATACAACAGCCACTAGCCCCGTGTGGCTACCACGCATTTAAAATGCCCTAAGACAGTGGAGTAGCTGGAATTCTGCTGTCATTTCATTCTAGTTATTTTTACTTAAAATATTGCTGCTTGTGGCTGGTGGCTGCTGTACTATTACCACAGAGATCTGGAGAGGAGAGAGAGAAAAAAATTACCATCCAGGAAATCATTCATGAAACACGCATTTGACTTTTTCTCTTGAAACTGAATTCGAAAGGATACATGCAGAGCAGATTTGTAAACTCTGAAAGTATGCGTTCTCGTGATTTTATGATGCCATACAGCTACCACCTCACTGTCCTGTTTCTGCATATATTCTTAAAAAAAAAAAAGGAGCTGGATTGGTCTTCACAGTTTTTCAATGTTTCCTTGGTTGGGGGGTAATGCTAACATCCTTCGGGCCGTCACTCTGATGAGCACAATGAGATCTCCCTCCCTGAGGCGTCCTCGGTGCTAACGTTTAACATGTCCCACGAAAATCGAGAGAAACAGAAGACGCTGATTATTGTTGAACTACCCTCCTGCTCAAAGTTCAAACCACTCTGCGCCTGCCGAGATCCCAGGGAACAACTGGGCTGCCGTTGTGGCGATCGGGAGGGAGGGAGGGAGGGAGGGAGGGACGGACCACGGTCCAGTCCGGTCTGGTCCGGTCCGTCTGAAAGCGTCCACTTATAGTTTAATTGAAAAAGAAGAAGAAGGATTAGGAAGACATAAAGAAGGAAATGAGTGAAAACAAAACAAAACAAAACATACGCAAATCCTTAGTCACTAAATTCACAGGAGCTGAGATGGGGTCTGGGGAATGTGGATGGGGGGGGGCAGCGCCTGCCATCAGGGCCCCTGCATCTCAGCAGTGCCTGAGGTCCGGCCCCGCACCTGAGGTCCCGGTCCCCGCACCTGAGGTCCAGCCCTGAGGTCACCTGAGGTTCGGCCCCGCATCAAGGGGTGAGGAGCCCGCAGAGCTCAGGGGGCCGCACGTCACAGGGGCCGCGTACTCATCAGCAAAGCGCGCGCCAGCGACAGGGCGCACTCGGGGTGAGCTTCCCTGGTGCTGGTCAGACAGACACTCAGGACACCCGAGCTGCAACGCCGACCGGCGTGACCCGGGAGGCCAGCAGGGCAATGCCGTCCGTTTACAGCTGACCTTGTACAATCGTCAGTTTAAGCCCTTCATGTGAGGAGGAGGAAACTGAGTCCCAGGAACACTGTGACACTTGCAAAAAAAAAACCCAAAACACGATTTTATTCATTTTACATGCCAGCCAGCCTGAGTTCCTACAGGGCCCGTCACTGGGGCGTGGGGTCACGTCTTCCGTAAGCAGCTGAACAAGTTGACTATCCTCACTTTTTTAAGTACAATGTGTTTCCAGAAACTATAGGATTAGAGGATCATCGATGTTTATGTATGCATATAAACATATGTGTATACATATATATATATAAAATATAAAGGATGGAGCAAAAGTCAGTTTATGGTCGTTTGTATGGAAAATAATACAATAATTAATAGCTAACAATACAAGAATACAGTGTGCTCTGAGTAATCAGAATTGTAAACCTACTTTTGCCCCACCCTATATATAACATACTACATATATATGTAATATATAATATATAATTTAATATATAATATATTATATAGTTATATCATTTCCCCTAGAGCAAGAATATTAAAATTGGTGGTTGCCTCCCTGAACATTAGTACATCAGAGCTGAGACACAATACCATTATAAAAGCAAAGGTAAAACAAATGGAAACCATTCAAGTAATGTAACGTTGTTTCAGTCTGTGCTAGTTCCTGGGAAAACATCATAAATACCACACTCAGTACACTCCACGTGGGCCCACCAGTACCATTCATGACCAGGCCGTGGCCACTGGAGAAACCCCACAGAGGCTGAGCTGACCACCCGCTTAACCGCTGGGTGGACGCT
Source organism: Saccopteryx bilineata (assembly GCF_036850765.1). NCBI lineage: Eukaryota > Metazoa > Chordata > Mammalia > Chiroptera > Emballonuridae > Saccopteryx > Saccopteryx bilineata. The sequence continues at coordinate 80,248,705 of NC_089500.1, read as the reverse complement.
CCCCGCGGGAGAAGCACCGGGGTCTGGGCTGAGGGGGCGCCGTCCCGCACAGAAGGCTCCCTCTGTCCGTAGGTCGTCTGCCTGCTGATTCCAAACTCCCGCAGGGCGTTCTGCTGACGAGCGGCCCTCCTGTAATTAGCCTGCGTCCTGCACCCAGAGAACGGTCCCGGGAAGCCTCACTGCGCCCCACCCCACCCCGTCCCCAGACCAAGCAAGCACTCACACGCCTCCCCCCGCACTCACACGCCTCCCCCCCCCCGCTCTCACACGCCTCCCCCCGCTCTCACACGCCTCCCCCCCCGCTCTCACACGCCTCCCCCCGCACTCACACGCCTCCCCCCCGCACTCACACGCCTCCCCCCCCCCCGCTCTCACACGCCTCCCCCCTGCACTCACACGCCTCCCCCCGCACTCACACGCCTCCCCCCGCATCACTGGCCCTGATCACGTGGCAGACGCTGGACTCCGGGTCCTTCTCTTCCCACGCGCTGTCCCCCGCACTCACGCGCCTCCCCCCCCCCGCACTCACGCGCCTCCCCCCCCCCGCACTCACGCGCCTCCCCCCCCCTCATGCGCCTCCCCCCGCACTCACACGCCTCCCCCCCGCATCACTGGCCCTGATCACGGGGCAGACGCTGGACTCCGGGTCCTTCTCTTCTCACGCGCTGACCCCAGCCCTCCCGGCCCCAGTCCTCACGGTTCAGTCCCTGGAAAGAACACACGCAGCCCAGAGCCCCCGTGCTCACGCCGGTTCAGACGTCCACCCTGACTTCCGCGTACGCAGCTGACACTCCGCCAGACCTTGGCAAGGGCTGGACAGAGCCACGAACATTCAACACCGAACGGGAAAGGCTGAAGGACAGCTTCGAGAGCTGGCCCACTGACCCAATCTCGGTCCACCTGGGCAGCTGTAACAAATACCCCAGACAAACAAATGTTCATTCCTCTCCGCTCCGGAGGGTGGGCAGAGCAAGGTCAAGGTGCCGGCCAATTTGGTTCCTGGGAAGAACGTTCCTCCGTCCTGCTGCGGCCACTCCTGGCAGAGAGAGAGCAAGCCAGCTGTCCACTCTCTTCTCAAAGGGCACTGGTCCCATCCGGAGGGCTCCACCTCTCACGTCCTAATTAGGTCCCCAACACCCCACCTCCTGATGATTGGGGCTTTAACATATGCATTGGGGGAGGGAGGGGTCACAAACATCCAGCCCCTAGCAGACCCCAAATAAGAAGTAGAGGTCCAGTGAATTAGGACCGTGCATTTCGGCAGCCTGAGCACCCAGGATGACCGCACCACGCTGAGGCACTTAGACACCTTGCCGATGGTTCTGTCTGGCTCGTTGCTATGTTACCGGTGACGGTGACGGCTGCCAGAAGTAAAAGCAGGCAAATCCACCTTTAGAGGTGAAAAGTGACCTTGCGGTCGGCCGGGCTAGACGCCTTGGAAACCTCCAGAATTAATAAATAATACCCCCGAAGCTCCCTTCCCGTGAGCCGTTCCCACGAGGACAGACGCCACCACCCCCACCATGGAGACGATGGCCGTTCCGTCCTGTTCAGCCTCCCGTCCCGCGTTCCAGAGACCAAGGCCAAAGGGGACACGAGGAACGTGTGGGCCCTTAAAGACTGTTCCACGTCTCCTGCAGACACACACTGCAGCAGTGAGGCCTCAGTCACACAACGCAGCAGGTGTGGCAGCCCCACACCGCTGAGACCTCTGTTCCTACGAGCCTGGGGCTCAAGGTCCTGACTTTGAACAGTTTCCCTCTCCGGGATTCCCTCTCCCTCTGTGGCTGCCTTTCTGTTCTTCCCAAGGATACCAGAATGACAAGAGTCCACTGGCCAAGGCACAGCCAGGGGCCAAGGAGTGACTTCCCACCAGCAAAAGGGCCACCTTTCTCCCAGGTGTGTGATCACTTCCCATTCCAGACAGCTGCAGGGAGGTTTCCGGCTTCCCCTGAGGCCTTCTGCTCTGCGCTGCAAGTATTTTCACTGTGACAACGATCAAGGCAGCCCCCTCCACAGGCAGGGCAGGCTGCAGCCGCCAAACCCGTCTCTGAGGCTCCAGCCCTGAGCTCTGAGCGCCTTGGCCGAATGGAGCAAAACGCTCCCAAGGACGAAGGCTAAATTCTGCATCTTCAACTCCAGAAGACGGCTGTACGCAGCATAGCTTGGAAAGCTGCTGAAGTACAGAAGACAGATGGCTGTTTAAGGGCTGAGACATCCTCTCTGGGGAATTGCACACCTCACAGGAAATTCAGGACAATTCGCATTCATGCTCCGTTTGTCTTGAGACAGGAACGGTGAGCAAGGACTCTTCAGAATTACCATCTGAGGGGCCCCTGAAGAAAACTCAGCCCGGTGTGTGGAAGTCCCGGGTTCGATTCCCGTCCAGGGCACACAGGAGAAGCACCCATCTGCTTCTCCACCCTTCCCTCTCTCCTTTCTCTCTGTCTCTCTCTTCCCCTCCCACAGCCAAGGCTCCAGTGGAGCAAAGTTGGCCCGGGCACTGAGGATGGCTCTGTGGCCTCTGCCTCAGGTGCTAGAATGGCTCTGGTTGCAACAGAGCATCGCCCCAGATGGGCAGAGCATCGCCCCCTGGTGGGCATGCCGGGTGGATCCCTATCAGGTGCATGTGAGAGTCTGTCTCTCTGCCTCCCTGCTTCTAACATCAGAAAAATGCAAAAAAAAAAAGAAAAAAGAAAACTCACAGCCCAAATATGATGGCATTCTCCACGCATAAGCTTAGGATTATAAACACTTTTCACTTTCCTCGAATCAAAGCACTTAGACTGTCAACTCTGCCCATTGGACACATCGCTGGTGCAGTTAAAGATCATAAACCACGCTGTGTCCTCGAGGCACTACGCTGTCTCGTCTCACGGGATCCAGGTAAGAGAGGACCCAGCACGATCATGACTCTCACCTGCTGTTTGTCAAGTTCTGCACATTCTGACTGATCTTCAGAAGTGGGCGGATAACAATGGCTGATGTTTATTCAACCGTGACTCTGGGCTGGACGCTTGGCTTTGTTGCTATGAACTCTCAAGGCCCTCACGACGACCTCAGGAGGTGAGCACTGTCACCCCTCCAATGCCCCAGGGAGTTGTCGTTTCTGTGTTTATTTGAAGGTTCTTACTCCTAAACTACACTACCAAAGTTTGAGGGATAACTAAACATCAGGTAAATAATGAAATGAATGCCACGCCCTTATACCAGACCAGTGTACCTCCTTTGGTGGTGCAATCAATGAACCCAACGAGTCAAATAACTAACGGTGCTAATTCTTGGGCTCTCCGCTCACGCCAGTGCCCAAGGTTAATCTCATGACTCCGTGTGCATCAGAACAACTCCGCCAGGTACACCCAGATCTACGTTGGGTTACTGTGCTTCGGGGAGAGTAGGAACTACAGGCTGGAACAAACCGCAGGCAATGTGCCCCCCCCCCTTTTTTAAATTATCACTTTCTTTACCAAATCCGCTAACAAGTGGCAACTCAGCCTGAAGTTTCACTCCCCGCTCCCCGCGCTCTGACAGAGTGTTCGGGAGCAGCAGAAAGATGTGCCTCAGGGCTGGAACAACCTGAGACAGGGTCATCTCGAAACCGCAAAGGGTGACTTATTCACACCTGACTCACTGACGCCACAGACGAGGCCCGGTCTGATGTCAGCACTGCACAACCCCAGAGCCAAGGTAAAATACCCAAAATCAACTCACTGCCCCCGTAAAACAAGCGTGCATTACGTCAGCGCCGCACAACCCCAGAGCCAAGGTAAAATACCCAAAATCAACTCACTGCCCCCGTAAAACAAGCGTGCATTACGTCAGCGCCACACAACCCCAAAGCCAAGGTCAAATATCCAAAACCAGAAAGCGGGCATTCAAAAGTGTGTCACGACGACCACCGGCAATAACACACCCTCCAGTTTCCCCACTGCTTCTCTCTGTTGCTCTGCTAGGTGGACGTACACAAAAGGGACTGGGCGAGGCACGAAGCCTCGTGGGCGCTCAGTCGGGGCTGCCCAGACGGAGCCGGCGAACGACCAGCTCAGACGTCTCAGCGTTTCCCCCTTCAAGTCCCCGTTTCCAGTCCTGGCCCCTGAAGACCACACTGCACAGTCATCAGAGGGACACTTCAGGGACACCAAGGTGCACACTGTCGCTCAACCTGCCCGACGGCCTTCACAGACTTCCTCACGCCTGACCACCACGCCCAGGTCCCAAGAGTCGCAGGGCAACTGCGGGACGTCTCAACCCCTTCCCCCTTGACCGTGAGGCAACCACAGCGAAATTCCGCAGTCCTGCCTCCCTTCCCCAAACCAGATGACCACGCCCTCCGGAACGGCTCTGCTAATCGCTGTTCTGATGTCCAACCTCTGCCCCCCCAGACAATGGCCTCTGCACAGAGAGACCACCTTAGTCGGCCTTGAATCCCCCACAGCTAGCAGGGTACTCAACCCCTGGTCAACATCAGTAATACTGGGTGTTTGGACCAATGAAGGGATGAACAAAATGGAACAGTGTTACACCCGTTCAAAAACTCACAGGCAGCCTGACGCGTGGTGGCGCAGCGGATAAAGCATTGACCTGGAACAAACTCTGAGGTCGCTGGTTAGAAACCCAGGGCTTGCCCGATCAAGGTTCATGTGAGAAGCAACTACTGAGCTGATGTTTTCTGCGACTCATCCCTCCTTCTCTCTCTCCCTCTCCTCTCTCTAAAAATCAGTAAGTAAAATCTTTTTAAAACAAGACCGACAGCTGGCACTTATTCCCCGCTGCGTGCGCTGGTTGTACGCCCCGTCACAGCACACTGCAGAAGCGCTGAACAGAGTGAGAAGCTCAGAGCGAGGCAGCAGGGAGGACCAGCTCCCGTGGATGGTGCTCCCTCTCTCCCTCTCTCTCTCCGTCCCTCCTTCTTTCTTTTCTTCCTTCCTTCCTTTCTTTCTTTTTTGAGAGGGAGAGAGACAGGTGCATGGAGCTGCCCCTATATGTGCCCTGACCAAGGAACAGAACCGGCAACCTCCACAGTCCGAGATGATACTCCAACTGAGCCCTCCACCCAGATCTTAATTTCTTTTTTATTTTCAGAGAGACGGAGAGAGGAAGGGAGAGAGAGGGAGGAGGGGGAAGGGGAAAAAGGGAAACATTCATTCATTGTTCCACTCGGCTGTTTCCAGGGTGTGCCCTGACCGGGGATCGAACCCACAACCTTGTTGCTTGGGGATGACGCTCTTAACTGAGCTAACCACCCAGAGCAAGAGTCTGCGCTTCCAAAGCAAGGGGCTCATGGGACGGGGGAGCCGCGCAGAGACAATGACTGCACGGAAAGCTCCTTGGTTTCCTCGCAAGTCGGGGGACGAGGGAACAGAGCCCAGCGCCAGCTGCAGGGGCCGCGTGGCCACGGACGTCCTCCTCGTGAAAGACGCTCCTGGGACCCCAGCCCCAGCCCTGCCACCGCGGGGATTTGCCGCCTGGAAGTGCAGTGAGTGGCGTGGGGGGGGTAGGGGGTGCAGGAGACTGAGAGGTGGCCCACGGGAAGCGCTGGGTGACGACTCATCAAAGCACAGAGAAGGGAGTCTGACGCCGCTGACGTCCCGGGAAGCAGCTGGGGAGTCTCTGGAATGACTTGAGAGGAAAGATGAAAGTGCAGCGCTACACGCAACCATTAGGTGGACGCCAGGAGCACCCACGGCGGAGCCACGGAGCCGCGCTGTCACGGTGTCTGTGGCAGGTGGCTACACTCGACCATTAGGTGGACGCCAGGAGCACCCACGGCGGAGCCACGGAGCCACGCTGTCACGGTGTCTGTGGCCTGTGGCTACACTCGACCATTAAGTGGACGCCAGGAGCACCCACGGCGGAGCCACGGAGCCGCGCTGTCACGGTGTCTGTGGCCTGTGGCTACACTCGACCATTAAGTGGACGCCAGGAGCACCCACGGCGGAGCCACGGAGCCACGCTGTCACGGTGTCTGTGGCCTGTGGCTACACTCGACCATTAAGTGGACGCCAGGAGCACCCACGGCGGAGCCACGGAGCCGCGCTGTCACGGTGTCTGTGGCAGGTGGCTACACGCGACCATTAAATGGACGCCAGGAGCACCCACGGCGGAGCCACGGAGCCGCGCTGTCACGGTGTCTGTGGCAGGTGGCTACACTCGACCATTAAATGGACGCCAGGAGCACCCACGGCGGAGCCACGGAGCCGCGCTGTCACGGTGTCTGTGGCAGGTGGCTACACGCGACCATTAGGTGGACGCCAGGAGCACCCACGGCGGAGCCACGGAGCCGCGCTGTCACGGTGTCTGTGGCAGGTGGCTACACGCGACCATTAGGTGGACGCCAGGAGCACCCACGGCGGAGCCACGGAGCCACGCTGTCACGGTGTCTGTGGCAGGTGGCTACACTCGACCATTAAGTGGACGCCAGGAGCACCCACGGCGGAGCCACGGAGCCGCGCTGTCACGGTGTCTGTGGCAGGTGGCTACACTCAACCATTAAATGGACGCCAGGAGCACCCACGGCGGAGCCACAGAGCCGCGCTGTCACGGTGTCTGTGGCAGGTGGCCACACTCAACCATTAGGTGGACGCCAGGAGCACCCACGGCGGAGCCACGGAGCCGCGCTGTCACGGTGTCTGTGGCCTGTGGCTACACTCGACCATTAAGTGGACGCCAGGAGCACCCACGGCGGAGCCACGGAGCCGCGCTGTCACGGTGTCTGTGGCAGGTGGCTACACTCGACCATTAGGTGGACGCCAGGAGCACCCACGGCGGAGCCACGGAGCCGCGCTGTCACGGTGTCTGTGGCCTGTGGCTACACTCGACCATTAGGTGGACGCCAGGAGCACCCACGGCGGAGCCACAGAGCCACGCTGTCACGGTGTCTGTGGCAGGTGGCTACACTCAACCATTAAATGGACGCCAGGAGCACCCACGGCGGAGCCACAGAGCCACGCTGTCACGGTGTCTGTGGCAGGTGGCTACACTCGACCATTAGGTGGACGCCAGGAGCACCCACGGCGGAGCCACGGAGCCGCATTGTCACGGTGTCTGTGGCAGGTGGCCACGGGCCGTACGGGAAGCCCGCTTACACGGGTCCCTATGTGGGACGTGATTGGAGCGCAGGACACGTCCACCCGGTATTTAAACCCAGCCTCTCACCACGGCTGCACAGACGGCAGCCTCAGTCATTTGAGCCTTGGAAGAGACTCTTGACAATTGAGATACACATGGTCACTGGGAGTCCCGCATCAGAGCAAAACCAGAAAGACAGTGTCGTCTCATCATGTCCGAAATAACTGGCACACGGGACCACGGGAAGTTATCTCACTAAAACGGCAAAAACAAGACAGCAAAACCCCTAACAGACATGCTTCCCTCTAACTCCCAAATGCAAACCGGTCATTGGACTATTCCAGACAACATCACTGACCAGTACGAACCTGGGGTCATAAAATGTGTCTAGGACAAGGGACAGCGACGGACGCATGTGAAATAAGGCTGCAGACACGCAACGTCTCACTAATTGTACATCTAGACGTAGCAGCCATTTCTGAGGGCGGGCGGGCAGGTGGGCAGGGGCCTCCAGAGGAAGGCCGCAGGGCCCCGGGTCGGCTAGCTCTCGGGGTCCTGGCCGCACCGAGCCACGCAGCCCCTAGAGTGGTGTGAGCTTCTCGGGTCAGGCCCCTCTTGTCCCTGAACGGACTGGCCCGCCTTCGGTCTCACTGGAAGACGTTGATCTTCATGCGGCCGTCGCATACCGGGAAGTGTCGGCCGCGTCTGTTCGGTGGGTGCTAGCAGTGACGCGCTAGAGATCACACGGATGGCTCCCTAATTCTCTGCGGCCACCTCCGTCTTCCGGGGCGGGGCAGTGGAGGGACCCTTGCAAGATGTGGACAAGTGTGATTTAGGGAAGTCGACTGAGCTCCCTTCCCGCGGGGAAAGGACAGCTCGCCAACTAACTGACCGCTCTTAGAAACTGAGTGGTGCTTGGCCGCTGTTCGCCATTGAGACCCAGCCACACCTGCCCTGACGAAGACCAGGTGCTTCTCTGAGTTGGGCATCGGGAGGACCAGGCTCTGTCTGACCGCCTCTCACACGCTCCTTCCGTGTTCCGCTCACACGGAAACGTCTGAGTGCAGCACGCAGGTGGTGGCAGCTCCGAGCTGTCTCCAGACACGGCGGGAAAGTGTGAGCTGTTTGCAAGCCCGGTGCGCACCCGTGGGGGGCGCTGTCTCAGCTTGTGAACTACTTGTTGTGCATCCACCTTCCCCCTTATCTCGCCCTGCTCCAGCCACGCTGTGTGCCCTCCTGGCACTCTGACGGGGTACGGGGCCCCCGGCAGGGACGGCCCAGGCAACCACACCCAGCGGGAGTCCTCCAGGCGCTGGGTGGGTGTGGGTGGGGGGCGCTGGCCCTGGCCTTTCCCCAAGAGCAGCCCCTCCATGCACCTCAGGTGCAGCCACTCTCCGAACGCCCCAAGGATACCAGACCATCTTCCCACTACCTAACTCTGTCAAAGGCAACCTTGTTACTTTTCTTTTTTTTGTTTTGTTTTTGTTTGGGGTTTTTTTGTGTGTGTGTGTGTATTTTTTCTGAAGCTAGAAACGGGGAGAGACAGTCAGACAGACTCCTGCATGCGCCCGACCGGGATCCACCCGGCACGCCCACCAGGGGCGACGCTCTGCCCACCAGGGGGCGATGCTCTGCCCCTCTGGGGTGTCACTCAGTTGCGACCAGAGCCACTCCAGCGCCTGGGGCAGAGGCCAAGGAGCCATCCCCAGCGCCCGGGCCATCTTTGCTCCTATGGAGCCTCAGCTGTGGGAGGGGAAGAGAGAGACAGAGAGGAAGGAAGGGGGGGGTGGAGAAGCAGATGGGCGCTTCTCCTGTGTGCCCTGGCTGGGAATCGAACCCGGGACTTCCGCACGCCAGGCTGACGCTCTACCACTGAGCCAACCGGCCAGGGCAACCTTGTTACTTTTCAACCAGAGTGTATCCTACCAAAATCGCCCCTTGGAGCAACATTTATTTCTCTTTCCATTCCTAGCAGGAAAATAGCCACCCACAACACACAAAAGAAATTGAAACCAAAAGTTTGCTTCCTTCACTATTTGCCTTCCACCAAGAAAGGTAATGTGACCCAGCCTCAGCCCACACACTTCCCCCTCCCAAAAAAAACCTCAAAACAGTGGCAATGGCTTCCCAAATGTGGGCCAGACGCCGGTTTTCACAGTAGCAGCCGAGGTGTGAGAAGACTGTCAGTTGCAACGTTGAAGAGTGTGCTCAGAAAAACCCGTGCGCGGGAGTGTTATGCAAACCTGAATTCACACTCCAGTTCGGCAGAAGTATAAACATGTCTGGGATGGTTTGCCAGGTTCAGTGACCCAGAACTTCCATCTGAAAGGGCTCCACCTCCCCAACAGTCAGTCATTCTCCATCGGGGAAGTCACAGGGTCCGCGTCATCGGCACGTCAACGGACGGCATTTGTCTAAACACAGTGTCTTCTCCGCTGCCGACCTGTGCGGACACGATCGTTCCTGGGTTCTGCAACTCGATTCCCAACACATCTGCACTCCTGAAAACACTCCCCAATTCTGACAACGCCCCGTGGTGTCTGACGGGCGCCAGGCACAGTTCCGGAAGGAACACTGGGGGTACAGCAGGGAACAAAATGGACAGGACTCCCCGCCCTCGGGAAGCTCGCACTGCAGCAGGGGGGGACCCACCTGGCCACACAGGGAAGCCACAGACAGAGGGCCCCGCAAGGCACCGGTCTCAGTGGGCGGAGGAAAGGGAAGAGGGGGGGGTGCAGCAGTTCTGAGTGACCGGGAAGACGATCGCGGAAGGGAGGGCTGTGCTTGCGCAGAGCCCTGCAGAAGGTGCTGGAGAGCCCAGCCAGGGGGGTTGCTGGAGAAACAGGTTTCCAGACAGAAGAAACAGCGAGTTCAAATCCTGGGTGAGGAGATTCGGTGTCCAACAAGAGGCTCCGCTTGGCCGTTTCACTGCCTGGTGAAACACAGCGTCCCACTCCGGAGATTTCAGAGAGCGCCGCTGTCGTCCGCTACTGGCGTCTCCTCCTCCATCACGGGCGTCCGATGCCACCGCGCCTCGCAGCATCCGGTTTGCAGTGAGTTAAGTCCCCAAGGGCTCGGGGATCTGCCTGGCACCCCAGTGACCGAGGCTCACCACCGCCTCCGAGGGGCTGCAGTCACCGATGCCACACATGTGGGCTGAGCATCGGCGGGCGGGCGGGGGCGTGGTCTGCGCCCTCACGCTGCTGCGAGCACCTCAGCATGGTGCCGCTCGGGTGTCCAGGCGGGCGAGAGGTCGGCGCAGAGCACTCCGAACCTGGGGGTCAGCCCGGAAACAGAGGTGGGGAGGGAGATGCACCCAGGCTCTGCCCTCCCCAAACAATGCCGTGACCCCATCTCCTTCCTTAAAAGTGACAATTAAAAAAAAAAAAAAAAAAGAAACATATGCAGACAAAGAAACCTTATTTTGAATACCTATGTCTCACAATCCTTATTGTGAGAAAAGGAGAGCTGTCCCTTCAAGAGTCAGAGCCGGCTCTGTCCCCGCCGCCCGGGACAACCACGATTCTCCCCCCTGTCCTCTGTCTCTATGTAACTTTGCCATGTCACACAGGCAAAGGGAACCACAAAGGGAACCCACACCACCGAAAATTTCTGAGACTGGCCTTTGTTTTACTCATGGCCCCTTCTACCCACAGATTCCAGTCTTTCCTAAAACCTCGGCTGCAGGGATTATGAATTCTCTTCCATAGGTAAGGACCCCTCCCCCGCCCCCTCGAGGCCAAGGCCACACAGCCAGAAAGCCCAGAGGAGCCTGACTCTCCACGTGGGTGCCTTGGACTCAGACTTGACCTTGTTCTGGTTCTGGGCGCTCTGTAAGGGGGTGGGGGGGAGCCACATAAATAAACACACTGACAAACTTCCGGAGGTCTGTGCAGAGAGCTGAGCCATGCCTGGACCCACGTGTGGGACCACCTTCCCCTGACCTTCCGCCTTCTCCTCCCTGCTGAGTCTGACAGACGTAGTAAATACTAGTAATGGAAAACATGGAATAAAATAATTACTTTATTAGTCGTGGCTTTCCGGCACACAGATTTACACCGACTCTCAGCCGAAAGACAGCCCAGAGCGAGAAGGAGTCCTTCTTGCGTTGAACAGGCATTGGCGAGAGGCCGTCACCGGGAAGAGACCTGTGTCCTCAGCCCTGGGGAGGGCAGGACAGGGACCCGGCCTTGTGGAGCGTGGACACAGGCAGGAGAGACAGAGAGACGGGAACTGTGCTGATTCTACGGAACCCTAGAGCAGAAGACAGGGCAGACAGTGTGGCAGGGAGGCTGAAAGTTGCGGTGGGTGGTCAGGGAAGCCGCTGCTGATCAAGGAGCCATGGAAGAAAGACCTGGGGGAAGGGAGGGAGCCAGCCCCAGGGGTGCTCCGCGGGAAGTGGAAGGGAGTCCCAGGCAGAGGGAGCAGCAAGTGCAAAGGCTCAGAGGCAGAGCCGGCCCAGATGCCTGGAGATGGAAAGAAAACAACGTCTGGAAAAGTGAGAGGCAAGAAAACAACGTCTGGAAAAGTGAGAGGCGGTATCCCGGCCACGAGCTGACGCTGTTATCTCACGGGGAAGGGAGCAACCGCGTGTCGGCGGAGAGAGGGAGGCAGGTGCCGTGGGAGAGAAGCAGGTTCAGGGGCCACCTGCAGAAGGGGGGGAGGTCGGCGGGACGGGTGCCGGCTGGCGCTGGGCACAGGCGCAGGCTCGGCAGTGGGGGAGGGGGCGGGGCGGCGAGGACGTCCTCCCGTCTGCTCGCTTCTGGTTTCTCAGAGAAAAGGGAAGTGGCGGAGAGTGAGGAGCCGGCAGGTGTCTGCAGAGCCAGTAGAAGGCAGGGACAGTGGTGCCGGGCGGGGCCGGGGTGTGGACGAGGAGGACGGGACAGGACAGGACAGGACAGGACGGGCAGCAACATGCCCCCCGGGCTGCGGTCCCTGACCAGAGGGGGTCGATCGGCACGGCCGGGCGCTCTTATCCAGCACGGGCAGCTGCTCCAGGACAAGTGCGGAGCGGGCGGACTGTCCCAGAGCGTGACAGGGGGCGGGGGAGGGGGGGGCCAGGCACGTGAGCACAATGGCGGCTCACAGGACTCCGCGGGGACAGGGGAGGAGGCAGGCCGGTGACGGTGGAGCCACGCGGAGGTGGAGGGTCTGGGGAAACGGGAAGCCCCCGTGGTCCGAGGCCGGTGAAGGTTGGACCCGCCGTGCGGGCAAAGCAGGAGGAGGACGTGGGGTCCGAGCAGGTCAGTGCGCTCCGCAGTGCGGTCACTGAGGTGACGGGGACGACAGCTCCTTCTTGCTACGACCCTCCGACTCATTTCTAACGTTCTGGGTGTTGTAACAGGAGTGTAAAAGACAGGTGGGCAAAGAGGAACGGCAAGGTCCCTCACCAGGTCTGTCCACGTGCTGCCGCTGCTGTCTTTTCTTCCAGCTCTTTGAACACAGCTTTTTTTACCACTGAGTTGATTGCCCAGAGCCCCTGCAGCAAGCCTCAGCCGTCTCCCAGTCAGACCAGCCTGACTCCCGCCCCTTCTCCAGTCGCTCAGTCAAACACCGTAGCAGGAGCACCCACTCGGGGTCAAGTGCTAGTGAGGCCAGACAGGGGTGCTCAGAGCCACACCCAGAGGCAGGAGGGGATCGTCACCAGCTGTTGCTGCAGCCTGGCCGGCTGACCCCTCTCCCCAGGGACTTCCTCTTCAGACCTGAGGTCATCGGAACACTGTCACATGTCGGTTGGTACTTTCTGCCAGTTCTTTCCCCTTATCTTCTCCGACGGAATCTTTTACAAACACGTGGTCGGAATGAAAGGAACTGAGAGTTTCCTAACTTTCCTGACTTCTGAACTCTGATCCATCACTTAGCTTTCTTAGCAGTACTTTTTTTTTCCTTTGTTTTTGTATTTTTCTAAGTGAAAAATGGGGAGGCAGAGAGACAGACTCCCGCATGCACTCAACCGGGATCCACCGGGCATGCCCACCAGGGGGCGATGCTCTGCCCATCAGGAGTGTTGCTCGGCTGCAATCTGAGCAATTCTAGAGCCTGAAGTGGAGGCCATGGAGCCATCCTCAGCGTCCAGGCCAACTTTGCTCCAATGGAGCCTCGGCTGCAGGAGGGGAAGAGAGAGACAGAGAGGAAGGAGAGGGGGAGGGGTGGAGAAGCAGATGGGCGCTTCTCCTGTGTGCCCTGGCCGGGAATCAAACTCAGGACTTCCACACACCAGGCCGATGCTGTACACTGAATTTAACTGACCAGAGAGCAGCATTTTTTTTTTAACAATAGCTTCCTGGACAGTCTTCATCAGCATTTGTTTCGGGGGGGTTGATCCTGAGGACCCATCATCCCACACACAGGGGGCGTGCGGCTGTCTCCTCAGAACGAGTCTTCTGCTGATCCATCTCTGACCAGTGTGACCAATGCCCCCTGTGGCCAACGGCCTGTATTTCAAACACAGATGCTGGGGTTTGAGGTCCAACCTGAGGCTGTGGACTAAAGCTACACTAGTTGGCCAATCTGGGATTTAAGCCTCTGGTCTTTGGCCTCTTCCAGGAGCAAACCTTAGACAAATGGGCCAGTATTCCAGCCAAAAGCAAGACCTTCTCATGGATCATTGTTGGTCATTGATCAAGTCCCACACATGGAGGCTTCGGCAGATAGTGAATAATCAATAATCTACACTCAGAATGTGGTGGCGAACACTGGTTCAAAAACAGCATCGTTTCAAAAGGCACTGGACGCTGAAGGTGTCCGTGGAAACTGACTTGAGAAGCCACAGGAGAGCCCGTGCTTCCTCTTTACGACGTAGCATGAGACGTGAACGACGCTCCCTGAGAGGTCTGCCCACGGACCCCCTGAACTGGGGAGAGAGCCAGGTTCAGAGGTTCACTCACGTCTCTGCTCCGTTCTACTCAGAAGCTGTCTCTGCCTGGTACGTCTGAAGAAAGCATAACCGACAGGGAGTGTGTCCAGAGGGACGAGCAAGAGGGAACAGAGATAATGAAGTCGCCCGTTCCCCTGAAAGACAGGCGTGAGGCTGGAGTCTCAGGAGGCGGAAAAGGGCGCCTGCGGTCACTGCTGTCTTAACGAAATCACCGCGACCTCCACCATGTGCTGACCACGTGCCAGCGAATGACTGTGCCCGTGTGGCACGCCCCTCGCTGATCTGTACAAAACCCCTGCGGCACAGGTCACTGAGCACCAGTGACGTGGTCAGTGGGTCACACCTTGCAGGGCAAGGTCTCCGAGTCCAGAGCAAACCCTGCATCCAGCTGCCCGATGCCCAGCCCAGGACAGACCTTAGCCTAATAAGAATGGAAACATCCATTTGGTGGCTTTGCCAAGACTGAACACCACGGCCCCAGAGGCTAGAGGTCAGCCTGTGGCCGCGGTGCTGGGAGCCACGTCCCCCTCTAGGAAGCCTGTCGATGTCCACTATCCGACTGTCCAGCACACAGGAGGAACCTACTCCCACCTTCACACACGGCTAGAGGCCAGCTGGGCACCCACAAGGCCGGGCTTGCACACCCCCAGGCCTTCCCGGGGACTGAGGCCGCCAGGAGGACCGAGGCCCTGCCCACAGGGAAGTGTGGCAGCCTCCGCAGGGCACCCAGCAGCGGGCCCCTTGGCTCGAGTTTGGAATCTCCCAGGAGGGAGGACGCCACTCTGCAACCTTGCTGCTGTGGCTCCTTCAATTTTCAAGGACTGCACAAACCTGCGCAGTCACCTGAGTGACCACGTGACCGCGCCTTCCTAGTGAACACCAGGACCCTGCGTTTCCCGGAGACACACGGACACCGAGGGGACGCTCCTCCCATGCGGTCACCCAGGCAGGGCCACACCCCCAATGGCTGCGTGACGCTACCCGAGGGACCCAGTGGCGACTGCGAAAAACATGCCCAGACATCATCGCCAAAGACGCAGAGGGGCACCCGTTCCCAGGTGAGGACGCGTGGCAGATACGCTTCCGAGTCTGGGGAAGAGCTTCCTCCACCAGGAGAAGCACCCCGAGTCCAGATGAGCACGTGCAGAAGGAGCACCAGCTTTCTGGGGGGGGGGTCTCCACCTGGGGATTGTCAACTACAAGAATGGAAACTGCAGAAAGTCACTGAGGCCTGGAACCTCTCCTGATGAATTTCTCCTGAACTACGGGAGGCGCATTGGACGAGACACTGGTTATGAATGTTTGGGGGGGGGGGTGGAGGCAGGAACAGCTATTCCTTCAAGAGAAAATTGCAATTAAATACATTATTCCATAGAGAAAGAAAGAATGACTGTACCCCCTAGGGACCCTCAATGGCAGGGGTCCCCAAACTTTTTACACAGGGGACCAGTTCACTGTCCTTCCTTCCTTCCTTCCTTCCTTCCTTCCTTCCTTCCTTTCCTTTCTTTCTTCCTTTTTTCCTTCCTTCCTCCTTTCCTTTCTTTCTTCTCCTTTCTCCTTTCCTTTCCTTTCGTCCTTCCTTCCTTCTCTTTCTTTTCTTTTTTTCCTTCTTTTTCAGTGAAACTAATACACAAAGGCAGAACCACGAGGAAAATCGAGAAATATACGCCTGCAAGCTATTTCCATCGTAGGCACGGGACAAGAAGGACCGTGACCTGAGAAGTCGACGCGCAAGACAGAGTCCGCCCAGGACTCCAGAGCTGGGGTGGAATCAGTCGTGTTCAGTGACAGTCAGAGCGAAGGGAGCCATGCTGTCCCCTTCTGTCCGACACGACACTCCTGAGCACGGGTCATTGTGCCCTGTCCTCACAGACTGAGCCTGTTGATTAAATGGGGTTGTTATATGTTATATGTTATATATATATATATATGTATACATCTTTACTGAGAATGAGTCACTAAACCAACATTCTCAAAAACTCTCCACTCTATCATGTCCACTCTGACCAAACAGCGTTCTTTGTCCCGAGAACACTTCCCAGTACTTTATGGCACTGTGTCACAAAGGAGCCATTCACTGCATTGTCCTCACCCGGCTGGCCTCACTCGGTCCCCTTGAGGAGCCGCTGGCTGTCACCACCACCCCCACCGCCCCTCACACTGTTCTCTGCGGCTCCTTTCAGAGAGGGACCCCACACAGCGCACAGGCCACGAGCCCTCTGCCCACACGGGCTCTCCGAGGATGCTGGCCGGTCACAACACCGCGAGAAGCGACCATCACCCTGACCGTCAGCTGTGTCGAGTCAGGTCAGCTTCCAGTTTCCTCCCAACCTCCTTCTAACAAAGAAACGTGAGAAGAAATGTGCCCCGTTCCTGTAACACCAGCAAAGGGACAGAAATGTAAAAAGCAAAGAAACGAAGTCTCTCGGTTCTTAGCAAACGTCGTTTGGGTTTTAAAGAGTTCTTGAGGAATGGCACCGGGTGCAAATACAGAGGAGGCAAATAACTCGGACACTGAACCACCAACATTTGAATTTTGAACAGATGTGTGGTGGTTCACGGAGAGACACTCATTAACTTGGGAGAGGAAAAGGAGAATACGGAAGTGGAGAAATGGGTTTGGATATCTCCATATATTTTCTTACAGCACGAACACACACAAATGATAAGCCTTCCTTTCCTTATGACATCATACGCTGAGCTGACACCTGCCGTTAGAGACACCTCACTTATTAGGGCAGGGGTACGGTTTAGTTAAATATGATGTCTTGCTTGACCTGTGGTGACGCAGTGGATAAAGCATTGACCTGGAACGCTGAGGTCGCCGGTTCAAAACCCTGGGCTTGCCTGGTCAAGACACATATGGGAGTTGATGCTTCCTGCTCCTCCCCCGCTCCTCTCCTCTTTCTCTCAAAATCAATAAATAAAATCTAAAAACAACCCAAAAAGCGATGTCTCTTCAAGGGCAGCTTTAAAAGGGAAAAGTCAGAATGAAATTCTGAAGGGCTCCTGAGTCTGAGGAGGATCCAGACATGAAGGGGTATGTCCACCCACCGTTGCTAAGAGAGCACATCTGAAACAGTGATGCACACGATTTCTTCTCTGGAACAAAGCAGGACAGTACCTGGACAAACACGGACACCAGAGTTCTGTGCTCAGGGATTGCTCAGACTCACTCCCGGAAGCCACACCTCCCCCGAGGGCCAGGCACCGAGTGCCACCACCACAAAAGGGGCTTGAGGGTATAACAATGTAACCACGAAGTAAGAACAATTGTTACCCTTCATAAAGGCTAAGAAGACTAAGAGATTACAATATAAACAATAATAACATTGGATGCAGGCGCTCCTGAGTGATCTACATGCCTTCAGTCCTTTAATTCTAACAAGGACCCCAGAGAGAAACACTAGTCTTTCTTTCTTTTTTTTTTTTTGTATTTATCTGAAGTGAAAAGTGGGGAGACAGACAGACTCTCGCATGCGCCCAACTGGGATCCACCCAGCATGCCCACCAGGGGGCAATGCTCTTCCCATCTGGGGCGTTGCTCTGTTGCAACGAGAACCATTCTAGCACCTGAGGTGGAGGCCATGGAGCCATCCTCAGTGCCGGGGCCAACTTTGCTCCAGTGGAGCCCTGGCTGCGGGAGGGGAAGAGAGAGACAGAGAGGAAGGAGAGGGGGAGGGGTGGAGAAGCAGATGGGCACTTCTCCTGTGTGCCCTGGCCGGGAATCGAACCCTGGACTTCCACATGCTGGGCCGACACTCTACCCCCGAGCTGACCCGCCAGGGAGAACACTATTCTTAATTCCACTTTACAGAGGACAGAGCTGAAGCACAGAGAGGTTAAGCAGCTTGTCCAATATCACACAGCACGGAGCTGACATCGTGTGGGTCTGAAGCCAGGTGCTCTGGGACCACAGTCCACACCCCTCACCATCAAGTTATACCGGGCTGCCCGCAGGCCGGTGTCAGAGTGGCAAGGAGAAGCCATGTCTGGAAGGGCTTCCTGGAGAAACTCAAGGAGCTGAGTCCTGAAGGCTGAAGGACAGAGAGGGAGGGACTGCAGTCAGGGGGCGGGCGGTACCACCTCAGAGCATGGAGACAGGAAACTGCTTATCGTAATTCTAAAGCCAGGACGAGGGACACCGCAAGGAGAGCAGGGGAGGAAGCTAAGGACAGAAAACGGCCCCTCAAAACTGGTTGGGGGGCAGGGAAGGGCTTTTCCTCCCGGGAATAAGGAGGATGGTGACGGCAGGTGGGGAGCCTTTGGTGACCGTTCCAAAGAGACGTGATGAGGCTCCAAACTCAGGTGGAGGGGATGGGCACGGGCCAACCATCCTGGTGACAGTGGGCAGAGAGCCTCCCAGAAGGAGTAAATCAGAGAGGTGCCCCCTTCATACTAAGATGTGTGTGTCTTCCATCTGAAATGGCTTTAACTCCCCACAGGGAGGCAGGAACCTTGAGGCAGGAACAGGGAGTCCAGCCCAGGCTGGGGACGCACGAGCTCGTGCCAGGGTCAACTCCCCTCTGCCTCTCCGGGCAGGGCCACCGGGCAGCCACGCGTCACCAGATGCTCTGTCACCAGGCTAGACGTGAACGAGAAGCCTCCTCACAGCCCCGTCTGGAAGGAGGCGTGTCAGAATCAGTAAGACGCTGTATCCTGTTTCACTCCTTTACGGGTCTATTCTAAAAAAATGTTTTCGCCATCGAGCATCACTATAAAAAAATCACGAAGATTGAAAACAACAGACAACCACACTCCTGGGAAAATACACCTTTTTAATAACCATGGCGTCAAAACGGCACTGACTTCATGACACTTCCCAGGACACGAAGTTTCCAGAGCTCGCAGCCCCGTCGGAGTTTAACCCGCCCTGACCGTGCAAAGCCAGGACCACACCTCACTACGCGTTATCTTGTAAGGAATCCCATCAGCGGGACGGCGCGTTTTCTGGGACCCACATGGGTTGACTGCCGGGCAGGCCTGAGCAGCACGAGAACCAGCTCCCCAAGGGGCAACAGAGAGCCCAGTGACACAGACACACAGACACACACACACACAGACACACACACAGACACACACACACAGACAGACAGACACACAGATACAGACACCGACACACACACACACACACAGACAGACACACACAGATACAGACACCGACACACACACACACAGACAGACAGACACACACAGATACAGACACCGACACACACACACACACACAGACAGACACACACAGATACAGACACCGACACACACACACACAGACACACACACACAGACACACACACAGACACACACACAGACACACACACACACACACAGACACACACAGATACACACACAGACACACACACACAGACACACAGACACACACACAGACAGACACACAGACATACAAACACACAGACATACAAACACAGGCACACACATAGATACACACACAGACACACACAGACAGACACACAGACACACAGACACACACACACACACAGGCATCTGAGTCACAGACACTGAAGCCTCTCTAAGCTTCACAGAGAGGAAAGAAAACCATTGACCCATCAGGACAGCGAAGGGTGGATAAGACAGGAAGTCTGAGTTTATCTCCCAGACCAGCCCCAAGGAGCAGGACCTCACGGAAGTATTTTAACCCGCAGGGGACTCAGTGTCCTCACTCAGAAAGATGAGCGATTTTGTAGGTGTTTCTCTCCTCCTTTGTAAATCCGTACACACACTCGAACATCTCTGGGGAACACGGCAAACTCACTGCCCCCTTGGAGGGGAGCAGGGGCACCTTCCAGCTTCAGTAAGCCCCCCCCTTAATTCTACCTTGAAACACACTGGGACGTCATCACGACCCTGCCGCCTCACCGGCCACACCCCTGCAAGCCACCGCAATGTCACGCGGGACGACCGCGGCCCCCCACTTCCACATCTGCTGCCCGTGGTGTCCCCAGTGTCCTTCCGCAGTGCTGGGCATGTGACGAGCACACGATAAATATCTGCAAACAAATGGGTAAACGGGGTGGGGGGGGAGGCAGGCAGCTGGGCTGGGCTGGCCAGACAAACGCAAAGGACGGGCGGCCAGTCCAACCGGCACCCAGGCCTCCATGACTGTGGTGACGGACGGGGAAGCCGAGCTCTGAGGGTCCTGGCAAGGGAGGCGAAGAGCAACAGGAACTGTGCGGATGAATCGATCTTCTAAAGGCAAGCGTGTCAGGTCCCAAGTGAGGGAAGTTCACTGTTCCTGGCGCGGACACGCTAAATGCAGATGAGCCGTCATTCAGCAAATGTCCACGGGCCCACAAACCAAGCGCCAGGTAGGAAAGTGGACTTAGGATTCCTTTACCCAAAAACACATAGGCTTGTCCTCCACACCAGGCTCTTCGCGGCCACTTCTGCTAAAAGCCAAAGGCGAACGTTAAAAATTAAACTAGCGACGGCTCTTCTTCCAGGAGGGTCCAGGCAGGTAGCTTTCTAGACACCTGACAACAAAGAGTGAAGTCTGACAGCCGGGGAGGTGGTCCTGCAGGTCCTGTGGACCCCCAAGGGCCCCTGAGGGCAGTGAGGAGGAGCCCAAGGGGCAGGTGCGACAGAGAACATCATTGGGGTCCCACCCCCACTGACTAGATCTGGGCACAGAATGACACGCTTGGATGTGCTTGTTCAGACAACCACCCAGCCACCGCACCGACCACTGACCCGAGTGCGGCCCTGGCCTGGGGCTGAAGTCTTCCCGGGACTGATGATGACAATCTGAGCTAAGTGTCAACCAGACTGAGTCCCCACACAATCTCTACAGCAGGGGCGGCTGCGTCAGGGAAGCCGGGCCGTGGGGGTTCCTGGGAACATGTCATCTTCTCCAGAATGTTTATGGGGGCGGCTCTTCCCCTGCCACTAATGAGGACCTTGCACAGCACTGGGGGTGCTAGAATTCTGCAGCTTTCATGCAAAAACAAACAGAAGAAGCGCTGTCCTGACCACAAGTGGCTGGGGGTGGGGGGCGGTTGAGAATTGACTCCCTGCTCCCAGAGGGTGAGTAGCCGACAGGCCTCATCCTCAGGGTCCTCAGAGCCCCCTCCCCCCACCCCCTCGCTTGGGTAGAAAGGCGCCTCCTCCCAGGAAACTTCTTGGTCAAGAGGGACCATCTACAGAAACAATGTTACAATCAAGCAAACTTCTGGTACAACTTGATTAGGTGACGGTGATTTCCCTCCTCCCTCCACTCAAATGAATCAACAAACCTTGAAACAGAAACTATAACTTAGGAGCTCTCAGCATGATGATACAATCAATCAGCCATCCGGGTCTCGCCGTGTCTGTGAGGGAGCACGGGAGCCTGTCCTTCCACCTGGCAGAGAGCCAGCACCTCCAGGAACGTCTCAGCCACCACAGAGGCAGGAAACCGGTCACGGCCACTCCAGGGCCGGTGCTCACCTGTCTTCTAAAACCAGAGAGGATCCTCTGACGTGGCTCCAGTTTTCCTGGCTCCTCCGGCCTCCGTTCCTGCCACACTGCTATCCAGCGACCACACTACGGTCGAAATCAATCTGATCATGTCCCTCTCTCCAGGGCTCCCCAAGACCTCCAGCAGAGCCCTCCCAGGCGGCCCCTCCCGCCCCCAAACTGGCACGGCACCCTTTAAACCCCTTCCCACTCGTGGCTCCCGGCCAACTGCCCCTCAGCCTGCAAGGCCCTGTGTGGGCATCCGCTTCCCTGTGGGTCGTCCTGTAGTCCGGACCTGCAGTCGGGCACCCCACAGCCAGGCTGTGCTGACCTCACCCGTCTGAGTCTGCATGTTCTCTGCCTTCCTACCCGCATGCCCTGAGGCCCCAGGGGGCCTGGCGATCCCAGGAGCTGGACTGTGGCCCCTGGACTCGCTGCACAGTGACGCTTCCCCCGGCCCTCACTGTCCTGGCCCACGACAGTGAACCCCAGTGTGCACAGACGGGTTACGCTAACTAGGGCTCTCCAGTGCTGAGTAGGAGTGCACGCCTTCCCCAAGTTCACCACCAACATGGTGGCTCGCTGCACGTCTGCCGAGATGAACAGCAACGAGCCCGGGCCCACCCAGCCTGGGGCACGGTTCGTCCCAAGTGTCCCCACATCCTGAACTGTCTGCACAACTGGGGGTCAAGATACCCTCTTTGGCCCTGGCCGGTTGTCTCAGCGGTAGAGCATCAGCCTGGCGTGCAGGAGTCCTGGGTTTGACTCCCGGCCAGGGCACACAGGAGAAGCGCCCATCTGCTTCTCCACCCCTCCCCCTCTCCTTCCTCTCTGTCTCTCTCTTCCCCTCCCGCAGCCAAGGCTCCATGGGAGAAAAGTTGGCCCGGGCGCTGGGGATGGCTCTATGGCCTCTGCCTCAGGCACTAGAATGGCTCTGGTTGCAACAAAGCGACACCCCAGATGGGCAGAGCATCACTCCCTAGTGGGCATGCCAGGTGGATCCTGGTCGGGCGCATGCGGGAGTCTGTCTGTCTGCCTCCCTGCTTATCACTTCAGAAAAATACAAATAAATAAATAAATAAGATAACCCTCTTTTTCTTCTTCTTGTTTCCCTCAACCCGACTTCGAAACACACGAGCAACTGCGACAGCTGTGATACTGCCGGTGTTTTTTAACACTTTCACAGGAAACGAGGAGGCATCTGCAGGGAGGTACAACCTGAAGAGACAGCTCTGTACCCCACTCCCCCACGGGGGTCCCCGCCCCCCCCCGACCCGGACCCCAGCCAGCCGCGGCTCCCCGGCACACAGGGCTCCCCTCACTCGTCCTCCGCTCTCGCTCGCAAGGACAGCACAGACGTCTAAATGTGTCCCGTCCTGATCACTGCAATGAGGGACAGAGAACGTGAATGGAGCTCCAGGGGCCAGGGTGGCCTTGTGAAACAGAGACGCAGGCCGGACGAAAAACAGCAGCCTGGGGACAGTGACTGCCGGCGGCCACGCCTGGCTTCAGGATGCCCTGGGGACTGCGGGGCCCTGAGAACACATCTCAGCTGAAGGGGCAGGGTCCCCCATGGGGCATAGGCACAGCCTCATGTGCGTGGTTGCAGGGGTCTCTTCTCTTCAAGACTGGCTGGAATGGAGAGGGAGGACCCTAATCTCAAGATCTGTCAACGCTGGGCACCGATTTTCATTCTGTTTCAACACCGTGAACTGAGAGGGCAGTAAGCAGGCTGCAGGCCACTGGCGGGGGACAGCGGCTTGAGGTCTGAGTGGCCATTGTCATTCTAAATGGCCCACTGACTCTTCTGAACTGCTGCCTTCTCGGAGGTGGCTGAAGGACCTTTTGTGACTGGAAATACAGATGACACCCCCCCTCCCCCGAGACTGGCACCAACTGTGGAACCCAAGACCAGACGGGACGCCCGGGGCCAAGAACCGCTGGAGAGAAACATCCCTTGTTAGCTGACCCGTTCTGCCTCCGACTCATCACCCCCGGGGTTTTCTCCCGTGCCTCAAGTTCAACTAACTTGCCACCATTTCCACAGGGAACTGGGGAGGGGGCAGGTGAAGGCAGAGGGTCCGAAGTCGTGCCCCCAAAACCGCACGGGTCCCAAGGCAGCGCTGGGAGAGAAAGCGACAACCGTCCCAAGTTCCCAGGGGAACCGAGGATGAGTGAGGAGGGTGTGACCTCCGAACTCGGGGGAACGGGATGCAGACAGCAGCAGCCGGGCCTGGAGGCTCTCGGGGCAGCAGAGGCACACAAATTAAACGCGCGCGCAGGAGGAAGAGAAATGACATCAGGCTAAGAGAAAAGCTTTTTTTTTTTTTTAATTTTTTTTATTTATTTATTTTTTACAGAGACAGAGAGTGAGTCAGAGATAGGGATAGACAGGGACAGACAGACAGGAACAGAGAGAGATGAGAAGCATCAATCATTAGTTTTTTGGTTTTTTTTTCATTGCGCATTGCAACACCTTAGTTGTTCATTGCTTTCTCATATGTGCCTTGACCGTGGGCCTTCAGCAGACCAAGCAACCCCCTGCTGGAGCCAGGGACCTTGGGTTCAAGCTGGTTGGCTTTTTTTTTTTTTTTTTTTTTTCTCAAACCAGATGAGCCCGCGCTCAAGCTAGTGACCTCGGGGGTCTCGAACCTGGGTCCTCCGCATCCCAGTCCGACGCTCCATCCACTGCGCCACCGCCTGGTCAGGCTAAGAGAAAAGCTTTTAATGAAACGCCCAGAGGACCCCCGGCCCCGCAGCCCGGCCCTGTGAGAGTCAGCACTCGCTGGAAAACGCCCACGTCCGCCCCTGAGGACCAGAGGCCAGCCGGAGGGTCCTCTTTGCTCCGTGTGGTCTCGTCAGTGAAGGTAAAATGTAAGCGCCTCGTCACGGTCCGGGCTTCTGTAAAGCATCCCATCAGCGCCGGGTCCCTTTCCGAGACCTCTGTGACCTGTCTGCCCACCCGTGGGCCCTGCCCCCGTACCTCCGCCCGCCCGAGACACAATCCTCCCCACTGGCCACACAGAAGGAACGTTCCTTTCAGATGTGGGTTTAAATAAGAGCTTTAGTCTCTCTCACTTCCTCATCTGCCTAACGGGGTGTCAATGACCTCCTGGAGGGGAGTCAATGAGATACTAAATCTAAAGACCCTCCCCCCCAAGACCCAAGGGCCGTTTAGCCGGTGGGTCCCCTTCCCCGAACCCTCATCAACCCCACCCAATCCCCAACCCTTCACAGTCTCCGACCCCAAGCGACAAAAGTAGCAAATTCTGAAACATACCGTACATCCCCAACCTGGTGCTTGAAGAGATAGGGAAGCTACACATCTTTTTCTTCTTCTGACTCATTGATACAAAATTTGCTGAGGAGCAGAGGAATGAGAAGTCTGTGGTTTCCAAGAATGTGGACTCCGAATCACAGAGGCGGCACAAGTACCAGGTGCCCACCGTCAACCATCGGGTTTATTGCAGCCCTCACGCTCGCTGCCAGGAATTTATTTTTTTCCTAATCTGGGACGTGGTTTTACAGTAAGAAGAGAGAAAATCAGACCGGCGACAGTGGCCCATCTGTGCTCTCTCTCCTCCGGGACGACGACCAAATGCTCACTCGGGGACGGTTTGCGCCCGGCGAGGGGCCGCAGGGGAGCCAGACGGACGGATGAGAACCCGCCACCTGGCAAACGCGGGAACTAGAACATGGCGGCGGCGTCTCTCCCGGCTCCTCCTGGTCCGGAGTCCCCGACGCAGGGCAGGTCGGTCCTTGCGTTTTTATTTTCATTTTGATTTCACAGAAGAGCCCAAGAGAGCACGCAGCTAATGACGTCCACGCGACAGACGGCGGCGTCCTGGGAGGGAACTCTCACAAGCATTCGTGCCGCTGACCACAGACGGAGGGACGGAGGGACGGAGGGACGGCGGGCGGACAGGGTCCTCCCTGAAACCTGCCCCCAGGAGCTGGGCCTCCCGCCCCTCTGCTGGCCCAGGCTCCCCGGGAACGCCCCTGGATACTTTCTCCCCCTCTCCCCCGCCCCCTCCCCCAGCGAGGCCACAACGAGTCCAGTGGCATCACTGGGCTCCTCCCTGGGCACTGCCAAGACCCAGACGTCTCTCTGGAAACTAGCCCTGTCCTCGGGGGCCACCACTCAGCTTCCCATCAGCAGCGCAACACCTCCACGCGGCGTGGTCCTTCGAAGGCGACGTCCTGCCCCTCCCGCCTCTCCCCAACTCGGCCCGGAACCCTCTTCCCTCAACTCCCCCACGGAGTCCAACCACTTCTTCACTCCTCAGGTGTCCCGAGGCCACCGCCTGCCACCCTCCCTCCAGCCGTCCCCCCGTCACAGGCCCCTGACCTTCTCCACGCACCAGGAGGGTTTGCTCAGCACACGCCCTGGGCCCGAAGCCGGGGTCTCTGCCGTGGGGGTCCGCGGTTCGCCCGCGCACGTGCATTGTTACTAAGCTCCCCACGTCAGTCAGCCCCCGGGCCCACCTCCTCCCTCCTCCACCGCACAGGGGCCCTCGGGCCTCCCTGCCCGCAGTTTATCCTCAACCTAAGAAGCTCCGTGACCACTTTTCACATGTCTGATTATGCCGTTTCCCTGTTTCAAGATAAAACCCAAACCCATCCGCGCCCCCAGCGTGGAGGTCCAGCGTGCTGCTCCAATCCGTCATCCTCTGGCTCTCTCGCCCGTTTCAGTTCCCCTGGGACCACAAGCTGCCTCGGGGCCTTTGCACATTCTGCTGGATCGGCCTACAAGCCCCTTCCCCTCATTCTTCCCCTGACTGTTCTCTCTCCCCCTTCAGGCCTCACTTTAAATGTCAAAAGCCTCTCTTCCGCAACCTTACAGAGCCCCCAACCCACCCCCAATTCCCTGTCTTCAGACCCCTTTCGGTATAGTTTCCGGCTTTGCCCCGATCCGTGCGTACGGGCGTTTGTCTCCCTCACTGCCCGGCTGGCCGGAAGAGCCAAACCTGCCGTGTTTGTTCGCCGTTCACCGAGCTCAGGGCCTGGTACGTGGGTCGGTCCGTTCCCATGTATAAACAGGTGGACAATCGAAGACTCGAGTCAGGAACGAAACCGGCACCAGAGAGAGAAGGCAGTGACTTCAGATTTCTCGCTACGATAATCCACCCCACTTCCCAGATGGGTGAAATCAGCCTCTGCGAGGAGTATGTCATCTCCGGAACAAATTGAAGCAATGCCGTCTCGAAGCTGGGGGACGGGAGCAAGCCACGGAACGCACAGCCTCACCACGAACCCCGGCCCCGGAGGAGCCCTGGGATCTGGAACCAAACTGCTTCTTCTGGTGTTTTATTTTTCTTTAAAAGATCATTAAATATCAGCCTTCACGCCAGATGACAGTTTTACAAACCCGTCCCAGTTAAAGGGCTCATGCTATAGGACAACGTGTCAGCACGCTCTCCCGGGATGTATGTTCCTGCCTCACGTAACGGCGAATGCTCACGTGTCGACTTTTCCAGCAGGGGGGGGGGGGAGGGATGGAAACCCACCTCACAGCACGGCTCAGGGAGGTGGTCTCCAGGGTTACGCAGCAAACAAGCCGGGCAAATGAGCACAGAGCCCGTGGAAACCTGTAAACCCAGCCCCAAAGCAGCGCCCGGCTGTCTGATAACAGGATCTACTCCAGGCCTTCCTCACTCCACAGATACTTCTCCAGCCGGGAAATAAGTAAGACACATCGGGTGTGTCGTATAACCACACTGCGTGGCGTTCTCCTCCTAGAGGAGAGCCTACTGTCACCCTGACCATGTCCAGTCCTCTGACAGCTCCCCGCGGTCGCCCGGTTCCTGACGGGGCACCTGAGACCGACCCCCCCCAATCTGTCTTCCCGGCCGGGGTCTCCCCTCTCCCCACCTTCTCCCCTCCTCTGATTCTGTCACCAAACATGTTTTCCCTCAGCTCGGGCTCCGGGCCTCGCCAGCCCTCCACAGACATCACCCTAATCCGACTAATTCTAGCCTTTCCTCAAAACCGGCTCTGACGTCGCAAAGGGGGCCGCAGGCCACGCCCTGGGCTCACTGCCCCACGGCTCTTCCTGGACCCGAGGGACACGGCCCCCCCACGTGCATCACAGACCTCCACCTCAGCACCTGCCCTCACCTGGGTCCTCACACCTGGAACACCTCCCCCCTCCCTCGGGAGTCTCTGGGTCAGGCCACACACACCTCCACCTCAGCACCTGCCCTCACCTGGGTCCTCACACCTGGAACACCTCCCCCCTCCCTCGGGAGTCTCTGGGTCCAGCCACACACACCTCCACCTCAGCACCTGCCCTCACCTGGGTCCTCACACCTGGAACACCTCCCCCCTCCCTCGGGAGTCTCTGGGTCCGGCCACACACACCTCCACCTCAGCACCTGCCCTCACCTGGGTCCTCACACCTGGAACACCTCCCCCCTCCCTCGGGAGTCTCTGGGTCCAGCCACACACACCTCCACCTCAGCACCTGCCCTCACCTGGGTCCTCACACCTGGAACACCTCCCCCCTCCCTCGGGAGTCTCTGGGTCCAGCCACACACACCTCCACCTCAGCACCTGCCCTCACCTGGGTCCTCACACCTGGAACACCTCCCCCCTCCCTCGGGAGTCTCCGCTCGCTGTCCTGAACCTCCTGGACCACCCCGTCCACCACGGCACCTCGCCACCCCCCCCGGCTCTGGGACCACCAGGTGCATGGGCATCTGTTCATCTGAGTGCACACCGTCCGTCTGTCCGTCCGTCCGTCTCCCTGCCGAATGGCGGGGTCAGCGGCTCGTGTGCTTGCTCGCTGCTCCCCACACCCGGAAAGGGCCCGGCTCATGGCGAGCAGCACTCGCGTGGTGATGAAACAAGCGACAACAAAGAACAGTCAGGCCTGCATCGCTTGAGACGCCGAGACCCTGAGTGACCCTCTGGGACGGGCGGGGCTGTGCCGAGCAGTTCGTTTGCAAACACCGGCTGAAACCTCCCCAGGGTCTCCCTTCCCCCAGGGGTTACGCCCTGACGGGGTTTCCCTCACCCCTCCCACGGTCCCTGTGGCGGCAGACGCACACATGTTGGAGCCAAAAGAAAGAAACCCGCTGAGGTCTCAGACTCCTCCCCATCATTAGCACCTTGCTTGTCACCCCAGCTCTGCCAGTGACAATTCTCCGGGATGGTCCGAGTCTCTCCTCACCCTCTGTGGCAGCTGCAGACGGGGAAGCCGTCCTTACAGGCGTGCTCCCTTGCGGGCATTAAATGGGGGAGCTTCCACGCGTCGTGATTACCTGGAGCTTTACCTGAGCCGTGGCTCTCCCCTTGGCGACCTGAACTCCCGGGCGGCCACGTCTTCTTCCTCTTTCCTTTCTGCCTTTGTCCCTTCTGCCGTCTATGAGGTCCGTCATGGCCCACCTTCCTGTTCTGAGCTCGAGATCCTAAAGGTCCTAATTCCTGAACCATCTTTAACCTCTTGTAACATAATTGTTTGTATGTGAAAAGTATCGTGGGGGAGGGGGGGAAGCAGAGCTCTGCCCAGCACGAGGTGTGAGATGCCTCTCCTGACCCCCCAAAGGTTTGCTCTGGGGGCCACCCCACAAATAAAGCAGTCACAGACACCAGACAGAACCACCAGGAACTGCTTCTGTCGCTGTGAAAATCTGCCACCATCCAGATTCCTGAGGGACACAGACCAGAGACACACGAGCTCCCGCTGCACACAGCCAAGCCCGGCCTCCCCGGTTCCGCTACAGGATGTTAAAAGCGTGCATGATAAACGTTACTTTGTTACTTGCAAACATTCACAGGAGTGGACACAAGAAGCCAGTCAGGTGAATCAATCCTAGGGCCAGCCAGAGAAGGGAAACTCGAGGCCTCAGTGCGGGGAAACCTCCAGGACAGAGCACACACCACTCAGCGGCTTCCTGGTGGACAAGGGCCCCTGGACGCAGGTGCAGAGTACAGGGACCCTCTGCACAGCAGGGAGGACACAGAAGGAAACAGCTCCTTCAGCTGGAGGCACACTCCTGCCCAGGGCCGCCTGCCGCAGAGGAAGTGGGGGCCACACTTTCTACTTTTTAAACGGTAGGAACAGTCCTCACACCTTCCCTTCCAGCTACAGATAAACCTCACCTCTAGGGCAAAAAAGAAAACAACAAAAAACTCCAGGTCCAAGGACCCTGCCTGCAGGTGTACAGCCACCCGAACGTGATCCACCATGAAGATTTCATCACCAGCCCTTTGGAATAGGAACCATCTCATCCAGAATCATTGAAACAGCTCACAACAGAGGTTCTGTCCATCTCTGGGGGACCGGCCGTCCACTGGCCGGAGGAGGTCAGACATGGCCGAGGATGGCACTTCTTGACAAATGCCAAGACCCTTGGCTGGGGGAGGGGCCTCCCCGACTCGACACAGACCAGCGGCAGGTGCGCCCGCGAAAGTCTAGCCTGTGTCAGAGTCGGCACCTCGCTCATTAGTCACAGCGGCACTGGCGTCTACCGTCCGCTAAAGTCCTCAGTGACGTCAGACCTGTCTCAGTGTGATGTCATCCACTGGCGTCTACCGTCCGCTAAAGTTCTCAGTGACGTCAGACCTGTCTCAGTGTGATGTCATCCACAAGCCTCACCCGTCACCAGCGTCACTCCTAAAAAATGGCTCTGAGGACCTGGCACTGTCAGCCTTCCTTTAAAAAGGGGGGAGAAATGCAGGCGTGCAGTGGGGCCGACGCCCAGCGTTTTCTAACAGCCGCGTGCGTGCCTGCGTGCGTGCGTGCAGCGCCCGTGACCTCGCCGGAGCCCGACTCGGCGGGCAGGTCGTGGAGGCGCTGCCCAGGTCCTTCCAGCGAGCTCCCGGCCACGTGGTGACGCCGGCCACGCTCTGAGCAGCAATGGGCTGCCCGGGACCTGTGTCGTCGTCTTCTAATTCTGCTGTGTTCAGACGTGGATTAAGGTCAGTGGAAGCCCCGGGCGCAGAAGAAAATACTGGGCCCCTTGTCATTAGAAAAAAAGTGTCAGGCTGGGGTTTTATGGGGTACTTTAGAAGTCAGGCCGGGGGCACGCGCCCAGGGAGCCCGCAGTTAAATCCGCCTCTGGCTGCGTCTAGTCCCGAGCACGCGCAGCGTAAGAAAGACTAAGCTCACGTCTGGAGGACTGGGACCCTCAGCCGTCCCCAGCCGAGGAGGTGTGGCACCTTCATGTGTCTGAAGGTGTGCATTTTGTCGAAGAATAAGAGATGGAGTTCCCTAGTCTGCCTTCAGAGAAGCACGGAGAAATGGCGTTGGGGAGGAGAAAAAGGCTAGGGAGGAAACAGTATGGGGAAGGTGGGTTTGGGGGAGGTCGTGGGCGGGCGGGGCAGAGCAGCAGGCAGCGGTGTGCACTGCAGTGTCTGCAGGGGACGTCTGTGCCTGAGGAGTGCTGCACCCTCAAGCAGGGAGCGAGGAACGACAAGAGGCGGGAGGGAGCCTTCCGGAACAAAGGAGGAAGGCTGAGGATGCAGGGCCGGCTAGAGAAAAGCTCAGCGCGCCCCAGGGCAGGTCCAGGCAGGTGGACGGGGAAACACTCCCTGAAGCACAGAAATGAGCTCCGTCCTTCAAACCGGGGAGCCCCTACGGCCCCTGTGCCTGCGGAATGGACGTGGCGTCACAGGGCCTAGCTCCACGCGGGCGGGGCGGGGCATACACGCTGCACCTGGCCCCGCCTGTGGCCACCTTCCCGAACGGAGGCCCCTCCTACTTCCCGTTTCTCCACCAGCAAAGCCGCGCACGCTCGCTCTCTGCGGTAGTCTTGTGAGTCAGGGAGGCTTCTCGGCCCCTCTGAGATTTTGTTGCTATTTTTCTAACTCTACCAGCCAATCCGTCTGACCTGGTGGTGGCACAGTGGACCAGATCATCAACCTGGGACGCTGAGGATCCAGGTTTGAAACCCCGAGGTCGCCAGCGTTAGCACAGGGTCACTGCCTATATCTATAATTCCACAGTCACTGGCTTGAGCCCAAAGATCACTGGCTTGAAGCCCAGGGTCGCTGGCTTGAGCAAGGGGTCACTCGCTCAGCTGGAATCTCTCCCAGCCTCCTGCCTCAAGGCATGTATGAGAAGCAATCAATGAACAACTAAAGTGGCACAGTGGTCTGACCTGTGGTGGCTCAGTAGATCAAGCGTCAACCTGGAACACTGAGGTTGCCGTTTCAAAACCCTGGGCTTGCCCAGTCAGGGCACGTGTGGGAGTTGATGCTTCCTGCTCCTCCCCCCATCTCTCTCTCTCTCTCTCCCTCTCTTCTAAAATGAATAAATAAATAAAAATAATTTTAAAGTAACACAGTGATGAGTTGATGCTTCTCACCTCTCTCCCTTCCTCTCTGTCTCTCTCTCAAGAGAGTTCTTACAGCAAACCTGACCTATGTAGACGAAATGTAACCCTCATGAGACAAGAGTAACTTGGGGGTATGATGTACATCCGTGTCACAGCCAGGTCTTGCGGTAAAAAGCCAAGCACGCGCTCGACAGCCCAGGGCACACAGCAGAGTCCGAGCCGGAATCCCCCAGACGCACCCTGGCCCCCGTCGGCGGAGGGAGAGCAGGCGTCAGGACGACCCACCTGCGGCACACACGTTCCCAGGAAGGGAAACTGCCCTTTGAAAACCAGGCGGGAAAAGCCCTGACAGACAGACAGACAGACAGACCCGGTAGGAACCTCCTCATCCTTGGACCCGGCCTCCTCTTCTTCCTCCCGTCAGATGTCAGAACCCCCGGAACCAGAACCAGGCCGAGTGGAAAGACGACCGAGTCAGGGACGGTGACTGCAAAGCCTCACGGCCCCCCCCCCTGTTCCTTCGCCTCCCCCCCCCCCCCCCCCGGCTTCCTCCGGCTCCTCGAGCAGAATTCCTGCCGTGTTTCACACGCTTTCGCTCCCCGTGCCGTCCCGAGGAGTGACCGGAGCCCTTGCCGGCTGGCCGAGAGCGGGCCCTGGATGCTTTGCCTGGCAAGTTCAAGGCAGCTGTTTTTTTTTTTTCTTAAATATGCTACTTCTGGTTTCTACTGAATAACCAACAACAAAAAAAAACTGTTTTCCCCAGGCAGAGCTCTGAAGATTTCAGAAACCCAGCCCTGGGGAAAAGCTCACAGGGACGTCTTTGTCCTCACTTGGCCTGATGGCTAAATACGGAGTTGGGGTCCCTCGGGCACAAGCCTCCGCTCACCCCACAGCCTCCCTGACCAGAACTACCCCCCCACACACACACACACACCCAGGTGGGTCTGAGGACAGATGCATTTTCTGCCCACTGGACCCACACAGTCTCACTGACCCCAACGGCAGGCTGGCACTAAAAATATAAAACAATTAGGAAAGCAACTTGGCCAGGGGGAGAAAAAAAAAGCCCCCCCCCCGGGGAGGGGGGGAAACAAGCCACTCCACAGAGACCAGGCCTGTGGGCAGCGCCGTCCGGGACAGGCTGCGAGGGCAGGAAGGGTGGGGGAGGAAGGGACCCGCCCTCCCCCATCCTCCCCTCCTCCCTCCTTCTGCACAAACATCCAGGTCACTCATCTTGCAAATCTCAAGTACACTTTGTTTTCTCTCCAATTAATCATTCCCACACTCAGGAAGATGACCGCCTTCCCTCAGCAGAAAAGGAAAATTCTTTGCAAACTGACACGTGGGAGGCCAGCCAGGCTCCCGGGCCGAGATGTCCTGTCCCCGCCAAGACGCCGCGCGCCCGGAGTCCATCAGGCGGGGCGGTCACCGATGGAGGCGAGGGGGGTTCCAGGGAAAACCCTCCGAAAAGCCCTTCCACACGCACGCAGCTCAGAGAGGGAAACAGAGGTTTCTTCTTCTCCGGGCCACTGCTATCCTCCCCGGGGGCTCGTCCTGAAGTCACACAAGGAGGAGGAAGGGCCAGGGTCAGGCCGGGCAGGCAGTGGCGGAGGTGGGGCACCGCCCGCCCGGGCTCTGCCAGCCAGCCAGCCGCTTCCTTAAATAACGCGAACCTCCCAACACCGTCTTCAGAAACTTCTCAGGGGCTTGAAAGCCAACGTGATCTCAAAAAGGGGGTTGGGGGGTGGGAATTCCAAAAGCGATCCCTGTAATAAGACCGAATGAAACCACCACACCGCCCCGCCTCAAAAAAAAGACAGACACGCTCAAAAGAGAGTTTCCACAGGAGAATATTCACTTCCCGAGCAAGTCAAGTCTCCCCAGTTTAAAGAGACGTATCACACATGCCAGGAAGAGGGGGGGGAAATGTGTGAGGAATGACAAGTCACTCACTCACGATGGGTGTGGCTTCGGTTTTACATTCTTGCCTTCCTGAAGCTCTGTCTCTTTTAAAGCTGGGGTTTTGCAATCCTGCTGGCTGTTTTCCCAGGAGAAAAAGGAAAATTTGGGTGGAATAAGAGAAAGGACGCCTACAATTTGGAAACCAGCTCTCCGGTCTCTCGTTCTGGGGGTGGGGGTGGCGGAGGGTATATCTACTCTCCACTGAAGCGGTCAGACAGAACTCTGACGGTGCTCTGGGGTCACGTGGGGCGACCACCCACGTGGGGCCCACACTGGAGGGGCGAGGGGAGTGGGCACGGGTCACAGGGAAACGGTTCACCCTTCACCCTAGACCCCCCCCCCCATCGGCAAACCGTGGCCCGCAAGCCACGGGCGGCTCTTCGGCCCCCTGAGTGAGGCTCTTCCACAAAAATACCACATGCAGGTGCTGCCTCGATAAGGAATGTACCTGCCTCATATGCAGTTTAAGTTTAAAAAATCTGGCTCTCAAAAGAAGTTTAAGTCGTTGTACTGTTGATATTTGGCTCTGTTGACTAATGAGTTTGCTGACCCCTTGAGACGATTTTCTGAGTGCCCGGCCCCCGTCTCTGGGATGACGACGAAACCCACGGAGAACAGGGATGTGGTCTCCTTCCCTCCTCTTCCTCCCCGGCCGCATTCGGGACTCAGGGGTGCCCTGGTGTCTGACGCTGTGCGTCTTCTCGCCGAGGAGCGTGGGGGTGCGGAGGGCGTGGCCAATGGTTCACAGCATCGCTGCCCAGACCACCTCGGCATCTCCTCAGGATAAGGAGGGGCGGGTGCCTGAATCTAATGGGGGTGGGGGGTGGGAGGGGGAGGGACGGAGGCTTGGCAGCTCTTGCTGACCTTCCTCCAACGCCCTCCCTGTCCGCCGCAGGAGCCGGGCCCTTCCATGGGGGTTGCTCCTCACCGGCCTCCCAGCGAGTCCCGAGGCCAGCAGCCTCTGCCTCCAGCCACCCGGTCACGGCTCTCAGCCTCTGCCTCCAGCCACCCGGTCACGGCTCTCAGCCTCTGCCCCCAGCCACCCGGTCACGGCTCTCAGCCTCTGGCCCCTCTGGTCCCCGCCTGTCTGGTGGGGCGTGCATCTTTTTCACGCCTTTGCCTTCTCGCGTCAGAGGTGCTTTGGAAGGACAAGAGACAGTCATGTGCTCCATCTGCCACGGATCACTGGAAGTCACTGCCACCTCTTCTCTCCTTATGAACCTTCCCGGCCAGATGCCAACATCCCAAGGCACAGGGACCACACAAATGGGACTATGACTTGTCCCTGGGACCCAGGGCAGTCCAGGGCCATGGCAGATATTCCGAGATTTGTTGAAGACATGAACCCTTTTAAAAGCGTCAAAAGATCGCAGGAGGGCCCTGGCCGGTTGGCTCAGCGGTAGAGCGTCGGCCTAGCGTGCGGAGGACTCGGGTTCGATTCCCGGCCAGGGCACACAGGAGAAGCGCCCATTTGCTTCTCCACCCCTCCGCCGCGCTTTCCTCTCTGTCTCTCTCTTCCCCTCCTGCAGCCAAGGCTCCATTGGAGCAGAGATGGCCCGGGCGCTGGGGATGGCTCTGTGGCCTCTGCCTCAGGCGCTAGAGTGGCTCTGGTCACAACATGGCGACGCCCAGGATGGGCAGAGCATCGCCCCCTGGTGGGCAGAGCGTCGCCCCTGGTGGGCGTGCCGGGTGGATCCCGGTCGGGCGCATGCGGGAGTCTGTCTGACTGTCTCTCCCTGTTTCCAGCTTCAAAAAAAAAAAAAAAAAAAAAAAAAAAAAGATCGCAGGACTTGCAGATGGCCGAGCGCCCTCAGACGTCTGGGTTACCGCCCTTTCTGGCACAGCGGTATCTCTCCACCCCCTCTCCTAGGGCCAGACTTGACCCTCTGCACTCATAACCTAACCCCTTCCCAAAACGTCCCTGGAGCAGTGGCTTTCCAAGCTAGAATAGAGAGCACGCTTCACTCTCCACCACACGCTCCCGGATCCTAACAGAGAGAAAGTCACCCCTCACAGGGGGCCCGCCTGCAGCTACAGCTCCATCTCACTGAAAGAGCTGGTCCTGATTCACTAAACTGGCTCACGTCGCACAGCCTGCCAGAGGGTCGGGACCCACCGTTTGGAAGCTTTTCATTCGTCCTTTCGATTCCAGCTGGGACCTGGTGGGCGCAGGGGAAACCCTTCCCCGCCTCCCTGAACCAGGGGCTCCATGTCTGTCCTTCCTGGGCCTGAAGTGTCTGACCCCTGTATGTTATCTCTGACCAGATGGGCTGGGTCTGTGGGTAGCAGGAGATCTCAGACCCAAGAGAACCGAACACAGACGTCCGTGCAAAAAAAAACATGTGCACGCCTGTTCATAGCGGCCTGACTCGCCACAGCCAACAGGAGGTAACAAACACATGTCCATCAACAGATGATAAAGAAACAAGGGCGCCTGACCAGGCGGTGGCGCAGTGGATAGAGCGTCAGACTGGGACGCAGAGGACCCAGGTTTGAGACCCAAGGTCGCTGGCTCAAGCAAGGGGTTACTCGCTCTGCTGTAGCGCTGGGTCAAGGCACATATGAGAAAGCAATCAATGAACCACTAAGGTGTCACAATGAAAAACTGATGATTGATGCTTCTCATCTCTCTCTGCTCCTGTCTGTCCCTATCTATCCCTCTAACTCTCTCTCCCCTCCAAACACACCAGAGCCTCTGCCCCCACCGACTCTCAGCCTCTGCCCCCACCGACTCTCAGCCTCTGCCCCCACCGACTCTCAGCCTCTGCCCCCACCGACTCTCAGCCTCTGCCCCCACCGACTCAAAGCCTTTGCCCCCACCGACTCTCAGCCTCTGCCCCCACCGACTCTCAGCCTCTGCCCCCACCGACTCAAAGCCTTTGCCCCCACCGACTCTCAGCCTCTGCCCCCACCGACTCTCAGCCTCTGCCCCCACCGACTCTCAGCCTCTGCCCCCACCGACTCAAAGCCTTTGCCCCCACCGACTCTCAGCCTCTGCCCCCACCGACTCTCAGCCTCTGCCCCCACCGACTCAAAGCCTTTGCCCCCACCGACTCTCAGCGGTCCTGCAGGAGGCTCTTGAACCCACACTCGTAACTAAACCCAGACCTCGGGACATCTCAGCTGCATCAGCACGGGTCCTCAGAGTCCTAAGTCCCAGGTTCCCACGACAAGAATCATCCTTAATGGGCCCATAGTCCCCCCAACCAGACAGACAGGACACCCCCTGCTCTCTGCCACCAGGACGGCGAGCAGAGACTTCTGCTCAGAGTGAGATGAAGAAGCTGCAAAATCAAACTCTGCTAAACACGTCACGACACCCTCGCATCTCAACCAGAACTGAACGCTGAAAACCAGGCCCTGGCCAGTTGGCTCAGTGGTAGAACATCAACCTGGCATGTGGAAGTCCTGGGTTCGAGAGGCACCCATCTGCTTCTCTACCCCTCCCCCTCTCCTTTCTCTCTGTCTCTCTCTTCCCCTCCCACAGCCAAGGCTCCATTGGAGCAAAGTTGGCCTGGGTTCTGAGGATGGCTCCATGGCCTCTGTCTCAGGTGCTAGAATGGCTCTGGTTGCAACAGAGCGATGCCCCAGATGGGCAGAGCATTGCCCTCTGGTGGGCACACTGGGTGGATCCCGGTGGGGTGCATGCGGGAGTCTGTCTGTCTGCCTCCCCACTTCTCACTTCAGAAAAATACAAAAAGAAAAAAAAAAGCCACCCAGGACCAAAGGGCCAGGCTCCCCAGCGTGCTTTGAACCTCAACAGTGATCCAGTGCATTCGATCCTAAAACACAGGCCGCGTGAGGCTCAGCAGTTCTCAGCCACGCTTTGTCCTGGCCTCACGAACGCGAGTTCTAACTTTTTGTGGTAAAACTGCGGTCTTCAACACGCAGCTGACATAAATGATCTGACCTCCGACGCATACGCACTCCAATGCTGGGATCTTAGAGCAAAGACAGCCTCTTTCTTGAGTATCCTCTAGGACATACCGGTTAAAGGTCAAGCCATCTATACTTGACCTGTGCAGCTGCGAGGACCTACCCGGTCAGCAAGTCGGTGCATCTATCACTGGGCAGCTCTGATGGCTGGGAGAGTCCTCTGAGGTCCAGACAGTCTTCAGACCCCGGTGGTTTCATCCATGGCCTCAGGTCAGGACCACAGACAACAAACTCAGGCCCCTCCCCCAGGTGAGGGCTACTGGCCACTGCTGGCCAAGCTGCACACAGTCAGTCGGAGGTTAGTGTACTTAAGGGGCCCTTCCAGGCCCTCATTTCTCAACAGCTGTTGAAAGCACAGTGGTCTGAAACGACCTTACACACATTTAATAAGCAGACGAATACCTGACCCAAGTTCTTTATCTCAAACCAACCTGGTGGAGGGGACCCTTGGAAAGAGGGCGCCTGCTGTCACGTTGTCCCAAATATTTCCCAAGTCACTGCCACCCTCCTTCAAAGCACGGCTCTTAGATGCACAGGTATGCACCATCATCAGCGGGTGAACAAAGTGCTCCAACAACC
Source organism: Saccopteryx bilineata (assembly GCF_036850765.1). Lineage (NCBI taxonomy): Eukaryota > Metazoa > Chordata > Mammalia > Chiroptera > Emballonuridae > Saccopteryx > Saccopteryx bilineata. The sequence goes on along the minus strand of NC_089500.1, from coordinate 80,210,554 downwards.
TTCCTGAGAGGGGGACCGAGAGAGGTGTCCTCCTGACGCAGGTTTTTCTAGTTGGCTCATGAGTGAAGTCTGGTCGGGTATGACAACCGTCCAAAGAGCTATGCAGAATCTAATAAAATAGTTCCTTTGTGTAAGAGAGAACAGACTGGCATAAACCTTGTGTCCAATGAGACACTAATGGTGTTCCGTGAAATGTACGACACCGTGAAGTAAGAATGTGGATGGGCCTGACCAGGCGGTGGCACAGTGGATAGAACATCGGACTGGGATGCGGAGGACCCAGGCTCACGACCCCAAGGTCACCAGCTTGAGTGCAGGCTCATCTGGTTTGAGCAAAAGCTCACCAGCTTGGACCCAAGGTCGCTGGCTCTAGCAAGGGTTTACTCGGTCTGCTGAAGGCCCGCAGTCAAGGCACATATGAGAAAGCAAGCAATGAACAACTAAGGTGTTGCAACGAAAAACTAATGATTGATGCTTCTCATCTCTCTCCATTCCTGTCTGTCTGTCCCTGTCTATCCCTCTCTCTGACTCTGTCTCAAAAAAAAAGAATGTGGATGGTTCTGAGCGACACCGAGGAGAAGCCTGAGTCTGGGACCTGCAGGTCAAAGCCCGGGGCCTTGGGTGCCGACCTGCAGCACGTCTGTTCATATCGGGGGGCAGGGCCTGCCCCCCAATGCGGGAAGTGGGCTCAGAGGTACAGGAGGCTTCCTCTGCTGTCGCACACAGAGTGGGTTCTAGTGGAACCAACAGGAAATGGGGGCCTGCTTGGGTTTTCCAAAGACCGCAGGTGAAACTTCAGGTGACAGTTTGACTTTAAAAAGTCACGTTATAATCCAATCACAGAAAAGGAAACGGCAGGTCACCTCTGGAAACCTAGGGAAAGAACTGTTCCCGTTGAGACTCAGCACCAGCAACGCTGACCACCGACAGAGACCCCTTTGGCAAAGGAGCAGAGAGCAACCAGCCAGACGTGTGCCGTTCATCCGCTTCCTCCCAGGGACGCGGGGACAGGAGCCTTCGCACCCGGGACAGCGCCTCCCTCTGAGCAGCTGTGCAGAGAGGAGCAGGAGAAGCGACTCGTGTGCACGAGAACTCAGTCCTGAGATGGGGCCCAAACCCCACGTGCACGGCAAGCCCCCCAGCGCGGACCCGGGACAACCCTCCTGCAGCGTCCATGGCGGCCACGGAGTCCACAGCGTCTCGGGGGTGAGAAACAGGCGTGAGGGGAGCCAAGCCCAAAGGCACCACCAGGGGGCACTCAGTGGCTTTCCTGACCCAGCGGAGCCATCCTGGGGTGGCAGCTGGTGCCTTCTTTGGTCTCCCCAATTCCAAGAGCCCCAGTGTTCTACATGAAGCAGCATAAACACGGGCTAGTCAGGCAGGGCCCCCCAGGAAACCCACTCTGGGCCTGAGGTTCTCTGGCCATTGACTGGACAGATATATCCTGCATCCACTGCGGGAGATCCCTATTAGACCGAGGGGGGGGGGTGTGCCTGACACAGAAGGACAGCAGGGGACGCGTGCGGGGCTACCCTGCATCCACCGCGGGAGATCCCTATTAGACTGGGGGGGGGGCCTGACACAGAGGACAGCAGGGGACGCGTGCGGGGCTACCCTGCATCCACCGCGGGAGATCCCTACTAGACCGAGGGGGGGGGTGCCTGACACAGAAGGACAGCAGGGGACGCGTGCGGGGCTCCCAAAGAGTTTACAGTCTCCTCAAGACGTGAGAAGAATAACGTCCCGGTCATGCTCCTGGTCGGCCCCAGGTCTTTTAAACTGGCTTTGAAAACGGGCCCTGGCCCACATCCCAGAACCTGTCCCCTTGACGGGACTCGGCCACCATCGGAGCATCAGGCCCGTCTGTCCCCTCAGCCCGGCGGAGCGGCTGGGGGGACGGTCCCCAGCGGGCCTCCCACATGAAGGTCCTTGTGTTCTGTCCCCGGTTTGAACGGGGAGGAGGAAGTGGGGGGGGGCGCGGACCCGAAGGATGAGGGAGGCGTTCACAAATCGGTCAATGAAAATAATCCAAACTGGAAAAAATGTCTCTAGACCCACGGGATGTTTAGAGAGTGAGTCACAGGTGATTTCAACAGCCTGCTCTCTGCTTTCCCAGTGTTTTTGCAAAGTCCGACGCTGACCGCCTCCCTCACAAGAGAGAGGTGCGGACAGGCCTTCGCGGGCAATGGTCCGAGAGAACGTGACTGGGGTCAGAGCCGTGGTCCTGGGGTGGATGGGAGAGCTGGCCTGGCAGTCCACTCCGAGGTTTCAGGAAGCAGGGCCACACCAACCCCCACTTCCCACTCTGTCCTGTCACATGGACGTCCCTGCACGTCAGGATCCAGGGAGAGAGGATTTTTGTTTGTTTGTTTGTTTGTTTGTTTGGCTTAATATTTTTCTGAAGTTGGAAACGGGGAGGCAGAGAGACAGAGTCCCGCATGCGCCCGACCGGGCTCCACCCGGCATGCCCACCAGGGGGCGATGTTCTGCCCATCTGGGGCGTTGCACCGTTGCAATGGGAACCACTCTAGCGCCAGAGGCAGAGGCCATGGAGCCATCCTCAGCGCCCGGGCCATCTTTGCTCCAATGGAGCCTTGGCTGCGGGAGGGGAAGAGAGAGACAGAGAGGAAGGAGAGGGGGAGGGGTGGAGAAGCAGATGGGCGCTTCTCCTGTGTGCCCTGGCCGGGAATTGAACCTGGGACTTCCACACGCCAGACCGATGCTCTACCACTGAGCCAACTGGCCAGGGCCAGGAGAGAGTTTTTAAACCAAGGCCGACACCCCCCTGTGGTGCTGAGCACAAGTGTCTCTGCCTGCAGGCAGTGCCCGGCTCCTCCTGGAGGATGCACCTGCTGGGCTCTCCTGGTGACAAGGAAGAGCCCACAGCCTGTGGTCACGAGGGTCTCCAATGAGGACACCTGGAGAAGCGAGCAGAAGGCACGCCAGAGGGGACGCTGTGTGCGCGGCGCCCAGGGGGCCTTGTGGGAAACAGAGACATGCTGTCCCTGGGCCTGCTCGGTCATTCGACTCGCTCAGCTTGACTTGGGGCGTCTCCTTCACGATCCAGTCCTCTGTCACCGTTCCAGAGTCCACCGTCCCCGCAAGACAGGCTCGGGAACAGCCTCTCCATGTTCCACAGCCACCGCCACCAGGGTTTGCTCCTGCCTCTGCCTTCTTCTCGTCCTCGGAGCCAGCCCCCACGGGGAAGAGCCTCTGTCCCTGTGGGGCGGAGAGGTGACGGTGGCCTGCAGGTACCCATGTGGGGTCCACAACCACCACCCTGAGTCCAAGGGTTTCCAGGACCAAGTAATGGGAGGCCGAAGAAAGGCCCCCCTCCAACGGGAGCTGTGGACAGGCAGGTTCTTGGAGGGGACAGTGTGACCAGCGGACACCTACCATGACCTGCCCGGTAAAAGCCATTCTCCTAAGCAGATTTCTAGGTTCTGTACAAGGTAGGCGAGTAGACGATGACAGGTGTCTCATCGGCACTAGAATCTAATCCAGCCAATGAGAACCCCGGGGGCCCTACGGGGTGTGTTAAAACAAGACACGTGTCTTTGGTGCAGTCTGGTATATGGAGCTGGATACAGACATTTAAATACTTCAAAACAGTGACTTTGAAATGCAGATGAACGTGTAAAAAATAAAGTGCATGTGGATGAGCCCTACCTACAGCAGAGCCGCAAGCGTTCAGACTTGGCTGGAATTCCACAAGCTGAGTGTGATGAGCTCTCAGCTGCTCCTTGACATTTGGGGGACCCCCTCCCCGACCTAATCCAGTGGTTCTCTGGGAAAGAGCAAGTCCGTCACCCAGAGAGCAACCGACAAGGTCTGGAGGCATTTCAACCACCATGACCGGGAGGAGGGGACCAGGCAGAGACGGCCTGGGTGACCCCACATCCCAGCACGCACAGGCACCCCGATGACAAAGGGACACTTAGTCCCCGCTGTACTGAGGATTAAAACCCCACTGAAGGTTGTGAGGAAGGTGAGAATCCAGCCCACCTGGAGAGGAAGAGTCCAGCTGGCCCGGGGTCCCCAAGTGCGGAAAAGCTCCCCGGGCGGATGAGCCCCGGAGCCACTGACCACCAGAGCAGCAGAGCCGAAAGGGGGGGCGCTGAGACCAGAGTCCAGTGCCCCAAGGGGGGACGCAAGACTGTCCTCAGAGACACCGTGTCAACAACGTCCTGAACCCTCTGAGCAGTACAATTGCTCATGTACCTCAGGGGGAGTCCACCTTTTTATACCTGCCGCCCACTTCTGTGTCTCTGTTAGTAGTAAATTTTCTAACCGCCCACCGGTTCCACAGTCATGGTGATTTATAAAGTAGGGAAGTAACTTTATAAAATTTATAAAGCAGAGTGACAGCAAGTTAAAGCATATAATAATAATTACTTACCAAGTACTTTTGTTGGATTTTCGTTAAGTTTGGCAGAATAAATCTTTATAAAACAACTTACTATAGTTAAATCTATCTTTTTATTTATTTATTTGGTTGCTCCGCTACCGCCCACCATGAAAGCTGGAACGACCAATAGTGGGCGGTAGGGACCAGGTTGACCACCACTGACTGCTGTACATCCTCGAGCCTCTTGACCAGGTGTCCCCAAACTACGGCCCACGGGCCACATGCGGCCCCCTGAGGCCATTTATCCAGCCCCCACTGCACTTCCAGAAGGGGAACCTCTTTCATTGGTGGTCAGTGAGAGGAGCACTGTATGTGGCGGCCCTCTAACGGTCTGGGGGACAGTGAACTGGCCCCCTGTGTAAAATGTTTGGGGACCCCTGCTCTTGACCATCCAGAGTACGACTGGTTTATTTTAAAAATGTGTAAGGCAACATTAAATAAAGGCAAATGTATGCTCTTCTTGTTTCCATAAACTGGTTATCAAACAAATATGATTTTAAGTTATTAAAACTGGAACTGGAACTCATTTCATTTTTTGAAAAAAAATACTCACTCCTGGGGGTCAGCCAGCATGAAAAAAACTCACAATTCAAAGGGTTAAACATTCTCCTAAAGCAGTGGTTCTCAACCTGTGGGTTGCGACCCCGGCAGGGTCGCCTAAAGCCATCGGAAAATACATAATGCATATCAGGTATTTACATTCCGAATCATAACTGTAGCAAAGTTACAGTTATGAAGTAGCCACCAAAATTATTTTTTGGCTTGGGGTCACCGCAACGAGGAACTGTACTGTGGGGTCACGGCGTTAGAAAGGTTGAGAACCACTGTCCTAAAGCAAGAGATTTCAAAAACAACTCTCCCTCACCACGACCAGGAGAATGCCAAAAACACCAAACCCCCTTTCCGGAAACGGCCGGGCAGCTTGCGACCGGAGCTGCTGAAACGCCCGTCCCCGCAGTCCACGCGTGTGTTAGGGTGTTTCTGCGACCAAGACCCCAGTAGCCTGCGACCGGGGGTCCCCACTCAGATTCTTCTATCACACGAACAATCGGGGCCCCTGCCACTCAGCAGCGGCGACCCCTGAGATGGGCTGCCGGCTGACGGACGCAGACGCCACTGAAAATCGTTGAAGTATCGATCAAGAGCGCACTTGATTTCCCAAACACATCTGTGAAGCAGGTTCCGTTACTTGGCCCATTTGACAGACGAGGAAGGTGAGTCCCAGGGAGGTCAAGTCCCTTGCCGGCCCGAGGCGAGAGGGCCGCCAACGGCAGTTTCAGGATCCAAGCCCCCCCCCCCCCCCGCCGGCCGGACCCAGTAACACGGAGGAGGAGGCTGCCGCTGGCGGAGTGGTAGGAAGCCTCACGAGTCTGTGAGGACTTCAGGAAACACCGCCACCCCTGACCTCCACACTGGCTCCACCCGAGCCTCGCTTGCCCTCCCGACTACAACACCGGAGGGCTCCGCTCTGAGGGACGCAGGACTGGCTGCACCCGAGCCTCGCCCACCCTCCCGACTACAACACCGGAGGGCTCCGCTCTGAGGGACGCAGGACTGGCTGCACCCCCAGGACGCAGGACTGGCTGCACCCCCAGAACTCGGTGGCCGGGCGTGAAGGTTCCCTGCACCCAGCGCTGCAGGACAGCCCGTGTGTCCAATGTAACGACAGGCGCCATGTCCATTAACTGTCCACCACGAGAACGCGCATATGAGACAAGGCCAATGGCCTCTCCTGTGCTAACAAACAACCCTGGACAAGAAGAACGAACGGATGTCCCACACCCTTGTGGACAGAGACCTGGAACTACTGACCTGAGGCGACCCAGTGCGCCCCCCACTGAGACCACCCAGGGGCACAGGGCTAGAGGCGATTTAAAACTCCAGGAGCTTTGCTCATGAGGCCAGCTGCTGAAAAGCACACAACTCCCAGAGCTTCACAGATGATGGCTCCTGAGGGACACAGGTTGTGACCCACAGCGGGGCGCCCCGAGACCACACTGGCTGTGCCCACGCAGACACGCCACGAGCTGGGCTGAGCCTGGCTTTCTGTGGGCTTCGATTTCATCAGCAAGGACTGCCTGGGACTCGGCAAGCAACACTGTGCCGTGTCTCCAAACTGTGACGTGTCTGCTGTCCCCAGGAGGCAGACAGAACAGACACCGGCCACAGCGACTGCTGCGGATACCACGGGGACAGACTGACCTGCCCAGGACTGACACACGGACCCGTCTCTCCGGGCCCTGCCTCCTTCCTCACGGCCCAGAGGGAGGACGGCATCTCTGGTTGTGAGCAACAACCAATTTAGGCGGATTCAGGAAACCGAAAATGCCCACTGATGACACCGCACCCTGGACCTCTGCTTGTCAGACTTCAGGTCAGAGTCAACACGAGCTTCGCCGGGCCGGGGGGGGGGGGGGGGGGAGGGCGGAGTTAAAGAGCGGGGACCCTGGGCCCTGAGGAGCCCTGTGAGGCTCAGGGGACTCAGGAACGTGCCTGCACCAGCTTCTCCGTTTCCCTCGTCTCCGCCACAGAGCGAAGGGCAACCTGAGGGGTCCCGGAAACAAAAGGAGGTCTTGGGTGCTGGTTTTCTGAAGCAGCAAAGGGGGGGGTCCTAGAGAAGCCTGCCCTTGCTGGCCCGTCCTGGGAGGGAGGGCCCCTGGAGCCCAGGGTCACGTGGCAGGGCGAAAGGAGAGGGTGCAGCAAGGCTCCGACTCAGCGAGGACCAGAGGACCGGGGACTCCATCACAGGACAACAGCCCCAAGTCCTTCCCCTGGACTGGCCCCCTCGGCCCCCCAGGGAGAAAGGCTGAGGAGGGAGGGCTGGGGGGCAGGAACGGGAAGGACCAGGCCCTGAGCACATTCGGTGTCAGCTGCACAGGAGAGCTGTCTGGGAGGAAAGGGAGCGTCCCCTTTCACTACTATACCAGAGCACCATGTGGTGTGCCCAAGGAGGACCCAACGTTAGGAAGTCCCATGACGAGGACAAAGACCAAATCGGTTCACCCGGTCTCACACGCAGCACGGTACAGCCAAGGAGAACGAAGGCTGCGGCTGATCCAGCGGCAGTCAAGACGGTCCCGGTTCAGAGCTCTGACTCTGGAACCCGGTGAACGCAGAGCCACCGGCCCTACCCGGGGCCTCTCCTAAATGGTAAGAAAAAAAAAGTCTACCTGGGAGCCAGGGTCCAAGGAGCACGCCGGCCTGAGACGACCAGGATGTGAACGAAGAGAACAAGTCATCCTGCCCAGCAGATACCCTCAAGAGACACCAGAACTGAGGAGGTGGGGGAACGAGTGTCCCTTCAGCCTTCCTGAATAACAACCAGGTGAGAGTGCATCCCTTAAAACACCTGATGGACAGCAATCCTACTTCCGGAAACCTATCCAAGAGAAACCAATGAGGATGTGACCGTTTCCATGGCAACGCTTGGGAGCAGCCTGAAGGTGTCACGGTGTTCGAGAAACCACAGCATCGGAGTCTACGGCGGGTTAACGGAGAACCGTGCAGAAACTCAGACCCCAGGTGTATATCACTGGCATAAAAACCTCTGGCCTCAAAGATTAAACCTGAAAAGTAGACCCACAGGATAGTCTTCATGGTTCCATTTTTAAAAATATATCCCTTGTACGTGTGTGAGCATAGAAAAATATGGAACGCATGCTGATCTTTTCCCCACATGCACCTGACTTGATAGGACGAGGTGACACTTCTGTTTTGCTTGGCTCTGTTTTATAATTTCTCAGGAATGCAGAAAGCATGGATACTTCCAAAAAATTTTTTAAAAACAAGAAGAAGGAAACTTTTTTTTTTTTCAGAGCTCACCAGCACATACACAGTGCCCAGGAGAAGTCATCAAGATGACATGCGAATCTGGGAGGCACTCATGGCTTTTTTAACTGGTCTGCAGGAAGGGTTCTGCAACGCCACGTACCACAGCCCCCCTCACAAGGCACGAACCCCAGGAGCTCCTAAAAGACTCCATGAAAACCTGCTCGATTCAGTTTCACAGGGTTTGCCAAACACCTGTGACCCCCCCCAACACCTCTGACCCCCCAGACACCTGTGACCCCCCAAACACTTCTGACCCCCCCGACACCTGTGACCCCCCCAAAGGCCTCTGAACCCCCAGACACCTGTGACCCCCCCAGACACCTCTGACCCCCCCAGACACCTCTGACCCCCCCCAGACACCTGTGACCCCCCAAACACTTCTGACCCCCCCGACACCTGTGACCCCCCCGACACCTGTGACCCCCCCAAAGGCCTCTGAACCCCCAGACACCTCTGACCCCCCGAGACACCTCTGACCCCCCCCCAGACACCTCTGACCCCCACCCACCCAAACACCTGCAGTTCAAAGGGCTCACTGACAACATAGAAGGAACTCCACACCAAAGTAATCAGAACAGGGGACCATCTGGAAGCCCCGCCTCCTAGGAACCAGACGGCAGGAAGTGAGCACCCTAGGACCAGGGGAAACCATGATAAAGGGCTTCCCATGCCTGGACTGCACTCATGGCTCGGAGGGACCGGGCCTGCCCTGTGGCGTCCAGCAGACGCCACTCTGGAGACTGGCTAAGCAGCAGGCTCCAGCCCCAACGAAGAGAGCGCTCTCTGAGACGCGCCTTCTCCATCACTGGAAACAGTGAGGCAAGAAGCGGACACCCAGCCACCAGGTCTTTAACAGAAGATACTTCTCGTGGCCAAGGCTGCACCAAGGGTCCTCCGGCTCCAAGAGCCTCTGGGCGGCCACCAAGGAGGGCCAGCGCTGCACAGCCTCCCCAAGTCAGTCCGCCCACGTCAGGACCCATCTGGAGGACATGCCTACCAGTCCCAGCCAGTGCCCATCACGGTCCCCGAGTCAGCAGAACTAGGCACCTTACCTCCGTGGTCTCTCCAGCCCTGGCCCCAGGCTGGAAATGGTGTAAGTACAGCTCCTCGGGGCATTCACACATTCCTGTGTCCACCTCTGAGACCATGTCCTGTGGGCCTACCCACATCCAGAGGGACCAAGACACGCCCCACCCCCAGGGCCAAGGGTCATCAGGAGATAACCCTTTGGGAAAGAAAAACTTTCTCCAAACAAAGACAAGGAAAAAGACCCAGGAGGTAAAAGTGAATAGTTTTATTTACACACTCACACCCCAGCCCCAAGCATCATTCTTTTCCCTCCTTTTCTCAAAGAATTGGAGAAAGTGACCAGAGAAATAGGACACCTTAACAAAAAATTTAGACAACACCCCCCATTTTCAATCTACTTTCACGATAACTATTAACAACAGTGTTTCCAATGAATTGAAACAGAAAGGCGCGACAGTAACCTCGGACTCAAGTCTTTGCTTTGTTTTCTCTGTAACTGTTTTGTAACGACAAAAAAAAGAAAAAAAGAAAAGAAGTGTTCTGCCTGTTTGTCCCATTATTTTGATTAGATATCCTGGCTCCTTAATGTCCTCAAGGCCCCATTCCCAGTATGCCCCCCACCTCCCCCACCTTCCCAGGGTGCCTCTCAATCCGGGGGTCCCAAGGGGACATAATCCCAGAAACTGGAAAAGAGTATCTTTTCAAGAACAATGAAAAGTTACACCCGGGCTGGTCTAGCTCAGCAGCTCCTTGCTTGCCCAAGGTCATCTGACTCTTCGTCCACGAGAAGAAACTGGGGCAGCTGGAGAAGAGGGAGGGCGCAGAACGAAAAAGGCAGCTCAGGTGACAAGCCCGCGGTGGCCAGAAACGCCTCCTGGAAACACGTGCCCAGACCGGAGCCGACCTCGGCCCCCTGCCCAGACCTCCGGACCCCCGCCCAGCCTCCTCGGTGGGAGCGGAGGCCAGTGTTGAGTTGGGGTCCATTCCGAGGCCCTCTGCGGAGAGGGAATTACCCAGAATCCCCTGGGACTTTCGCCAGGGCCCTTGGCAGCCCCGGGCACTCTTCGATACTACCTCCCGAAGACGGTTTCAATGTGGTTCTGTTTCCTAAGCTCGATTTTCGAAACCCTGTAACCTCACCCAGGTGCTCTGAAAATTACCTATGCACTGAATTGTAAGTGATCCTTAAAAGCTGAGACTCCGCGTTGGTACCACAAACAGAACTGTTCAAATTACTCCCCGCCCCCACCCCTCGCCCCAACTGGGGCCGGAGCCTCCCGCAGGGAGAGGCAGCCGGAGGTCCCAGCCACGATTCCTCAGCAGCGTTCTTCAGGGGCCGCGGCGGGGACACACACACCTGGCGTGCGTTTCATCTGTGGGTCGACGGGAGCCACTGGAATAAACACGGACACGTGACTGGCTGGGTGGTACCACGTCTAACGCGCTGGAGGGTCCGCAGGGAAGCCGCGCCCAGAGCACCAACCACCCCCCTTCTGCGCAGAACAGAGGCGAAAACCTCTTCTGCCATCTCCGTTCCCGAGGAAAGCATCCTGAGATGGCGAAACCTGGCTGTTTTGAAAACCGCGATGTCTGTGCCGCCTCACCGGCCAACGGGAGCGGCTCTAACTCTGGGCAGCCCAAGCGCAATCCAACCTCCCTGCCGTTTCCTCACTCAACATTCACCAGATCGGCCCCTGACGCCACTGGCTGGGGTCGATCCTGCTTTGGCTTGAACCATAAAGTTGTAAAAAGTACACGTGCACGCTTCAAATACCACTCACTTTGTGAGTTCCGTGGAAGAGTAGGTGTTCTTAAAGGGTACTATCGGTTTAAAAAAAAAAAAAAAAAAGGTCCGGGAACCCCCGGCGGAGGCCGACGTCAGGTCCGGAAACCCCTGACGTCAGGTCCGGAAACCCCTGGCAGAGGCCGACGTCAGGTCCAGGAACCCCTGGCGGAGGCCGACGTCAGGTCCAGAAACCCCTGACGTCAGGTCCGGAAACCCCTGGCAGAGGCCGACGTCAGGTCCGGGAACCCCTGGCGGAGGCCGACGTCAGGTCCGGAAACCCCTGACGTCAGGTCCGGAAACCCCTGGCAGAGGCCGACGTCAGGCCCGGGAACCCCTGACGTCAGGTCCAGGAACCCCTGGCAGAGGCCGACGTCAGGTCCGGGAACCCCCGGCGGAGGCCGACGTCAGGTCCGGGAACCCCCGGCGGAGGCCGACGTCAGGTCCGGGAACCCCCGGCGGAGGCCGACGTCAGGTCCGGGAACCCCCGGCGGAGGCCGACGTCAGGTCCGGAAACCCTCGGCGGAGGCCGACAACCCCTGGCAGAGGCCGACGTCAGGTCCGGAAACCCCTGGCAGAGGCTGACGTCAGGTCCGGAAACCCTCGGCAGAGGCTGACGTCAGGTCCGGAAACCCCTGGCAGAGGCTGACGTCAGGTCTGGAAACCCTTGGCAGAGGCTGACGTCAGTAGCTGCAGAACAGACCCCCAACTGGGTACCCGTGAGCTGCGGCGATGCCACAGGTCACGCTGCGGAGGCAAGTTAGCCGCTAGAGACCGGGAATTGGCAAAAGATGAAACAAAGACTGGCCATGTGAGTGACGGGGGCCCCGCGTAACAGAACAATACTTCCCCTATCAGGGAACACCTGAGATTGCGGTAGATCATCAGTAAGTGGGCCAGACGCTGACGAAACTTCTAGGCAAGAGTCCCTTTTTCCTGCGTCTTTAAAGCAAACAAGGTAGGATCGGCGGAGTTGATACTGCGGCATGAATCAAAGACCACGCTGCCCCTCCCCCCCCCCCCGTGAGATTTCAATGGTGCACAGGTACCCAAATCACAGCCTGACCCTTTCCAACATCTGTCAAGAGAAGGAACTTACAGTTCCTTCCCTCCGGCCTCACTAAGACGCTCCAAAGTTAATAAACAAACAGCCAGATGAAAGAAAGGTATGTTGAAGAGCTGGCAGGTTAACTTCTCAGAAGAAAAGGAATGAACAATGGTGAATGGTTTGACCCTCCTGCCCAGTGCCAACAAGAAAAGAAGTCCAGCTTCCGGCCCATGTCAGGAGGGGCGTGGAAGGACGCAGGGCTGGCAGAGGTGATATAACCCAAATTCCAAAATGACAGGGGACAGACGAAGCTGAGACCCAGAAGGCACCTTCCACGCCCTCCAGCGCCACCATCCTGAAAGAACAGAGGGCCCCCACTCTTCACTCCCGGACAAGCAACGGCCGAAGCGTGGGTTCGGGGAGGAGGTCACCGGGACCTCGCCTCCTCCTGATACATACTTGTCTGTCAACCACTCAGTCCTTAAGAAAACACCAGAGCAATAACAAACGCTGCTGAGGACTCGAAGGCTGGATCCCTCACGTATTTGCTGGTGAGGACGGCGCACAGCCCACAGCCACACCGGAAGAGCCCAGGACAGCGTCTTAGGAAATCAAACGGGCTGTTTTCAATCGCGCCACCTGTGACGGCGCCCCTCGGCGTGGACGAGGGAGAGAGGAAGGCTGACTGACTTTCACACAAAGGTCTGTAACCGAATGGTTTATATCAAGTTTAATTCCTAATCGCCCCAAACTGGAAACAGCCCACAAGTCCACTGTGGGTGAGTGGGTGGGCGGTGGAATGTGGTGTTTATTGTGTGATGACACTTACGGATGGGACATTTTGAAGTAACAAGATTATAAGAAATGGAGAACAAGTGAGTTGCTGCCCGGGGGGGGGGGTCAGAGAAACGATGGGCGTGGGCATGTGGCTGTGGGAAAAGACAAGGCCCCCCGTGGTGACGGACTGCATGGTGTTTCACAGGACCGACGTGGGGACCCCGCTACTGTGACAGTTATGACGTTGCATCATTAACTCCGCAAGATACGGAAAACCTGGACAAAGGGCACAAAGGACCCCTCTGTATTATTTCTTACAACTGCAGTGAACCTGCTACAATCACAGAAGAACAAGAAGTTCGATTTTAAAAGAATACATAAATTAAAATACTTCTTTTTTTTTTTTTTTTTTTTAAGTCCATCTGGGTACCACAAGAAAATGGGTGAAGATTCAATCATTAGCTGATGGGGGAATGGAACAGGAGTCTCAGAAAACACAGAAACGGGGCTCAGGGGACATGACCGGGACAGCATTCCTCACACTGGGTGGCCCGTGCCAGCCTGAGCCAGCCACCCCACCCGTGGTCACTGGGGTTTCTGGACACATAAGTTTAAGAAGGACAGCATCGTTTGCCTCATTCTTAAAAACCGACCGACAAGGCACAGGGTGGAACAATGACTCTGAAACTCCATGCAGCAAAAACACTGGCTTATCTTTTAACATCCTGAGGGACAAACCTATCTGACCCCTGAGCACCTGAGCTTTTCTGATTTCTTTGGGCCAAAGCACACCTTAGGAATTCTGGGTGAGTCAGGTGCTAAACCCGCACCACAAAGCTACAACTAAGTGCCCCCTGGCCTCATTAAGAACTGAGCTCCAGCCCCCTCGGGCAGCAGCACTGAGAAAACCCAACACAGGACTCCTTGGTTTCCCTGTAGGGTGTCTGTCATATGCAAGGCGCTATGCCCAGCAGCATTTAACTGTATCCCAGCAGCCTGACCTGTGGCGGCACAGTGGATAAAGCGTGGACCTGGAACACTGAGGTCACCGGTTCAAAACCCTGGTCAAGGCACATATGGGAGTTGATGCTTCCTGCTCCTCCCCCCTTCTCACTCTCTCTCTCTCCTCTCTGAAATGAATTAAAAAAATTTTTTTAAATAATAAAATAAATGTATCCCAGCTCACCTTCAAAAGCAAGTATTTACAAATGGACACTATGTCACTAGAGAAAGGAACTGAGGAGAGTAACATTGTTGCAAGTGGCTGGGCTGCCGTAGGAACAGGTATGGCTCCAGAGCCTCCACCAGGGAGCCTCACTTCCTCCCTGGAGAAGAGAGGGTAAAGTCCACGTGGATGTCATTAGGGAACAGGTGGCAGGAAGAGACCTGTCTAACCTGTCCCGACTTTCACCTGTGGGGGGGGGGGGCGCTGCCAGGAAACAAATGGGCCCCCCTGGCTTCCGGGCAAGTTCTCCTTCTTCCCTTTCTCCAGGACATGGCTTGGCCCAGGGCCCACTGACTCATCGTCCAGTGTGGGCTTACAGCCCCCTTCCTCTGGGACGCTGTCCCTGACCCTCCCTCAGGCCTGACGTACGGCCCCTCGGATATGCAGTCAGATGTCACACGTCACAGTCCTGCTGGATGACGAGTCCTAGGAAGACAGAACCTGTGTGCACCTTGTACATACCGCGTGTCTGCCACACGTCGGTGCGTCGGTGAGGACGGAACAATTAATACATAAACCAAAGAAATTGCACGAAATGAACACCTTCCGACCTCCACGCCTCTGATCACTGGCTGACACTCAGCAAGCGCAGAACACCCCGGCGAAGGGCGCTGCGTTTGTACCTGGCGCCCACAGTGAAGCAGACAGGCTCGGAGGGAGGTGCCACGGGTTCAAACCCCGACTCCCCCGTTAACTGCTCAGGAACTGAACCTAGCAGGGTGGCCTGCAGCAAGTGCCCTTAGCTCCACGGGTCTCAGGTTTCTCCAACGGAGCTGTGAACAGTGCCCACCTCACGGGGCGGCTGTGGGTCGAACCAGGAAATGAGTCATTTAAGTGATCGGCCCTCGCAATGGGTCAATGTTCAATAAACATTAGCTTGATGGTGGCCATGAAAAGAAGGAAGGTGAAGATAAAGCCCGCGCAAAAGATAAGCTAGAAAGCGTATAAAATCTCAAAGTGTAAAAAAACAGGGGACCAAGTAACACATAACACACCTCTGGCTTCACAAGGACGGACACGGAGCACGGACACTGCAGGAAAAGGATGCAAAATAAAAATAAAAATTAAAAAGATACATTAACCCTGGCCAGGTAGCTCAGTAGTTTAGAGTGTCAGCTCAATATGCCAAGGTTGCAGGTTCGATCCCCAGTCAGGGCACAGACAAGAATCAACCAATGAATGCATCAATAAGTGGAACAACAAATTGACGTCTCTCTCCTTCCCCCATCTAAAGTTAATAAATAAATAAAAATACTTTTTTTTAAGATATATTGAAAGTGTTGAGCCAACTCATTTGTAACCTATTTTAGAGGACAGCCAGAAACCAAGTCAGAAATGCTCAGTATAAGGCGGTCCCCCCCTTAATGTTTCAATGTAAGCGACTGGGTTTCTCCAGATACAGAAACGCCAAACTCAACAAAGTCACAAACTGTCCTGCTCAAACCTGAAGCTTGTCAGACCGTGAATATTTCTATTAATAATTCCTGCCTGTGCCAGGAAGGAGCAGCCGAGGCAAGGTCATGCTGAGATACTAGAAACCGCTCAGATTCCAGATTTGGGGAGATAATTACTGAGATTCAAATACTTTGGTAATTGTATTACAACCTTAATGGGAACCAGTGAATGTTCAAATGAGCTGCCCGCCACCCCCCCCACACACACACACACATACAAAATAATCCTGACATTAAGTACCACCATAACTATTTTTAAACGGTGCTAACTTCATTCTATTGGACAGCTAACTTGGTCTTTGAAATTTTAACTTTGTAAATTAGACACGTGACGTGGGCTTAGTCTTGGGGCAGTGAATAGCGTCCAGGCAGAACAGCACCGCCCACCACGGCAGACGGTCAGACCACAGGGGAGGAGCGACCTCGCCTTTAAGTAGCCTAGAGGTGGGTCCATCTTGGGAAGAAGGACTTTAAACATGTCAAACAAAAAAATGGCAGACACAGGCCCTGGCCAGTTGGCTCAGTGGTAGAGCATTGGCCTGGCGTGCAGGAGTCCCGGGTTCAATTCCCAGCCAGGGCACACAGGAGAAGCGCCCATCTGCTTCTCCACCCCTCCCTCTCTCCTTCCTCTCTGTCTCTCTCTTCCGCTCCCTCAGCCAAGGCTCCATTAGAGCAGAGTTGGCCCAGGCGCTGAGGATGGCTCCATGGCCTCTGCCTCAGGCGCTGGAATGGCTCTGGTTGCAACAGAGCGACGCCCCAGATGGGCAGAGCATCGCCCCCTGGTGGGCATGCCGGGTGGATCCCGGTCGGGCGCATGTGGGAGTCTGTCTGACTGCCTTCCCGTTTCCAACTTCAGAAAAATACACACAGAAAAAAAAAAAAAAAAGTAAAAAAGAAAAAATAAATAAATAAATAAATGGCAGACACAGAACTTCTTCTCTTCTACACGACCACCTCTAAAAGAAAGCACCACAATCCTGTGACTAAACAACGTTAAGTAAAACACGCTTCAAGGAACCCGACTATGAAAGCCAAAAAAAAGAAAAAAAAAACCAAAAAACAAAAACCCAGAATGACAGCCCCATTCATTTCTGCTGTGGATGTCCTTAGGGTAGCAGTCGATGTGAACACATTTTGTTGCAAAAGTCACACAAGCTTTCCCACGGCAATTGTTCCGCGCTCCTGACTTGCAGGCACAGAGCAGGGAGAGGTGAGGCCATCCATCCACCCATCACCGCAACACCCTCACCCCCACGGGGCGCGCGGAGGGTCCCTTTAAAGATTCTCAGGACAGATGTTCTCAGAAGGGCACTTCACATTCTGTAGCTGCTTCAACTGAAGCCACTGAGTTTTACAAATATTCCCTTTGCATGACATATGCTTGGAATTTATTTTCAAATAACGCCAGGGCGGACGGGGGGGGGGGGGGGGAGTGCTAGAGGAGAGACCACCCTCTGGGGAAAGAGATATGACGGCATTGGCGGAACAGCACCCTGAAAAATTGCTGAGCCCCCATGAAAAAGACACGACAGGGCTCAGGAGGCTGTCTCTACTTTCACACGGGTTTGGAAATCCCCAGCAACAAAAAACGACGCACAGAATATCCTCCCCAATGAACACATAAGCAGGACACAGTCACGGAAGCTGGAGTTCAGGTTTGCCACCATCTCCGCCACTGAAACGCCGTCCAAACCTCTTCATCTCTCTGCAGGAACCCCCAGTTCAGTCTCGGCACCTGCAGATGCGGCCTCTAGCAGACATTCCCGCCACCCCCCCCCACCCCACCACCACCACCACCACCACCACCAAACGCAACGTAAAAGGACAAACGTTCTCCTCACATCCTCAGCTCGTCACCTGGGAGACGGGCTGGGACAGAACACTTGAGGAAATTTAATTAAATAATTAAGCTGACCGGAGATCTTTTTTTAAAAAAAAAACAAAACAAAACTTCTCCCTAAATCCTTAGAAATGAGATCATAGGACAGCCACAACAAAGATGATAAAAATAAGGTCCATGTAACATCCAACTTGGAATAACACGAAGACAGGCCCCCAGAGAGGCCAGATTCAGCCCCTCGTCACTTTAAGAAATACGGTTCGCTGTAGGCCTTCAAAGTCTAACATTGAAGTCATTCCACTTTTAACTTCCAGTGGACAAGCGCTCCAACAAATCCAGGACACCAGGGGCCTCAGAACTTCTGAACGACACAGAAAACCAGGGCCGCATGAAAGTGAAGCAATCAGAACGAGGGAGGGGAAAAACAGTTTCGTTTCCAAATATTTTTTCTTTTAAAAAAAAAAGAACAAGAACACTCACCAGCACTTTGTTTTCAAGTTTGTCTCCCTTCACTTCCAACCTGACTTTCTTCTTCAGTGCAATTTTGATCTTTCTGCCAATCACATCCTTGATGCTTTCTGAAAGAAGGAAACGGTTTCGGGATCATCTTTTGCGAAGAAGAACAAAAAAAGCACGGGGGTCGGAGAGAGCATTTAAAAGAGGGGTCTCAGCTTGTCTGTCGGGCTGTTTTGTCTCCGGTAAGCGACTTGCTTGTTTTAATAACAAGCCTGACAGTTAAGTTATCAGGCACCGAGTACTTCATGCACACCTACTGTGTGCCTGGTCCTGTGTGCTCAGGCCTGACCATCTTGCTGGGCACACAGGGGGCACGCACAAGAGAAAAGGAAGGGGGCCTGTCGGGCAGCAGTACCACGGGCGCCGAGCTGCACGCAGACAGACCGTGCACACCACAGGAACCCACGGCTCCCCTGGCAGGCCCCCGGCGGCCCCCGCAGCCTCTGTGCTCATCACGGGGCTCTGTGAGCACTGCCGTTTTCCATGAGCGCCCGGACCCAAAGGGTGGGGTAACAGGGCCAAAGAACCAGCACTGAACCAAGCAATGTAGCTGAGGAAGGGCTATCTGTCTTTCCAAAATCACCATGGCACAACACCCCAGAGCGGTCACCAGGCCTCAAGAGGACGGAGAGAGAAAAGGAGTCCCGAAAATAGGGACAGTGGCAGGAAGGTCTTCCTGGGACGCCCATGAGTACCCTAAACTGGACAGGTCCCAAATCAAACATCATCTTCCTCCTCCTCCTCCTCCTCCTCCTCCTCCTCTTCTTCCTCCTCTTCTTTTTCCTCCTCTTCCTCCTCCTCCTTCTTCTCCTCCTCCTCCTCCTTCTCCTCCTCCTCTTCCACCTCTTCCTCTTCTTCCTCCTCTTCTTCCTCCTCCTCCTCCTTCTCCTCCTCCTCCTCCTCCTCCAGCCACGGTCTCTAACTCCATCCTCTCAGATAGCGAGCCAGTCACCTCCTCTCCCAAAACTCTCTTCTAAACAGCTCTGTCGACCCCTGACCTTGACCCTCATCCAGGCCTCAGAACCTCTCACCAAGACCCAATCCCTGACCTCGGACCCACCAGCCTCCGTCCCCTCCTTAACCAAAGTGACCCTTCAGACCACAGGTGTGGCCAGGACACTCTCAGTCTACGAGTCACTCCTTCCGGGATGGACCCAACCCTCGTAGCATCTCTCACATTTCTGCAGCTTTGTGTCTCAGCACACACCGGTCATGGCCTTCGCCGGTCATGGCCTTCGCCGTCACACCCCGGGATGTGTACAGGGTTACGGTTCGGGATGGGCCCTTTCCCTACTCGCCTCCCAGGGACACCTCCACCCGGCTCAGGAATATAAACCCCTGGAAAGAGACTGAGCAGTGAGTGACAGGCCAGAAGCTACCCCTGAATGGTAATAAGGGGGGACACAGTCCTCTCAGTCTTTCTCTGCACTTAAATGTTTAAGTAAACAGCTCATCTTACTTGTTATCCTCAGAAAGATACACACAATACATTTTTAAAGGCCTAAGGGCCCTAAGATAGATTACCTCTATATTGAGATTTTTCACATGTTGACCATTCTGAATTGCTCGGGCAGGAACGCTTGTGAGCACTTGGAATTAGAGAGAAAACCAAGTACAAGAACTTCCCTGACAAATTAGCCCATTGAAGGGCCCAGAGAAACCATGTTGGGCACACCCCCCCCCAAAGTATTTGGTCACTTGGTTGAGAGATCTGTGAGGCAGGCAAGGGGGGATAAACACAGAAAGCCCATTTCTAGATAAGGGCTCAATTCAACTTTTAAAATAATAATAGCAAAGTATTTATTTTTGAGAAACATCCATCGAGGGCCCTATCTCCACCCCACCCTTCAGCGCCCTGGGTCTTGGGTCTGAGTAAATTACCTATGCTTGCATTACCAGGCCCAGGCAGCTGATTGAAAAATCTGCCCCCTCCTTAGATGTCCTTGTCCCTCCCCCAAGCTCGTCTTTCCGGGACCTCCTCGGGCAGCTCGGGGGCCCTGGGCACTTTTCCTCTTCCAGGCAGGGCGTTGGGAAGGTCTCAGCCTCCAGAACCGGATGGACCACTCATTCCATCCAGCAGAGCTGCTGATGCTTATCTGAGGAGCAGACGCCGCCACCGGGCTGGGGAGAGGGAGAGGGCGGGGCGTGATGCCGGCGGAGCGAGCCACCCCACACCCTAAAAATTCGGATACAAGACTCGCTGGGTTTGCCTCTCCGTTCAACAAAAGCAGAAGCTCCCGCCCCTACCTAACAACAGCCTCTTCCCGTCAAGCCTCACCTGCAGAGTGAGCAGTCCCTAATGGAGGGAGTCCACACACAAACTCCTGCAAAGAGGGACGGGGCAAATTCCTCACATGCAGGAGGGGGAGAGCTTCCTCCTGCTGTGGGCACCGTTCCCCACGACACACCCCCTCTCCGCTGCAGGCCGCTCCCGGCGCCAAGGACCGGACCGCGAGGGATTCGGGTCACCGGGGCTCAATGCAGGCGCGCGCACACCTGGTTACAAAGCATCACACTCTCTCTCTCTCTCTCTCTCTCTCTCTCTCTCTCTCACACACACACACACACACACACACACACACACACACACGGAGGCTGCACCGCCGGATTCAGACCTGTCCCCCACCGCATTTGAGCTGTGCCATCTCAACACTCCACAGAACTTAAGTTAATCCCCAAGGCATGAAATCAACCCCCACTACCACCACCACCGCCATCCAAAAATTAACCTCAAGGGATTCAGACAATGGGTCACCTTGCACAAGGTACCCCACACAGGTTCCCTAAGAGGTGCGGGGGGCGGGGAGAACAGGTAGGTTAATTATTATTAAAATAAGGCTTTTGTCATTAACCCTCAATTTCCTGGCCCGAGTTTGCGTCAGTCCGGTAACCCTTTCGCTCCCAGCTCGGTAACCGAAGCCACGCCTTTCCAGACGGAGTCAGTGCACCAGAGCAGCGCCCCCACCCCAAGTCTGCGGGTCGGCGGGGCACCTCTGTCTGGGATTTTCGGGGGGGGCAGGGAGGGGGGGTTCCGGTCCACTGCCGGAGACCAGCTCCTGCGCGCTCGCCTGCGTCCAGCGCGGGGCTCCGTCGGACTTCCCGAGTGGGGGGCCGCGGGCCGAGCGCTGCACGGGGGTCTCCTCGCCTCCACAACTCCCGAGACCTACGCAGGCCGCTCCGCCAACCTCCACCCCCTGGTGACGGCGGAAGGTGGCGCCCGGGCGCTCGACTGCCCCACGCCGGCCTCTCCGGACTTGGCTCTCCAGGCAGTCAGACCGGAGCCAACTTCCCGGGGCCCCGGGTCGGGGCCCCCGGGGCCCCACCCGACCGCACTCCGACCAGGGGCGCGGGTCTCGGCCGGGGTGCGCAGCGCGCGCGGGGGGGGGGAGGAGCGCAGAGGCGTGGGAACCCTCTTACCTGTCAGCTCGCGGGGTACCTCGGCGCTCTCTTCGGCCATGGCTCCTCCGCGCGGGGACCGCAGGTCCCACTCCGATCCACCGCCCCGCCCTCCCCGAACCCCTTGGTTTTGAGAGGCTGATGCGGCGAGCAAAGGGGCGGAGGCGAGAAGGCGGGCCGGAGAGACAGTTTGGCCGCGCCCCCCCTCCAAGCAAATAAATAAATAAATAGTTGCCGTTCCGCCCGGGGCTTGCGGCTGCGGCTCTACATGACGCCTCCTAGCAGCTCCCGCGGCCGACGGATGGACGGACCGACGCAGCGTCCGCAGGACCCCGCTTCGGCCCGGCGTCTGGCCCGGCTGCGCCCCGGTTCCCGCGGCTGCTCCGACTGATCGGCGCACCTACGGCCCTAGGTGCGGGCGGAAAGCGTGGGAGGGCGGGGAGTGCGCGGCGGGGGCTGGGGTTCCCGTCGCTCCGGCGGCTCCAGCTAGGCGGGGGCAGCCGCGGCCCTCCTCCCCCTCGCCTCCTCCGGCGTCTCCTCCTCCTTCTCTCCTTCTCTCCTCCTCCTCCTCCCCCGCTCCTCTCCTTTCCTCCCCCCGGCGTCTCCTCCCCGCCTCGCGAGAGCGGCCCCGCACGGTCCCCGCGGCCCCGGCGCCAGGGCGCTGGTTTCCCGTGCGGGGCGCACCCGTGGGGGGACGCTGCCGTGGCCTCGATGGTGGCGTGTCGCCCCCCTCTCGCCGCCCCCGATCGCAGCCTTGCTCCCCAACCCTGAAGCCTTGCGTCGGGAGAAGGCGCGCGCGGGCCGAGGAGCCCTCTGCTGGCTGCGAGCGGGGACTGCCGGGTGCCGGGTGCCGACGCGTCCCCGCGCCCGCGGGCGCAGCGCCAGGCGGTGGGAGGCGGCAGGTTCCGCAGACGCGTCCGCACGGACACCAGGTCTGTCTGGGACTCGTTCGCGCACACTCTCCTGGTTCAGCCCCCCCTGGGCCACCGTGCCGTGTCATTAGTGTTGTTAATTTTCCCTGTCTGGCGAGCAGGAACGAGACGAAACCTGTGAATACCAACCGTGTGGTGGCATCTGCCGCGTACGATCGCAGACGCTCGGCTCGGGAGAGCGCCAGGAATACCCCCTGTCACTCGGGGGCCCTGTGTTAACCCCAGGACTGTGCGGCCAGTGAGTATTATTCACCCAAGCCGGAATCAGCCTGCGGATGAGCCTGGTCCTGCCACCTGGCCACCTTCCTCCGATGTCCCTGGGCTCCACCCCAGAGATAACTTCGGGGTCAAGCAACACCTGTGAGCGCCTTGGTTGCTGCCTTATCTCTTGGCGGCCAAGGATTTCGCCTCAGGTTGTGTTTTTAAAGGACAAAAAGGAGAGGGAGGAAAGAAAAGGGAATCACCGCCTGGGTGGTCTAGTTTTAAACACTGCTGTCGACCTTGGATGCCAAAAATAATCGCCAGCCACTTCTGCAGGCATTACCCTCCGGACATTTACCAATATGCCCCTTCCCGCCCGTCTCACCTGTCCCAAGATGCGCTTTTACTGCAGAGTCTTTCCGAGACTATTTATTTGCTCAGGTTATCTCACACCCCAGCCCAACATGTACTTTCTTTGTGAAGGTTTCCCAGGGTGTTTCAGGTCACTGTGGTCCCTCTGTTCCATTATCAGGCCACCCTGTTGTAAGCCCAACCCAAACCTCCACTCAGTGCTTGTGAGTTCATCTGGTTCCACTAGATAACTCCTTGCCCTGTGTGCCGAGTTCAGGTGTGCCAGCCAGGTGAGACTGTGGGTGCTTTGAGCACAGGACTTCGTCCCAAACTTTTGAACCTCCCTGACTGACTTCTGCGAAATAGGCGTTGGATCAACACTTGGTCACTGGTTGGTTTTAGAACTTTGGACCTCAGGCTCCCTACTCTTGTCTCCAAAGTTGTCCATTTCTTGAAGGTGGACACTTCCTTTATGCCTTAAATATCTTTTTAATGCAATAAATGAAAATCAACATCTTCCATTCAACTGTGTGTGTTAAGTGGGGGGGGGGGAGGAGGTTGGAGGGGTTTCTGGCACATCCTAATGAAGTTTCAGACGTAGCCCTGAAGGTTTTAAATCCTGTGGTAACTTCTCAAAATGAAGACCAAACACCCCACACCCCGGGGCCCCGGGCGGTGAAGAGAACAGAGGAAAGGCCGGGCTGTGTGACAGTCCTCAGTCCGTGAGTCAGGGCTCCTTGGCATCTTCTAGATCAGGGGTCGGGAACCTATGGCTCCCGGGCCAGATGTGGCTCTTTCGATGGCTGCATGTGACTCGCAGACAAATCTTTAATAAAAATAATAATAACGTTAAAAATATAAAACATTCTCATGTATTACAATCCATTTCCTACCGCTCACGTTCATGGTTGCGGGTGGCTGGAGCCAATCACAGCTGTCCTCCGGGACAACACCACATTTTTATTGGATAATGCGTAACATACACGGGTCATTGTATGGCTCTCACGGAATTACATTTTAAAATATGTGGCGTTCATGGCTCTCTCAGCCAAAAAGTTTCCTGACCCTGTTCTAAAGGAAGCTGGGCTGTAAATAAAAGGGTGTGTTTTTTTTTTTTTCACTGCCCCTGCACCTCCAAAGGTGTTGGGTTCAAATAAGTCTCCTGTCTCCACCCTCACCAATGACTGACTGATCTGGAGAGCAGAGTCATTGACTCCTGGGGTGCAAAATTCAGATGTCTCAGAAGAGCAATCAGAGAGTTCCAAGAAGTCCTCTGTGTCACGGTGTAGGACACACCCATCGGGGAGCATCCTGCACAGCACAGCTGTGGTGCCTGCATTTCAAAATCTGGAATGCGTTCCTGTTGACCGAAGTCCCCCACACACACACCCGCTGCCGCCCCCACCAAGCCGCTTTCTTCAGCGTCCCTGCCTTCCAACCTCCATACTTTGAGGTCATCCCTCCTGTACAGTCCCGATCAAGAGAGTGGCCAAACCACTGTGTGAAAATGGTTGCCACCGTCCGTCCTTGTGACTAGCTATCACCAATCCTATAACTATGCATGCGCAGCCATGGTTACGCATTGTAGCTGGCACGGGGAAACCGAGACCTGTGAGGAAAGGAAGAGAAACCTGGCTTCTCAGAGAGGCCCTACCACACCTGAGCTTTTAAAATGTTAAACACGGTGGCGCTGGCCGGTTGGCTCAGCGGTAGAGCATCAGCCCAGCGTGTGGAAGTCCTGGGTTCGATTCCTGGTCAGGGCACACAGGAGAAGCGCCCATCTGCTTCTCCACCCTTTCCCCTCTCCTTTCTCTTTATCTCTCTCTTCCCGTCCCACAATCAAGGCTCCATTGGAGCAGAGTTGGCCCGGGCACTGAGGATGGCTCCATGGCCTCTGCCTCAGGTGCTAGAATGGCTCCAGTCACAACAGAGCAATGCCCCAGATGGGCAGAGCATCGCCCCCTGGTGGGCATGCCGGGTGGATCCTGGTTGGGCGCATGCGGGAGTCTTGTCTGTCGGCCTCCCCGCTTCTCACTTCAGAAAAATATAAATAAATAAATAAATAAATAAAATATTAAACATAGTGGCAATCAATGTAACACAGACTAAGTAAAAAGGTTATTTGGGAAAATTATCCATGTACTTTTATTTTAGTTCCTGGGCATGTGTTCATATCTATATTCAACCACGCTCTGGATAACAACCTTTTGGTCAATGGCAGATCGCCTGTATGATAGCAGTCCCATAAGATTAGAATGGAGCTAAAACGTCCCATCACCTAGTGACATGGTGGAGGTCCCAGGGTAGCACAATGCATTACTCACAGGGTTGTGGCGATGCTGGTATAAATAAAACTACTGCACTGCCAGTCGTACTACAGATACAAGTGTGCACAGTACACAATACTTGCTAATAAATGACTATGTTACTGGTTGGTGTATTTACCATACTATACTTTTTTTTTTTTGTACTTTTTTTTTTTTTTTTTTCTGAAGCTGGAACCGGGGAGAGACAGTCAGACAGACTCCCGCATGTGCCCGACCGGGATCCACCCGGCACACCCACCAGGGGCGACGCTCTGCCCCTCCGGGGCGTTGCTCTGTTGCGACCAGAGCCACTCCAGTGCCTGGGGCAGAGGCCAAGGAGCCATCCCCAGCACCCGGGCCATCTTTGCTCCAATGGAGCCTCGGCTGCGGGAGGGGAAGAGAGAGACAGAGAGGAAGGAGGGGGTGGGGGTGGAGAAGCAAATGGGCGCTTCTCCTATGTGCCCTGGCCGGGAATCGAACCCAGGTCCCCCGCACGCCAGGCCGACGCTCTAATGCTGAGCCAACCGGCCAGGGCCCCATACTATACTTTTATCATTATATTAGTGTGTACTCTTTGACTTATTAAAAAAGATTTGCTGGCCCCGGCCAATTTGCTCAGTGGCAGAGTGGCAGCCCGGCATGTGGATGTCCCAGGTTTGATTCCTGGTCAGGGCACACAGGAGAAGCACCTATCTGCTTCTCTACTCTTCCCTCTCTTCCTTCTTTCTCTCTCTCTCTCCTCTTCTTCCTCCTCTCTTCCTCCTCTTCCTCCTCCTCTTCCTCCTCCTCCTCCCACAGCCATGGCTCGATTGGAGAGAGTTGGCCCCAGGTGCTGAGCAACAGAGCAACACCCCAGATGGGCAGACCATAGCCCCCTGGTGGGCATGGCAGGTGGATCTCAGTCAGGCGCATGCGGGAGTCTGTCTCTCTGCCTCCCTTCCTCTCGCACTGAATAAAAAAAAAATAAAAAAAAAGATTTGCTGTAAACAGCAGCTGTGTTACACCAGCAGCGGCCCCACGCATCTTGTGTTTGCCGCATCTCCCAGTTGCGTCATTTCTCTCGTGCCTGTGGTTTTGTGCAGGAACACGCTGTACTGGTTTGGAGCCCAGGAGCTCCAGGCCATCCCCCCACGGCCTAGGTGTGTCGAGGGCCAGACCGGCTAGGTTTGCGTAAGTTTGCTTGTGATATCATCAGCGCGATGATGAAATCGCCTCGTGACAGATTTTCTCAGAACGCACTTCCATCGCTCAGGGGTGCGCGGCTGTGTGTAGAAAAATTCTCTGTACCTTCTGCTCAGTTTTTCTGCAAATCCGGAACGGCTCTCAAAAATCGCTTCTTACTTGACATCTAAACGCGCGTTCCTGCGCAAGGACAAAGGAGATAGGAAGACAGTCGCGAACGAGAAGATCCCGCAAAGCCAAGGGAGGAAAGCTATAACTGACTTAACAAACCAGAGAAAGACAACTTCTGAGCCAGACGGGACAGAGCGAGTAAAAGCAAGCTAATTTCTATCGCAGAACCCACGGAAAAAAATCTCAGGAACTAGAGGCGAATGCTCTCCGAACGCAGAAGCACAGAAAGCAAGAAGGACAAAGAACAGGAGGTCGAGGGAGACTTAAGAGGAATGTCACAGGCTTCATCCTTCCTCCTCTGTGTCACATGGCCTGTCATCTCCCTACCCCAGGACAGCTGGCTAAGACTCCCGGGGGGGAAGGGGGTTGCTCTTTGGGGAGATCAAACAAAACAAAACAAAAAAGGACCCTACTCTTCGATGGCAGAGGGTGGACGTGAAAGGTCATACCGCATTAAAAAGAGGGAGATGTAGAGAAGCTCTACCTCCTACACAGAAAGCCTCCCAACTTCCTTCTCCGCTTGGCTCTCCAGGGTCTAGCAGCAAGTTTGCGATGATCATTTTCAGGCGTCGAAATGGAGAATCCCTCCCCAGGTCATTAAAAGAAAACCCGTGACCTGCTGAGATAGGGGGATTTGCCAATGAGAAGGTGGGGTCCCCACGGGTTGCCCTAAATCGAGTCCCACTGATTGGTCGGCTGTGTTATGCCTCCCTGTGAAATACGCACGCCCCGCCCGGGGAACACTGATCCGTGAGCAAACCCTCCAGCTCCGAAGCCGGAGACCCAGACAAACAAACCTCAGCCAGGAACAGAGAAGAGCACGGGGTCAAGAGGAAACTTGTTAAAAATCTAGTCGGACAAGAAGTACTAGTCATAAGAGCCATAGTGGCCGTTTGATGAAGCTTAACCCCTGGCCGTATTTCATCAGCATTGTTTATCTCCACAATCCTGTCTTTCCCGCCTTCAACGGCACCACGTGGAAGTTCATGAAAATGGGAACGTGGTTCCCTCGGTTGGCCAGGCCGTGGGGATGGCCCAGAAAGCCACTTTTCGGTGAAACATCCCTCTGGGTCAGACAGGGAAAGGCTGGGAGGTTTGAGGCTGTGGGTTGTTCGCCTCTTTGACTCAACTCCTGAGGTTCTAGTAAATACATCTGCGCCCCAGAGCACCTTAGTCATTCCCGTAGGGAGGAATTCATTTACTGCGCCCCATGTTGGCATCCCTAGGCTCTCTCTAGAAATAGTTGTCCCGGTCTGGAGAATCTTGGCTATGAAAGCATGTCTCAGAAGCATGCGGAAGGATCCTAGTCCTCCTACTGTCCCCTCAACCCCAACCCCATTCCCCCTGCTTGGCTCTGGAATGGGTTTTCTAGAGGTGAAGTGAGCTCACTCTGAGGCCCTTTCGTTTCTCAGTCCTGGCTCATTTTTTCGCTGAGTCATTCCGGAGGTCCAGAGGTCTTGAAACAATCGTCTCCTTTGTCTGGGAGACAATAAGCTTAAGTCACAATGTTCGCTTCGCACTGGCTCCGTGGTAGCCTGTGGACCATCTAGCTAGGAACCCCCTCAGCAAGCCAACTGCCCCTCAGATGCACCGGAAATCTACAAATAACTCACCCTGACTTTGGGCGAGTGCAACCAGGGGTGATTGGCGGGCAGCCAAGGTTTCTCCAACAGTGACCTGTGGGAAACGTAACTGTAACACCTTCCCAGTCTCCCCCTTTCTTTCCAGTCACTGCTTTAGGTCACCTGGCAACCTTTGTTACGGTTTTAGTGATTTCGATCTTTGGCTGGATTGCTAATACTGTGATTGCTCTCTCTCTCTCTCTCTCTCTCTCTCTCTCAAGAAATACTACCTTTAGCCACCTGGTTTAATTGCTCTCTTGGCAAACGGGCACTTTGTCAAGAGGCATGAGAACAGGTGTCAGTTGTGCTGAACACTAGCCTTCAGGTGTGAGCACTTGAAATGTCTTTTCTCGTTGAACTCCGAAGACAACTGTATGTACAAAGTGTTGATGCTTTTGTTATCTCCATTGTTCCGATAGGGAACCTTTGCCCCCAGGGTCACAGGTCAGCACCTCAGAGGAGTCCTGGTCACAGCCTGGGTTCCACAGGCGCCTGGCACTTCTGTTTGATTCCCAAACCCCACAGGCTGCCTGAAAGATGACCGCTCCTGCCCTCTGCTGGCGGCTGGCAGAGTTGACCGGCTCCCTCTCCCATTGCGCTGTGGGCATGAGTGACTCTCAGAGGTGTCAGAGGCATCGGTCAAGCGAGGGTCCACCACAGTGCCTGACACTTTGCAGGCACTCAGAATCTGTGAAATGGACGAACGGGAAACCAGTTGTGTTGGTAAAACTTCTCCAAGTGTTCTTGAACTGCATAAATAACCGGATCCAGAAAGAATACGGGGGAGGGAGCCAGGGTCTAAGTCAGGGGTCCCCAAACTATGGCCCGCGGGCCACATGTGGCCCCCTTAGGCCATTTATCCGGCCCCCGCCGCACTTCTGGAAGGGGCACCTCTTTCATTGGTGGTCAGTGAGAGGAGCATAGTTCCCATTGAAATATTGATCAGTTTGTTGATTTAAATTTACTTGTTCTTTATTTTAAATATTGTATTTGTTCCCATTTTGTTTTTTTTACTTTAAAATAAGATCTGTGCAGTGTGCATAGGAATTTGTTCATAGTTTTTTTTTATAGTCCGGCCCTCCAACGGTCTGAGGAACAGTGAACTGGCCCCCTGTGTAAAAAGTTTGGGGACCCCTGGTCTAAGTTTTAGGAGTGGGAAGCACTTTGAAACATCCTGGCTGGTGCTTTTCAAGTCCCATCCCAAAACATGGCGAAGGAAACCATATCACAGACAACTGCATTTCGGAAACGGGGCGGTGAGTCCAGTTGCCTCCACTTCCTGGCGATGGAGCTGGAGTGATTCTCTGAACCTCAGACGAAATGGGCCACGCGAGGGGGTGTCACGAGCGACAGAGAGGGAGACCTTACAATAATACACAGGCGACACGGCAGTGAAATATAGCAACAATGCGCGTACATGCACCTAATAACAGAGCACAGGAAACAGCAGTCTGACAGATGGAGAGCAGAAATAGACATAACCACGATTATCATTGAAGGTCAGACACAGCTCTCCAATAATTAACAGGAAAACGAAGCGAAACAGCAGGAACAATGAAAGAAACTAAAATGTGTCAGTGTATTGATCAGGGTCTCTTGAAAAACAGAACCAAGAATATGTGTGTGTGTATTATGTATATTATATATCTTATAATATATTAAATATCCTATTATATAGATATATGTATTGTATATATCCTATATATGTCTACATATTCTATTATATATTAAATATACTATTATATATGTATATATCAATATATACATATATATATCCTATTATATATTAAATATCCTATTAGATAGTATATATTATATATTACATTTATGTGTGAGCTAGAGAAAAAGAGAGAGAGAGAGATAGAGATTCACTGAAGGAATTGGCTTGTGCAATTATGGACACCAAGAAGATTCAGCGTCTGCTATACATAAGATGGTGTAATTTAGTCTGAGTCCAAAGGTCTGGGAACCAGAGGAGGACAATGGTCTAAGCCTCATCTGAGTCCAAAAGGCCCAAGAAAAGAGGATTGGGGACTTTGTCAGTGGTGTGAGTCCCGGCCAGAGTCTAAGAAACCTCATACCGGGAGTGCTGAGGTCTGAGAGCAAGACAAGATGGATGTCCCATCCCAGCTCAACAGAGCAAATTCACCCTTTCTCCACTCTTGTCCTATTCAGCCCTCCAACAAGTTGGATGAGGCCCGCCTGCTTTGGTGAGGACAAGCTTCTTCACTCAATCTGCCAATTCAAATGCAAACCTTTTCCGGAAACACCTTCACAGACCCATCTGGAATAGTGACTTACCAGCCAACTAACTGGACATCCCTGTCACATAAAATCAACCATCACAGTGGGATTGACTTCCCCTCTCTCCATACTTTCCCCTAATCTCTTCCTTAACCCACAGTTAAGAAGGCACAGTTCCTGAGGAAAGTACGACCCCTGATAAGAAAGTATGCCAGGATATTTGCAGTCACAAGCAACAGAAAACTTAGTTCAAAGTGTCTTACACAGCAGATGGGGACTTACTCCTTCAGGTATGGCTTGATCAAGGTGAAATTTCTCTTACGTGTTCTCAGTTGTTCATTCTCTGTTGGATTCATTCAGGGCTAGTGTCCTGTCTATCGGCAAAGCAGCAGGAACAGGTCTTTCTCTCCAGCCCACACCCTGCAGAGGGAAGTCACGTGCTCCAGAAGTGCCCGCAGAAGTCCTGAGAGTCACGTTTGGCTAAGACATCCCGCCCGTCTCTGACCAAGTCACCACAGCCACTGTGACAGCATTGTCCTCTTTGGCCCAACCCATGTCATTTTTTCCCTTCCCTGGAGGGGGATTGTTGTAGGTAGGGTAGCAATGGGTCTCCAATGGAAGTAAAATGGGGGCCAGTGGAAAAGATTAAAGGGAACTTGGGGGTCAACCAACAAGTGGCCATGCCGTACACAACACACACACACACACACACACACGCACACACACCAATAGCAGCTTAGCCAAACAAGTGAACATAAATCATTCACAGAGTATGTTCGAGCAATAGATTCATACAGAAGACAGGAATTTTGTTAAGTGACAACACGGCAGTTTATTAGAACAAAGAGGACGAATACCATGTGAATAACACTGTGATGGTTTTTTTCCTTCATTTTCTTCTGTAGAGGATTCTGGGTAGAAAAATAGCATTGCCCTTTCTCCCACCTGAAGCATTGGAGAATTTCTCCTGTTCTCTCCAGTAGGGTCAAACGCACATCAGATTTTTAAGCCAAGGCTTTGAAAGTGCTGTTGATGTTCTGAGGTCATCCCATGTTTATGACTGTCTAAGCCAGTGGTTCTCAGAGTGTGCGCCAGGGCACACTGGTGTGCCCTAGAAGGTTTCCAGGTGCGCCCTATGGTATTCCAGAGAAATATGTGCCTGTTGGGGACCAAGAAACCAACAGGGTTTTTGGAGTTTAGATTTTTGGGGGACAGAGGTGTGGGGAATTGGCTATAAGCTGACAGTCTGCCCAACCCCCCACCTCACTTGCCTGATTAGGTTGCAAAAGGCTGTTAAGCTGTGGTGCTGCACTGTTTACACTACCCCCCATGTTCCCCAGAAAGACTGGAGGCAAATTTCTTCTATCTTTTGTTTGGTGTAAAGTTAAGATGATATGTATGGTGGGGGTTTTCTGCACTCAATGCAATTAAGAGTAAAAAGAGAGGAATTCTTCTATGTATTGACCAGGAAATGAGAGTTTGCCTTTCAAATATATGCCCAAACATTGAAGACATCGCTAGGACACATCAGGCTCATGTTTCTCATAAACACAAGAATGAAAAACTTAACATATTCACACTGGGACCTGCCGAATTTACTAAATCTTACTAAGACTGTATTTATATACATATAAAAAGATAACTTTTGGGGTTTTTTTTTAGTTTTTTAACCCCTCTTTTTTATAAATTCTAAAAAGCATAACTCAAAAAATATAACATCAAAATGTTTTTTAAAGTCAGAATAAATTTAATTTTGTCATATTGATTTCATTTAATTACCATAAAAGCACACTTGGACTTTCTATATTTGTTTTTCTTTAATATTTGACTTAATTATTATAACCTATTTCTCAGAAATTTGTATAGAGTGCGCCTACAATTATTTGTAGGATTTTCAAGGCACCTCAACTTCAAAGAGTTTGAGAACCACTGGTCTAAGCTTATACTTGCCGCTGTTCAGTCTGTCGTGGTGCCAGTGATGTTCCTGGGAAGGAAGTGCCACAGTGACAGCAACGGGGGTTGGCAGACACCCTCTGTGGGTGTAAAAGGGAACTTAAAGCATGAAGAGCATGACCTGCGGTGGTGCAGTGGGTAAAAGCGTCAACCTGGAATGCTGAGGTCGCCGGTTCAAAACCCTGGGCTTCCCTAGTCAAGGCACGTATGGGAGTTGATGCTTTCTGCTCCTCTCTCCCTTCTCTCTCTGTCTCTCTCTCTCTCTAAAATGAATAAATAAATAATAAAATGAATAAATAGGATCTAAAAAAAGAAGCATGAGGAGAACCCGTGTTTCCCTGGGCAAGGGCTCGGCTGAGCCGTGGGTGGTCAGCCCTCCGAGTTACAGCTCCCTGGATGCAGAGTGGGAATGACTGAGCAGGAAAGACATCTGGTCCAGTCCCTGACTTCCAGGCAACGGCACGCAGCAAAATCATTCAGACTCAGAGCTCCTCATCTTCTGGGCAGCAGGGTTTTTTGTGATTTTTTTTTTTTTTTAAATATTCACTCTTTAAAAAAAAAATTGATCCAACAGTAGAGAAAAGAAAAGCCCAATGAATTCTTTTATTCAAACCTTATTGTACTTGGTGGTTCCAAAATATTTTTTTAGAAGACTTTTACATTTCAACTCCCTGCCAGATAGGAAGCAGATATTCCAACGTAAATACTTAACTGCTTGCTCTGCCGGTCATGTGAGGCAACGATTTCTTTTTTTTTTTTTTTTTTTTTTTTTTTTTTTGTATTTTTCTGAAGCTGGAAACGGGGAGAGACAGTCAGACAGACTCCTGCATGCGCCTGACCGGGATCCATCCGGCACGCCCACCAGGGGCGACGCTCTGCCCCTCCGGGGAGTCGCTCTGTTGCAACTAGAGCCACTCTAGAGCCTGGGGCAGAGGCCAAGGAGCCATCCCCAGCGCCCGGGCCATCTTTGCTCCAGTGGAGCCTCGGCTGCGGGAGGGAAAGAGAGAGACAGAGAGGAAGGAGAGGGGGAGGGGTGGAGAAGCAGATGGGCGCTTCTCCTGTGTGCCCTGGCCGGTAATCGAACCCGGGACTTCTGCACGCCTAGCCGACGCTCTACCACTGAGCCAACTGCCCAGGGCCTAGGGAACGACTCTTTATTACCACAAAGCCAAGGCAAGCCCGTGCAATCAGGATCCACTCCGCAACCCTGTCCTTCTTAGTGGTTACCACCTAACAATGCAAAAGCACAATTTAAAAACACACTCTCCAATCCATCCATCCATAATAATAAAGAAATTGTCTGCTTATCAAGTATTTCAAATGAAGCTGATTAGCCGCCCCTCTCCCATTTTTTCCTTCTTTTCCACATCCACCCATCATAGGTCCACAAGCAAAGATTTTAGAGAGGAACTACACTTCAAGTCCAATCTTAGACGTGGGCAGGTTCATTCCTCACCACGTCAGTCTTACCGTCTTCAGGAGATGGATGTTGGGGGGCATGGGGGGCCGGAGCGGCACCCCTCATGTGGTTGAGTGGGCTGGTGCCGAGGCTAGTGTGGAAGCCCCACCATAGCAGGAGAGGAAGCTGGTTCCCAGCAGGGTGGAACGTGGGACCCTCAGGTTGTGATGCTGACCCCCTGGGGGGGTCGGGGTGGGGAGGACAGAGCTGGAAGAAGACTCGCATCTGAGACACCCCCACCCGGGGGCCCTGCAGCCTCCCGGGGGTGGTTCCCACTTCATTTTCTTTCAATTCATTTATTAAAAAATGATTTTATTTATGAGTTTTAGAGAGAGGAGAGAGAGAGAGAGAGAAGGGGGCAGAGCAGGAGCCATCAACTCACAGTAGTTGCCTTGACCTGGCAAGCCCGGGGTTTCGAACCGGCAACCTTAGCTTTCCAGGTCCACACTTTTCCGCTGCGCCACCACAGGTCAGGCTCAACACACTTTTTTTTTAACTTTAAAATACTTTATTTATTGATTTTACAGAGACAGGAGAGAAAGGGGAGCATGGAATGGGAAGTATCAACCCATAGTTGCTCATGTTGGTTGTTCATGGTTTGCTTGCTGTACGTGCCTTGACCAGGGCAGCCCAGGGTTTCGAACCGGTGACCTTGGCATCCCAGGCCGAAGGTTTATCCACTGCACCACCACAGGCCAGGCCACTTTTTTTTTTTTTAGAGTAATTTCAGATTGAAACTTGCCAAGAGGGAAGAGCGTTCCCACGCACCCCTCACCCACCTCCCCTCGTGGTCAGCATCTTTACAGCACCACCGACTGTCAAAACTAAGAACCCAACATCCGATGTATTGTTACTCACTTGTTTTTAACTAAAAGGTTTAACTATTATTTTAAGTATCCAATGCACTTTTGTGGGAGGCTCCAGGTACTAGGGGGTGCAGGCCGGGGGGCCCCTCTGGGACACAGAGAGGACGGCAGGTCAGAGGCTCCCAGGGCCCCCACCCACAGCAGCTCGCCCCCAGCCCGTTCAGCAGTCCCTCTGTCCACTTTCAATTATAAACCTGCTGGGTGCTGGGTGGCGGGTGGGTGGGGCAATGTCCTCAGCAGCTGCCCTGCCTTTTGGGATGGGGGAGGTTAAAATTTGGAGGGTGGAGCTTTTGGGCTTCCATCTGGTCTACCCAGAGGCGTTGGTAGAACCCCCTTTTTTCTACCTGCTTGGGAAAGTCAAGAGTGGGCCAGCTCTGAGGCTTCCCAGCCGTAGGGGGCAGGACCCAGGAAGAGGGTCTCCCATCTCACCCCTTCAGAAATGTCAATCATTTCTATCCACTGGGATGGTTCTCTTTTACTCGGAATGGAATACAAGCCCCGCCCATGGCTGTTTGTCTCAGCACCAACCAGGGAGCTGCTGACAGGTGGATCCTTAACCCCAGATTCGGTGGATCCTGGATGGGTCTCGAGCACCTGCCTGTCTACCAAGCTCCCAGATGGTTCTGATTCAAGCACCCAGTAGGTCAGCCCACTGACCTGGGCAACTGCCATTGGAGGTTCCCAAACGTGGGCTGCTGTCTGCCGAGGGCACCGCGGGAACGCACTCTCCCACGAAGCCCCGCACGTGACACTGGGGCATTGCACTTTTAATTTTATCTTAATTGTAATAAATTAACATCCACGTGTACGCAGCCACACGTGGCAACGGCTGCTCATTGGACTGCACGGTTCCAGAACAACAACGTGTGACGAGGGCGTGGTGATCAGTTCCTCCGGACGTTCCTCCGATTCAGTTTTCGTACAGATTTCAGGATGCAATCTTTCTTACCCCAAGTTCTCAGTTAGAATAGGTGGGATAACAACAGAGCTCTGGGGCTGTCAGTCACGTGAACGAATGCATGCTAACAAGGATGAACTACGGAAGGGCCAGGTGTCTACGGATGGGGACAATCGGGTCCGGCATGCCAGGGAAACGGTACCTCGGACAGCTCTACTGGGTCTTCCGGCCGATGCGCCTCCCGTGACCCGGTTGGGGTTCTTGTCGGGACCAAACGGCAAACATAGTCAGAATGCCTCCGGCCACTGACGCCCCTGCAGCCAGCAACGCACTGACTCGGGCGGACAGTGACCGCTGCCACGTGGCCCTCTCCAGGCTGAGTCCACGGAGCCACGTGCGTCCGGTTATTATTCCCTGTCAGGGAACTAGTCTACCTTCTATTACCCAACGCGGAGGCAGTTTCATTGTATCTATAACGATCTGTCTTTCCGAACGTCTGCGTCTTCCCTCCTACGTGGTCACTGCCCCTCTTCACATGACCACGTGTTCCCATCACACGTGGTAGGATTCAAATAATTTAATAGCCGGTTCTCTGCCCTTATGACCGTGTTAAGTATAAAATACAAATGAAATACCGAAAGGTAGTTTATTATTTCATGCACTTAATACTTAAATAAAAACAAAAAAAGAGGTACACAAAACTAGATTGTAAGAAAGAGTTTTAAAATATTAATGAAAAAATATTCAAGAATACCTGACCAAAAAAGAACCAGTAAAACTATCCTTTAAGAGATTTCCATATTGCTTCTTGATTGGTGACCTCACTTGCATTTTTTTTTTCACCTATGGACAAAATGAACATTCCTACGGGCGCTTAGAATATGCTGTTGTGGAGCTGAATGTTAAAAAAAGAATAAGAAATGTCAATCTGTGATTTCCACACTGGGCGGCTGCTCAGGTGCCCACCTTAGAGAGAACCCTGACGACAAGTGTCATTTTAACAACCGGTTCGCCCAACTCAACCAAAAGTTAGGTATCGCGGTTTTGCCACACGGGTGGGAACCGGCTGAACGCCACCACTGCCCGTGACTTCCTGGTTCCTTTCCTTCTCAGGGTGAAATTCCCCCGCGATATTGCCAAGAAAGTTACCGCCCTTCCTTTTTAACTCCGACTCAGCTCCTCGCTCTTTTCCTTTCATGGCGTTGGAATGACTGGTCCACTGGATGACTCGGTTGTGGTCGCACTCAACAGACGCCCTCCCCTCCACCAAGTCCTTTCCTCCAGCAGGTGCTAAAGTCCCTCGGCTATAGGAGCAGAGAAGGGGGTGCAGGGTGGACCCCAGTGGAGGGTTGCAGACAGAGACAGAACCCTGCCTTTATCTGAAGTCCTGGCCACG
Source organism: Saccopteryx bilineata (assembly GCF_036850765.1). Taxonomy (NCBI): domain Eukaryota; kingdom Metazoa; phylum Chordata; class Mammalia; order Chiroptera; family Emballonuridae; genus Saccopteryx; species Saccopteryx bilineata. The sequence continues at coordinate 80,173,666 of NC_089500.1, read as the reverse complement.
AGGGAAGAGCCTTCGTGGACACTCAGCTCCCTGGGACCCTGTTACCCCGGTGACAAGGGAAGGGGCGAGATGCTTTTTTTTTTTTTACCACTCTCTGCACCTCGGGCAATTTTGGTTCAGACTTGCGATGAAACCTCCGTCTTCCTCTGACTCTTGCTATGGTTTCTTTCACCTGCTCTGGTTGAAAATGGTTGTTCTTCATCTGACCTGCGGGGGCGCAGTGGATAAAGGGTTGACCCGGCATGCTGAAGTCCTGGGTTCGAAACCCAGGGCTTGCCGCGTCAAGGCGCATACAAGAAGCAGCTATGAGTTGATGCTTCCTGCTCCTTCCTCCCCAGTCTCCACCTTTCTCTCTCTCTCTCTCCTCTCTCTAAAATCAGGGTTGATCCTTGATGACTCTTACCTGAAACACACTCTCAGGTTTGCGAGGGCCTCTTGGCTTTTTCCTCACAAAGCAGCTCAAGATTGACACCCAGTGGTCAGTTCCTGCAGCGCAGCAGCTGGGCTAGATTTCCTGGCTCCTCCCTGGACGTCCTCAGAGCTCGAGCTTCCCCGGTGAGGTCGGGAAGCCCTACGCCCTTTCAGTCTCCGAGGAAGGAGCCCCCTGTCCCCCCCCCCCCCCCGAGTCTCAGAGGACCCTCAGAAAGCGAGAACGTGGTGCCCTCAGAAGTACACATGATTCTGGGAGGACGCAGCGAATTAAGCCAGGAATTATACTAACCTAGGATGAGAGCAGTCAGGTTTTGGAAAAATAAAATAATAAAATAAAACAAGAAAAAAAGGCCTCTCAGATTAGGGACAAGTAGGCAAAAGAGATTTGGGCTATAAGGCCACATTATTCCCTGTCCCACTCCAGGCACTAGGCCACAAAGAAAATCTTAACTTCAAAGACGTCGTATTTTTAAAAAGTTGGTATGTAACGGGCAAATAACATTGTTTTTAGTTTTAGGTATAGAACAGTGACTTGGTATATGTATATATTGTGAAATAATTACCACCATACATTTAGTTAACATCCATCACCACACATAGTCACAATTGTTTTTTTTCCTTGGGATGAGAACTTCTAAGGCTCTTAACAATTTTCTCTCAAAATTTTTCAAATACACCATACAGTGTCGCTCACTGTTGTCACCACAATGAACGTGACACCGCAGGACTCATTTATCTTACAACCAAGAAGTCATAGCCTTTAAGAATCTGAAGTCATATAAACCATGTTATCTGACTGTGTTGTATAATCACAAGCAATAAAAGAAGACTTAGAACCATCTAAACGTTTAGAAACTTAAAAAGGAAACCCCAAACACCCACGCCTGGCAGAGAAACAGCAGGAGAAATGAGAGTCCCTGCCCCCAAAGAACTGGAAGGTGTGGCAGACGCCTGTGAACTGGTGACCTTAAGTTAAAGGAATAATGTCTGACCTTAGGCGCGTTCATTTGAAAAACAGCAAAATCTGAAAATAAGTGAAGTGAGCCTTTTACTGGTTAAGCGATGGAAAGAGTGATAGGTGGACGCAGAGAAAGTGGAAGGAGGGACTGAGCCAGCAGAAAAGAAAGAATCGGAAAAACAAAATAACGAGGATTTAAAAAAATGTTTTTAAGCATCTTCACAAAAATAAAATAATAAGCCACCTTCTAATGAGGTGACTAGGAGACAGAAGGCACGCAAAAACGTTACTGAAAGTGAACAGCAGATAACAAGCACCGTATAACAGAGATCCCTGCCACAAGCAGAGGCGACTTGAGGTCAATACGTTTGAAAACTTGAACAGAGCGCAGTATCTTCTGCGAAAATAGAAAGAATCAAAAACTAATTGGAGAAGAATTAGAGACCCTGAAGGGAATTAGCACTGGTGTTTGCAACTTCCTTCTTCTGCGCATGACCAGGTTTCTTTTTCTGTTGGTTGGTTGGTTTAGCCTCAGCCGTAACCTCAGCTGGCCCGAGGTCTGGACAGCCCAGACCTTCACTCCTAAGGGGTTGACTCCTCAGCCGTTTTGCCTTTTCTTGTCAGAGGTAATGTTTCTAGTCACCATGTATTGCCCCCTCTGGATTGCAATCCGATCGTGGTGGCATTGCACTGAAGAATTCTTCCCATGTTGCAAAACTTTTGAGTATATCCACTCAGTTATCCACTTATCACTCAAGTATCACTATGGAGATTTCAATAAAGGTGAAAATTTTTGTAAAAACGCTGATGAGGTATAAAAGTGCTACCCTCTGAAATTCTTCTGTAACTATTAAGAAATAATTAGGAGCCCTGGCCGAATAGCTTGGTTGGTTAGAGCATTGTCCTGAAGGTCAGAGGTTGTGGGCTTGATCCCTCATCGGGGCCCATATAGGAACAGATTGATGTACCTGTCTCTCTCTCTCTTCCTTCCTCTTCTTAAAATAAATCCATAAAATAAATATTAAAAATAAAAGAAATAATTAGGGAACATCTCTTTTCCTTTCAAAAGTTTTTCACTGTAAGGCACGTAATATTAACATCTAGAAGCCATTAGATTGTGTAATACTTTTCATATATTACTGCCTTTCACCCTGTGTTATCTGAACAAACAGGTGAGCAGTGTCATTATAACATGCCCAGGATTGATCAAAACTATTGGGCTTAAGAAAAAAAAATATATCTGTTTACAGAAAAAATATTATTAATAACTAAAAAACAGCATATTTTATATAAACTATAAATCCTATTCTCTTACATGTGAAAAAGAATTGTGAGGGACTCAGATTAACAGAGAAGGAGAAAAGAATTGGATGTAAATATCACACTATATTTATTTTAACATCTGAGGAAAAAACCATAAGCTAACAATATAGAGCAATCAATAATTTTAGTCTTTTAACTTTGTGTTTGATTTACTAATAACAATCCAGAAGCTCAAACCCAAATATGGGTTTCATATTTATAATGACACACCAAATTTAAATAGAAAAAAATTTTGTCTTCTTCAAAAGCATCCGGAATGCTCATTTTTTCCTCTCCAATAACTGTTTCACGCAACGCGGTGTTCAGAACGAGGGGAAATACAGTATATTAGTGTCTGTAGCAGCTCAGTTTCTATTTTAATGCTGACGTATATGTTTAATTTTTAATATATATATATATTGGTGACAGAGACAGAGAGAGGGACAGATAGGGACAGACAGACAGGAAGGGAGAGAGATGAGAAGCATCAATTCTTTGTTGTGACACCTTAGTTGTTCATTGATTGCTTTCTCATATGTGCCTTGACCGGAGGGCTACAGCAAAGTGAGTGATTCCTTGCTTGAGCCAGAGACCTTGGGCTCAAGCTGGTGAGCCTTGCTCAAACCAGATGAGCCCGCGCTCAAGCCAGTGACCTCGGGGTTTCGAACCTGGGTCCTCCATGTCCCAGTCCGACGCTCTGTCCACTGCACCACCGCTTGGTCAGGCAATTTTTAATTTTCACTGAATCTATTGGGGTGACATTGATTCATAAAATGATACAGGTTTCAGGCGCACGGTTCTACAATATATTATCTGTATATTGTGTTGTGTGTCCACCACCCCAAGTCCAGTCTCCCTCCATCACCATCTGTCCCCCTCCACCTCCCCTCAACCCCCTTTTCCTCCTGCAATCTCCACTGTTGCCTGTGTCTGTACATTTTATTTTCTTTGTTTAACCCCTTCACCTTTTGCACCCAGCCCCCAGCCCCCGTCGCCTCCGACAGCTGTCGACCTGTTCTCTGTGTCTGTGAGTCTGTTTCTACTTTGTTGTTAGCGTGTGTTATTCATTCGATCTCACATACGAGTGGAATCGAATGGCCTTGTCTTTCTCTGACTGGCTTGTTTCACTTAGCACAGTGCTCTGCGGGCCCATCCCTGCTGCCACAAAGGGTAAGATTCCCTTGTTTTCTGTGACCAAAAACTACAGTTTGGTTTGGAACGTCGCACCCACTGGAACTTGCTGGCACAGAGCCTCGGTTGTTAACCGCTCTGCAACCGTTTACCTTAACGCGGCATCCCGGGACCACGGTGAAAATTGGGTTTGGAGAGAGAGGCGCTCCCTGGAGGTCATCCTGGGGAAGGTCTGGTTTCTGATGGATAACAAAGAGGCCGGAAGAGGTGGAAGAGGTGTGACGTCCCCACATTCTCCGTGCTGGCCTGAGTGTCATCTAATTCAGTGGGGCTGGTTTTCGGTTTTCGCTCTGAACGCCTCCGTTCCGGAAGAGGCTTTAAAGTGTCTGCTCGGCCTTTGTGCCAAGTGCTTTATTGACATTCTCTCCTTTTAATTCTTACCCATTATTCACATATCACAGATGAGGAGGTGAAGTTGTTCACCTAACGGCACCCAGAGGCGGAATTCAAGTCTCTCTGAACCTGGAGGCTGTGCTCTTAACCAGCACCCTCCACGCCTCCCGGGTAATACTTAATGAATGTGTTGTACCAGAGGTGATGATGATGTTCCCTGGATGGTCTCCAGATAACAGAACATCTGTGGTCCCCGCCCCCCCCCCCACACACAGCTGGTTTAGCCACAAGCCAGCAATAGCAGTTAAGAAATAACTTACTGGACAGCACAGACATTAACCACCTCGTTAGTCTGAACAACACTGAGGAAGCCCAGCAGGTGGCAGTGGAGACAGCGCCTCACGGTGGCCGACAGTCCACGATCCCACAGCCCGTCGAGCGCCCATGCGGGCTGGCTCCTTCCTTAACCGGGTTTCGTGTTGGTGACTAGACCCTTGACCTGCAGTGGCTCTATCATTAAGCTTTTAAGGACATGGGAATCAGCTGTCAATCACACTTTTTCAATATCCAAACATTTCACAGACTGGAACTTTCCTCTCATAATTCTTCCAGGGTTCATTTGTTTTATTTCCACGCTGGATATTGTCCCCAGCAGAGACCTGAAGTGCGTTAAATAACAAAGTGAGAGAGAAACTAATGGCCAATTAACAATAAAGAGATATTACCAGGCAGTAGGCGACTGATCAAAAAAAAAAAAAAAAATGGAGCAAGACAAAAATCCTCTCAGTTTTTATGGGAGACACCGAAATCCCAATTCATAATTACTCATAGCTGGAAATCACATCCCTGTGTAAGGTAACTGAATGTTTTTGACGGTGGATTATTCCATCCAAGCACAGAAATTTAAAACAGAGGAAAAAACATATTTGTGAACGTTTCCTATCCACAAGAGGATAAGAAAGCCCCCAAGTGAAGCATTTATTTTTATGCAAATATTACGTGTTGCCCAGAGTTACCACTCTCCAGAAAAGTGTTCACAGATGTGCGCCCCCCCCCCCCCACGTCCAAGCCCAGAGTCCGACCCGTGACTCACAGGGGATCTGAAAACCCATGCGGGCATGGGAAGAGGTACAAGCGTTCTGCGTATACCGAGAGCACACGGCATCGTACCGGAACCGGGCAGACTGCTAGAATCTCCTTCTGTCTTCCATCGCTGCACCACCGTCAAGCCTCCCTTTGAACGTCCCCTGCGCTCAGTAACAGTTGCAAAGAAGGAGAGAGGTCCACGTGGACCAGGCAAGTTGGTCTAGGGCTTTGGACAGTTGGCACACTGTTGGGCCGTGACTTGGAACCTGGTGTGACCCACGTCAGACGGCACATCCTAAGGCGACACCGTCCAGGAAATCTTGGGAGCGAGGGTGCCTGGGGGTGTGAAGTGTGACACTTCACGGACAGAGAATAGGGCAAAAGGTATCACCCCCAAACATCAGGTTGGGGTTTCCAAGGAAACTGAGCTGGGGTGGGCAGAGCCCTCCAAGGGACCTCGTATTTGGCCGGGTTTTGCTTCAACCTGGCATTCTCTGTACGGTCATTTGAAAACGACTGTCAAAGAGAAGGTCAGGCCTGACCAGGCAGTGGCGCAGTGGATAGAGCGTCGGACTGGGATGCGGAGGACCCAGGTTCGAGACCCTGAAGTCGCCAGATTGAGTGCAGGCTCATCTGGCTTGAGCAAAAAGCTCACAGTTTGGACCCAAGGTCGCTGGCTCGAGCAAGGGGTTACTCGGTCTGCTGAAGGCCTGTGGTCAAGGCACATATGAGAAAGCAATCAATGAACAACTAAAGTACTACAATGAAAAACTGATGATTGATGCTTCTCATCTCTCTCCGTTCCTATCTGTCTGTCCCTGTCTATCTCTCTCTCTCTCTCTCTCTCTGTCCTTGTAAAAAAAGAGAGAGAGAGAGAGAGAGACGTTTGGTTTTGAGCTTCTTCGTCACTCTTCCAATCTTCTCTCTCTCTCTCTGTCCCTGTAAAAAAAGAGAGAGAGAGAGAGAGAAGATTGGAAGAGTGACAAAGAAGCTCAAAACCAAACGTCTCTCTGAAAGACCTTCCACCAGTAGGACCTGCTTACATGGGGCAGTTGAGTGGGAAGGGGTCGCAGGGAAAACTGTTTCTATTGGATGGTTTTGTGACGGTCTTCAACTTCCTTGGATGTCTCTGTCAAAACGGAGAAAGGGGCAGAACTTGAATGCCCTCTGGCCGGTCCTGGGACCCTGGGGTTCTGCACCTTGGCCCGCCGTCTCAGAAGGGAAGTGCGCTTTCCTGAAAAGGGGAGGATTTGATTGGTTTCACTATTCTCCTCATGAAAACTGGCTGGCAGGAGATTGCAGACATCGTTTTATTTTTACTGTGCAGTTGGCTCCTCACTGTCTGATGACGGATCAGGAAAGAGTAGGCTTGGCCGGCTTTCAACAGGTCTGCTTATGAGGGTGGCCCTCGGCTAGCAATTGGGAAACTCAGATTTTGGGAGGGTCCCCACGATGACCAGATCAGAGGGGCTCACTGTGCCTAAACTATCTGTACAAACAGTGTGGTTGTGCTGCGTGCCTGATTTTCTTCTGGGAGTCTGGAATTCAGGGCATGTGCCAAGCACAGGGGGCCCACGTGCTAGGCCCCTGAATGAACGGCCTGGCTGCTGAGTCTCTGGTAAGCTTTCCCAGGTGGTAACACGTCCCTCGTGTTGTCTCAGCTTGTGCGGAGAGAATTCAGTGCCTCTACGGACTCTGTTGAGACAGAACTCTGGAAGCTTGTGCCCTATGTCCCCAGACAATGTCCCATGTGCCTTTCTCCATCACTGATTTTGCTTTGCCTCCTTTCATGGTAATAATACATCATGGTCAGCACCCTGGCCGGTTGGCTCAGCCGTGGACCATTGGCCCAGCATGTGGAGGTCCCGGGTTTGATTCCCGGCCAGAGCACACAGGAGAAGCGCCCATCTGCTTCTCCACCCCTCCCTCTCCCTCTTTTCTTTCTCTCTCTTTCTTTCTCTCCTGAAGCCATGGCTCGATTGATTCAAGCAAGTTGGCCCCAGGCACTGAAGGTGGCTCCATGGCCTCTGCCTCAGGCACTAGAATGGCTCTGGCTGCAACGGGGCAGCGCCCCAGATGGGCAGAGCATCGCCCCCTGGTGGGCATGCTGGGTGGATCCCCGTCGGGCACATGTGGGAATCTGTTTCTCTGCCTCCCCGCTTCTCATTTCAAATAAATAAATAAATAAATAAATAAATAAATAAATAAATAAATAAATAAAAAGAATACATTGTGGCCAGGAGCTCAAATATATACTGAGTCTGTGCATTCTCCTAACGGACCGTGGTCCTGAGTGGTCCTGGGGCTTTCCACATGGGGGCTCCACTGAGCTTGTTTAAAAGAAGCAGGAGAGGATTCGAGTCTTGACCTTTGGAAACTTGCCGCTGCTTGGACATTTCTGGACCTCGGCATGCAAGGGACTGGGAGCTGGGTCCCACCTGTGACCCGAGCAATGGCTTTGCCACTCTAAGCTTCCGTCTCCCGGCAGGTAAACTGCAGAGAATGAGGCTGACGCCGGTTCTTCTGGGGATTAAACAGGATACGTGTCTGCAGTGTAGCTCCGCGCCTGGCACGTCCTCGATCCGAATTGTCGAGACTGGAGAAAGGCTATACGGAGTCGTGTCCTCAAACACTCTTCCAGATGAAGAAGACAGTGTGTCCGTGCGGAGTCACCTCTCCCAATCCTTTCTGACCCTGAAGGACAATTGCAGGGAGAAGGGGGGGGTATTATACACAATCTCACATGCGCTGCGTTTCATCTTTCTCATCGTATTTATATTCTTTCAAATTATTGCATACACTATAAAAAATTCACAACATATGCACATCATATAGCCATGATATTGCAGCCCCACAGTATCCAGCCTCTCACACTACAAAGCTCGTGCATATTTACCGTCAAAGTCGTGTAAATGATACACCACTGTGAAAAAGTAGAAAGTGAGACTCCTCTAGAACAATTTCTCCAAGATTTGGGGCTTATCCTTTCCGATTTCTTTATGTTTAAATAGAAACACATATCTTTTAGGTAAAAAAATATTGATACCACGTTTGGGTTCTCGTCTCCTGAAGTAGAAGAATTTAGTTCAGGGACGCCACTAAAGAAACTCAGATTAAAAAAAAAAAAAAAAAAAAAAGAAACTCAGATTTACTTTAGCCCGGCAGAGGGCGTAAACGCAGGGTGTCGGAACCAGAGCGTCCTGCAGAGGCTGCTAAGGGGAGGGGGCCTTGTAGGGCTGTTGAAGTTCTGCTAAGGCAGTGGTCCCCAACCCCCCCGGCTGCGGACTGGTACCAGTCCGTGGGCCATTTGGTACCGGTCCGCAGAGAAAGAATAAATAACTTACATTATTTCCGTTTTATTTATATTTAAGTCAGAACAATGTTTTATTTTTTAAAAATGAACAGATTCTTTCTGTGACATCCGTCTAAGACTCACTCTTGACGCTTGTCTCGGTCACGTGATACATTTATCCGTCCCACCTTAAAGGCTGGTCCGTGAAAATATTTTCTGACGTTAAACCGGTCCGTGGCCCAAAAAAGGTTGGGGACCACTGTGCTAAGGTGTGAGTTTCTAAAGAACAAAACCTTTTTTTTTTTTTCCTTTTCTTCTTTCCTTGGTTGACACCTGGTGATCCGTGGCAACTTGCTCTCAGTGACTTCTCTGCTCAGCAGGAGTCCAGGTCCGTTTTCTCTCCTCACGGAACAGGATCAGGATGCTTGCGGTCACATCCCTCCCCCTGCCTTGGCACCGGTTCTGTGGGTGTGACTTAGAGGAGATATTCTTCTAACAGCCTTTCCCCATGGCCCTGGGTTCTGTGAATAGGTCATTACTTATTAGTCAGTGAATAGGTGATTAATCACCGGTGTCCTTCCATCAGAACAAGGCTCTGTCCTGGCTGACTGGTGGTCAACACGGACTCCACGGTCCCTGTTCCCTCTCAGTGTTATTTCAGGCTCCTTTACCAACACCCCTTGGTACATGGCATTTCCACATTGTTGTGTTGAGAACAACCTCATTATTATTATTATTATTATTATTATTATTATTTTAGCAAGAGAGACAGAGAAAGGGACAGAGAAACCGAGAGATAGGCAAGGAGAGAGATGAGAAGAATCAGTTCTTTGTTAAGGCACCTTAGTTGTTCACTGATTTCTTCCTCATATCTGCCTTGACCAGGGTGACTACAGCCGAGCAAGTGACCCCTTGCTCAAGCCAGCGACCTTGGACTTAAGCTAGTGACCAGGGGGTCATGTCTATGATCCCATGCTCAAGCCAGCAACCCCGCACTCAAGGTAGTGACCTCGGGGCTTCAAACCTGGGTCCTCTGTGTACCAGGCCAACATTCTATCCACAGCGCCACCACCTGGTCAGGCTCGACTTCATTATTTTTAAAATGTGGCTGGTTTTATTATTTTTAAAACACGGCTACACCGTGTTTGGGTGTAGCCATGGTGCCACAGTGCAGCCTAACACCTTCTGATGGCCGTGTGGGTTGGCTGCAAACTGAAGTTATCATGCACCACATTACCACCATACATAAACTACATTCTAGAAAACGGTGGCTTTCTCCATTCCTTTAGAAAAAAAATAATAGCCTGACCAGGCGGTGGTGCAGTGGATAGAGCATTGGACTGGAATGCAGAGGACCCAGGTTTGAGACCTTGAGGTCACTGGCTGGAGCGTGGGCTCATCTGGTTTGAGCAAGGCTCACCAGCTTGAGCCCATGGTCACTGGCTCAAGCAAGGGGTCACTCGGTCTGCTGTAGCCCTCTGGTCAAGGCACATATGAGAAAGCAATCAATGAACAACTAAGGAGCCACAATGAAGAATTGATGTTTTTCAATTCTCCCTTCCTGTCAGTCTGTCCCTATCTGTCCCTCTCTTTGACTTTCTCTGTCCCTGCCACAAAAAATAAAAAAATAAATAAAAACTTAGGAAACAAGAACAAACGTTTAATTTCCCTAGAACTAAATTGCAAGCCAGGCCCCCTGAACCTGGAGGTGTGGGCTGAGGGGGAGACGGAGTCACTCCACATTCGTGGCCACGGGCGGCATCAGGGCCCAGACAAGCTGAGACTGCCAGCCCAGCAGAATCTAACTTCCAAAAGACAAGGGGAAGGACCAAGCTGTGTTGGACCAAAACCGCGATTGCTAAAGATCGGGCAGTTCTGGGTGTCTCCTCAAAGACGTGGTGGTAACGTCCGGGTCAGGCTTGGATGTTGGTTTGATCCAGGACCTGTGAGACCACGGGGTGGGGGGGGAGCAGATGGGACTTGGCCGTGGCCAGAGTCTTTGCAGGAATTTCTTTTTTTTTTTTTCTTTTTTTTTTCATTTTTCTGAAGCTGGAAACAGGGAGAGACAGTCAGACAGACTCCCGCATGCGCCCGACCGGGATCCACCCAGCACGCCCACCAGGGGCGATGCTCTACCCACCAGGGGGCAATGCTCTGCCCATCCTGGGCGTCGCCATGTTGCGACCAGAGCCACTCTAGCGCCTGGGGCAGAGGCCACAGAGCCATCCCCAGCGCCCGGGCCATCTTTGCTCCAATGGAGCCTTGGCTGCGGGAGGGGAAGAGAGAGACAGAGAGGAAAGCGCGGTGGAGGGGTGGAGAAGCAAATGGGCGCTTCTCCTGTGTGCCCTGGCCGGGAATCAAACCCGGGTCCTCCACGCGCTAGGCCGACGCTCTACCGCTGAGCCAACCGGCCAGGGTGCAGGAATTTCTAATGGAAGTGTTAGACACGGTTCGTGCTGTGGTCGTGTTTATCAGAACACTTACTGTGTCAGGATGCATCCTGAAACACCCTGCTCACGAAAGTGAGGGGATATTTCAACATGAATATGAAGTGATTAAAAAAAAGAAGCACTTGATTTTTTTTTTTTATTCAACCAGAACATCAGAAAAGCAAATGACAGGTCAAAGAAAGTTGTTCAGTTATGCAAATGAGAGGCAAAACCAACTTCAATTTCATTGATGGAAAATGCACTAGACCTCCCCCCCCCCCTCCCCCCCCCCCCCCCCCCCCCCCCCCCCCCCCCCCCCCCCCCCCCCCCCCCCCCCCCCCCCGTCAGCAAACCCCATGCGGCTCTTTGGCCCCTTGAGTGTGGCTCTTCCACAAAATACCACATGCGGGCGCTGCCTCAATAAGGAATGTACCTACCTATATAGTTTAAGTTTAAAAAATGTGGCTCTCAAAAGAAATTTCGATCGTTGTACTGCTGATATTTGGCTCTGCTGACTAATGAGTTTGCGGACCACTGGTCTAGACACCAGGCGGGAAGTCCTGGAGTCTCTGCACCTTCCCCGACCCCCTCATCTTTGTGAGCAGTGTATGAGAGGATGAAACCACGATGTGGGGTTGGGGGCTGGGGGCTGGCTTGCCACCCGTCCTGCCGGGGAGGGCAGACTAGTCTGTGGGCGCTGCTGTGAAGGTGGGGGGGGGGGATTGAAATGGCCGGTGAAGTTGACTCAAGGGAATTTTTACCTCATCATTACTTTCTGCTTTACGTGTGTTATGAACTTTTCCACAGCCAGGCTGTCCTGGGGTAGAGGGAAGTTGTGAAAACACTTGGGGGTGGAAAGAACTCTCTCTGGGCTGGATGATTATATTAAATGAGTTGGGGGGGGGGGGTTCTCTCTTCCTTTCAGCCTTGATCCAAGAGTGAGAGGTTTTGTGTCAGATCACTGACTTGTGGGAGAAAAAGAAACCAAACCAAGACATAAGTGTCTAATTTAAAAAAAAAAAAATTTAAATAAATAAACAGAAAGCACTTTTTACACTTTGGAAAGGCAATCACAGAATTTGAATCACTGAGTAACAGTGATAAAAGCGAGGAAGACACAAACACGGCCAAATTAACACTGAAAACACGATCCAGCGGGAGACAACAGTGAAATTAGGGTTTAAAGGCAAGAGAAATGAATCCTGGGGGGCGGGGCGAGGGGCAGAGAGGCAGCATGAGAAAGTGCTCTGTGTGACATCAGGAGCCCTGAATTCAAGTCCCATCCCTGCCCCGTGCTGGCTGCGTGACCTCACACTTGAACCTCCCTAAGCACGTCTGAGGGAACACCGTCACGCCCGACCACAGCTTGGCCGTGAAAAAGAAAGCACTGATCATGAATGACATTGTTCTTGGCACATGGATTACAAGCCATCGTGTGTTTATACTGTTTATGAGCCCTGTTTTCATATTCATTTATTTGTTTTTTCAAAGAAATAATAAGTCAGCGTCTTTGATTAAAAAAATAAAACCCCACAAAAAACCATCTTCTTGGGGCTGACCAGGTCACTTCCTCTCCTCGCAGCACCGTCCACTTCAAACGCTGTCCCTCCCTCCCTCCGAGAGCGACTGTGCGGGGGCTCCCGCTCACTCCTGGAGCTCCTTCCTCCCGCGCAGCCTTGGCAGAGCCGGCTGCCCGTCCAGATTCTCAGGGGGCCCACCCTGCCCTGGAAACCCATCCCGTGGCCCCTACGGCATCCGGGTCCCGCCCGCGTCCAAGGCCGGTTCTGAGCTTGCCTGCTGCTTTTCAGAGCTGTCCCCATCCTCACTATAACTCACTTCCGCCTGAGCCCGCCAGAGGGGAAGCTCTGCCCCTCGGTAAGCAGAAATTCTGATTCCTCTGTTCCCAGTGATGGCGACGTCAGGGCTCCCGCCGGGAGAAGCTGTTGTTGGCCGGAAAGAGGAAGAGACGAGAGCAAGGGGACAGCCGCAGAGAGGAACAGCAGAGCGGAGCCCTCACGGCCAAGGTCAGCAGGAGGTCAGGGGAAGAACAGGACACAGAGGAAGGCAAGCCATGGGTTCTTACACCTGCCATCACCTTATCTGGTTCCCTACCCTTCAGGGACTCCCAGCTGCCCAGGGCCAGTCTGCAGCTGCACAGGAACAGGGCACCCCCGAACACCCGCCCCACCAAAGGCGCCTGTCCCTCAATCAGTCTGCCCCCCGACCCCGGCCTCTGCCAAGCCCCTCCCCCCACAGGGAGGGTCTGCATTGCTACTACTTACTGTCAGCCCCTCCTGGACACCAGCTGCTGCCGCACACCCGCCTTGCCCATGTGAGTGTCTCTGTCTGGGCGTCCTCGGGGAGGAGTGCCCAGGGGCGGGGGCCCCGACGTGGAGGCGCCCACATCTTTTCTCAGAAGTACTGTACTCTTTTTTTTTTCCTCCCTCAGGACCAGAAATTATTCAACTTAACAGAAAACCTCCTTCTTTTTTTCTTTTTTTGTATTTTTCCGAAGTGAGAAGTGGGGAGGCAGAGAGACAGACTGGGATTCTGACTGGGATCCACCCAGCACGCCCACCAGGGGGCAATGCTCTGTCCATCTGAGGTGTTGCTCCGTTGCAACCAGAGCCATTCTAGCACCTGAGGCAGAGGCCATGGAGCCATCCTCAGCGCCCGGGCCAACTTTGCTCCAATGGAGCCTTGGCTATGGGAGGGGAAGAGAGAAACAGAAAGGAAGGAGAGGGGAAGGGGTGGAGAAGCAGATGGGCACTTCTCCTGTGTGCCCTGGCCGGGAATCGAACCCGGGACTTCCACACACCAGGCCAACGCTCTGCCACTGAGCCAACCGGCCAGGGCCAGGTACTGTACTCTTTTCTGAGGCACAGGCTAGGTCTGAGATGGAAAGTCACAGCCCCTCAGACAGACAGGCATGGACGTCACCACCCAGCGCAGGTCAAACCTCAGAGGCTACCGAGCTGTTCTGACCATGCGGCCATCCCACCTGGTCCTTCTGGAACTCCTCCATGGTGGTTTCAGTGTCTGACGCCTGTGTTTCTCCTTCGGGGACCGTGCTCTGTCTCTGTTATGTTTTTATTTTGTTGTTGTTATTGTTGTGATCGTTGGTTTCAGATATGGGGCCCCAGCCAGCAGGGCATCTCCTCAGCCCATGTGCCTGAGGTAGAGGCCGGAGAGAATGGCGGTCAAGGCTGCCGTGTCTCTTTCCCGCTGACCAAACGCCACGCATTGGTGGGGCAGCGAGCCGCGAGCTGTCATGGCCGAACAACCGCCTTTCCAATAAGTATCTGTGGTGTCATCCCTGCCACAAGCCAGGTGTCACTGTAAGAACCACGGATACAGAGGCAAAAACCATAAAATCCCTGCCCTTATGGAATCTATAATCTAGAGGACGGGGTGATAGGGACATATGTCTGTACCATGATGTCCGATGTTGGTGTAACAGTAACCTACGTCTGTACCATGATGTCCGATGTTGGTGTAACAGTAACCTACATCTGTACCATGATGTCCACTATTAGTGTAACAGTAACCTACGTCTGTACCATGATGTCCGATGTTGGTGTAACAGTAACCTACGTCTGTACCATGATGTCCGATGTTGGTGTAACAGTAACCTACGTCTGTACCATGATGTCTGATGTTGGTGTAACAGTGACCTACGTCTGTACCATGATGTCCGATGTTGGTGTAACAGTGACCTACGTCTGTACCATGATGTCTGATGTTGGTGTAACAGTAACCTACGTCTGTACCATGATGTCTGATGTTGGTGTAACAGTAACCTACGTCTCTGTACCATGATGTCTGATGTTGGTGTAACAGTGACCTACGTCTGTACCATGATGTCCGATGTTGGTATAACAGTAACCTACGTCTGTACCATGATGTCCGATGTTAGTGTAACAGTAACCTACGTCTGTACCATGATGTCTGATGTTGGTGTAACAGTAACCTACGTCTGTACCATGATGTCTGATGTTGGTGTAACAGTAACCTACGTCTCTGTACCATGATGTCTGATGTTGGTGTAACAGTGACCTACGTCTGTACCATGATGTCCGATGTTAGTGTAACAGTAACCTACGTCTGTACCATGATGTCTGATGTTGGTGTAACAGTAACCTACGTCTCTGTACCATGATGTCTGATGTTGGTGTAACAGTAACCTACGTCTGTACCATGATGTCCACTATTAGTGTAACAGTAACCTACGTCTGTACCATGATGTCCGATGTTGGTGTAACAGTAACCTACGTCTGTACCATGATGTCCACTATTAGTGTAACAGTAACCTACGTCTGTACCATGATGTCCGATGTTGGTGTAACAGTAACCTACGTCTGTACCATGATGTCTGATGTTGGTGTAACAGTAACCTACGTCTGTACCATGATGTCTGATGTTGGTGTAACAGTAACCTACGTCTGTACCATGATGTCTGATGTTGGTGTAACAGTAACCTACGTCTCTGTACCATGATGTCTGATGTTGGTGTAACAGTGACCTACGTCTGTACCATGATGTCCGATGTTGGTGTAACAGTAACCTACGTCTGTACCATGATGTCCGATGTTAGTGTAACAGTAACCTACGTCTGTACTATGATGTCCGATGTTGGTATAACAGTAACCTACATCTGTACCATGATGTCCGATGTTGGTATACATCGAGAAGAAAAACGATACAGGGCAGGCAGACACGTGAGGGGCTGCCACTGATGGTGACACATCCATCTATTGCATGGCCCGTGTGGGACCAGGTGTTCTGTCTTCATTCATGTGTTGAATGGGCATTTATTATATCCCTGCTACAGATGTGGAAACTGAGTGAGAGCCAGTGAGTGGAGGAGGCAGATTTGAACTCTCTCTTCTCTCTTCCTTCTCCTCCTCTTCCTGCATCCCCTGTCTCTCTCTCTCCTCTTCCAATTCCAAATGTTGAGATCGTACCCATCATGATGGACACACAGAAGAAAGATGGGAAGTCATGCTAAGCTCCTGCTTCGTAACAAGGGCTCTGTCATCATCTCCCTCTGTCTCCCTTTCTTCAGCTACACAGCAAAGGTAATAATAACACCTCCTACACAGCGTGGCTTCTCAGATGCCGGGATAAAACAGGCGTAAATCGGCAAGGACACCCGGCTTATCAGAATTCCTCCCCACACATTATATGGTCACATACGATTGATGGGCAGAAGGGGAGAGGTTGATAAATACCTAGGACTTGGAGTACTTTCCGGGGGGTGGGGGCCCCTGATTACACGGGAAAGGCTCGAAGGACACCGCAGCCAACATCCCCAGCTGCTCGTTTGCCTCCCACAGGCCCGGGAGGCAGGTACATCGTGTCAAGAAAGAGTCTGTTGAACAAAACGAGATGTTTCACAAGACTGTTTTCTAGGAGTCAACAGCAGGGGGCAGTACAGGCTCCTTTGTGAGTGTTGAAGCGGTTCCACCCGTCGGCTGAATATCAAAATGACCCCAGGAAACTTTCTGACAACACACACTCATCGTTCTGAGGTGGACAATTCTATAGTGGTGATCTTTTGAGGACCACTACTGTAACGGGCGCAGAATCGTCTGCTCACGGCTTGACCCCCCAGCCAGCCTGAACGCAGCAGGTGCCCGGCAGGCAGGAGACGTTGGATCAGCATCAGTGGAATGAAATTTCTAAAGCCTCCCCCTCCCCCCCCCCCCACCGCGAACACCCAGGGCGCACTCCCAGTGCGATGCCCTCTGAGATGTTTGGAACGTTCGATTCACAGTCTCCTCAGGGGTGGGCTGGAGGGAGAGGAAATGAAGTGACTTTGTCCCCAGTGGGACTTCAGGGAGCCGGTGACGCCTGCTTGCTCCAAACTGTTCCTCGCTGGGTCTGCCAGAGGACCAGCGACCCCTCCCGTGCACACGGTCCCGCGCCGAGACAACGCGTCACCTCGCGCTAGAGAAGAAGGGTGTCCGGCAGGGAAGACGGGGAGGCGTGAGGGAAGGACACGTGAAGTCGGGGCAGCAAAGCGGACTCAGAGTGGAGTCTCCCTAGTCAAGTGGACACAGCCAGCTCAGACCAAATGGGCTGAAGCCACAGGAAGGGAGTCTGTTCTACTGCCACCGGCCTGAGGACTCACCTTGGGACTGTCCCGCCTGGCTGGGCATCTCCGCCTGGAGAGAGACGCATAAATCCCGACAGAGAGCCCCCCTCCGCCCCCCCCCCCCGAGGAGGACGTAGCCCACAGTGAAGCCAAGACCGCCGGGCCTCGGGAAGATCCCCACCCCAGACCAATCCGGAGGCTGACACTGCAGGGCTTGCTCCCCTCTGCAAAGATGTCCTTTTCCTCTAGGGACACGGCACTGTTTCCTTCAGACCCTCCCGGTGTCCCCGATGGTGCTTTAGATGGGAAAACTCTTCAGGGCTGAGAAGAAAGCTCTCATTTTTAATTCCTGCAGAGCCTCCTGGTTCATTCTGTGCTCCATGGGCAGGAGTTTACACGGGCCAGCGCCGACCAGGTTGGGACATGTTTGGCTGCCACTCTGACAAGCAGGGGCCTGTCCCTGAAGGAAGGAGACAGGGAGGACCAATGGGACACGTCCTGGAGCACAGGAACGGCCGGCCAGATGGACACACAGGACGCGGGCGGGGGTGGGGTGGGGAGAGTTGTAGGGGTGCACCAGGGTGATGCTGTTGAGCGCTCACCCTTAAGAGGAGAGAGCAGTGTCATGTCACCCTTAACGGGAACGTTTCCCAGGTGACACCTGGTCTCAGGCTGGTCCGGTCAGACTATGCCTACAAGTGCTTGTGCCACACTGGCCCTGACCTGCTGAAATGCATGGCTGAGACATAGCGGCGGAATCTCACCGTGATTTTAGAGGGTACGTCCTCAGGGCCAAGGCTGGGGGCACAGAGGAGACTGGCTCCGTGCACTGCCTGTGTGAACGGTTGATCTCACCTTGAGTCAGACTCACAGATGACACCATCCCCAGGGCTATGTCAGGCTGTCCTTAGTCTGGCCTTGGCCTGGGGCACTTCTCTCTCTCTCTCTCTCTCTCTCTCTCTCTCTCTCTCTCACACACACACACACACACACACACGCACACTGATGAGGACGGGGCAGGGCTCAGATTTAACCTCTGCCCCACACACCCTATACCCTTAGTCTCTCCTGATCTCCAGCTGTGTCCGCACCTCAGGGAGACTTGGGCAAAGGCGTTCTTTCTCTGCTCTGAGTCGTGGAAACTCCACACAGTAAGTCGGGACCGTGGTTTCCCTCTCGTTGTTTCTTCTTCTTCTTTTTCTTCTTCTTCTTCTTCTTCTTCTTCTTCTTCTTCTTCTTCTTCTTCTTCTTCTTCTTCTTCTTCTTCTTCTTCTTCTCCTCCTTCTCCTCCTTCTCCTCCTTCTCCTCCTTCTCCTCCTCCTCCTCCTCCTCCTCCTCCTCCTCCTCCTCCTTCTTCTTCTTCTTCTTCTTCTTCTTCTTCTTCTTCTTCTTCTTCTTCTTCTTCTTCTTCTTCTCCTTCTTCTCCTCCTTCTCCTCCTTCTCCTCCTTCTCCTCCTCCTCCTCCTCCTCCTCCTCCTCCTCCTCCTCCTCCTCCTCCTCCTCCTTCTTCTTCTTCTTCTTCTTCTTCTTCTTCTTCTTCTCCTCCTTCTCCTCCTCCTCCTCCTCCTCCTCCTCCTCCTCCTTCTTCTTCTTCTTCTTCTTCTTCTTCTTCTTCTCCTTCTCCTCCTCCTCCTCCTCCTCCTCCTCCTCCTTCTCCTTCTTCTTCTTCTTCTTCTTCTTCTTCTTCTTCACGAGAGGAAGGGAGAGAGAGGGACAAACTCCCGCAGGCTCCCCTACCGAGCTGGATCCACCCACAACCTCTGCCTGGGGCCGACGGTCTGCCCATCTGGGGCCATGCTCACAACTAAGCTATTTTTAGCAACTGAGGCAGAGTTTCCACAAAGCCATCTTCTTAAAGAGAGAGGGGGAGAGAGAGAGAGAGAGAGAGAGAGAGAGAGAGAGAGAGAGAGAGAGAAGAGAAACAGGTGGGCGCTTCTCCTGTGGGCCCTGGCCGGGAATTGAACCCGGGACTTCCACTCACCGGGCCGACGCTCTGCCGCTGAGCCAACCGGCCAGGGCCCACCTCACCGTTTCTTAGAGAGGACCGTTCTTCATTGCATGATTAGTTTAGAGACTTGTTCTTTCCTCTATCTTGTCCTTATTTTATTTTTTTTTCTTTTGGTTGTTTCAAACAGGAGGGTAAACCCGGTCCCTGTTCCTCCATCCGGACCACGGGTAGACATGCACCAGTGGTGAATCCTGACACCCCTGCCTCCTCCTCGTTATTGCTTTTCACCTCCACTTCTCCGGGGGACTGACGGTGTCGGGCCCTTCTTTATACGCTCACGGGCCACTCGTATATCTCTTCTGGTGGACTGTTTCTTTCCCTCTCGTGCCTGTTTTCCTTTCAGTTGGGCGGCTTCTCTTTTCATCCTTCAGTTCTCTGAATTCCTTCGGAGATGTGAGTTTGTCATCCTCTGGGTTTTGAGAGACTTTCTCTCAGCCTGTAGCTTGCTTGCTTGCCTGTTATTTTTCTCAGCAACGTCTTCTGTTCGGCGGAAGCCTAACTCTTTTTTTTTTGACGGTGTCTAATTTATTTTTATTTCACCAGTTCTGCTTTCTGTCCCATTCCCGGGACGTCTTCCCATGTCTCCAGGTCCTGAAGTCATTGTCTGCACTTTCTTCTAGAACCCTTATCGTTCAGTGTTGAAGTTTAGGTCTATGTTGTATCTCGTTCATTTTGGTCTATAACGTGAGGTTAGAGAAAAAGGTGGTTATTCCCCTCCCCCCCCCCCATAGAGGCATTTGGTTGTTTCAGTACAATCTGTTGAAAAAGATCAATGGCTCCTCTTCTGTCCCATTAATCTAATATTTTTGAACGCTTTACTGCAGCGCCCTGTCTTGATTCTGCAGGTTCATAACTTTTGAGTTCAGGTAGTTTAGGTCCTCTGATTTTATTCTTCTTTTTCTTTTTTTTTTTTTTTCTTTTTTCTGAAGCTGGAAACGGGGAGAGACAGTCAGACAGACTCCCGCATGCGCCCGACCGGGATCCACCCGGCACGCCCACCAGGGGGCGATGCTCTGCCCATCCTGGGCGTCGCCATGTTGCGACCAGAGCCACTCTAGCGCCTGGGGCAGAGGCCAAGGAGCCATCCTCAGCGCCCGGACCATCTTTGCTCCAATGGAGCCTTGGCTGCGGGAGGGGAAGAGAGAGACAGAGAGGAAGGAGAGGGGGAGGGGTGGAGAAGCAAATGGGCGCTTCTCCTGTGTGCCCTGGCCGGGAATCAAACCCTGGTCCTCCGCAGGCTAGGCCGACGCTCTACCGCTGAGCCAACCGGCCAGGGCTTGATTTTATTCTTCTTTTTCAAGATGGCTTGGGCTGTTTAGGTCCTTTGTGTTTCTCTGTAAGATTTTAGAGTAAACCTCTCCATTTCTACAATTAAAAAAAAAAGAAAAAGAAAAGTTTAGTGGCTTATGATCAGAAATGTATCGCATCTGATCAGTCAGCACATCCATTTGGGGAGAACTGACATTTTTAACAACCGAGTCTTCCTATCCTTGATGTTTTTAGTGCGACTATTTATGCTGGGCTTTAATTTATATAGTACGTTGTGGAATTTTGATGGAAGGTACTGCATCTAATAATCTTCGAGAATTTTATCCATTTCATCTTCGTATTTACCTTTATTGGCACAGAGGTTTTTATAATATTTTTCTTAAAATTTCCCATTGATTTGAGAGAGAGAGAGAGAGAGAGAGAAAAAGGAAGAGGGAAAGGGAGAGAGAGAAAGAGAGAGAAAAGCATCAGCTCATTGTTTCACTTAGCTGGTCCATTTAGTTGTGCACTCATTGATTGCTTCTCATATGTGCCCTGACTGGGGATCAAACCCACGACCTTGGGTGCGCCAGCACGACACTATCCACTGAGCCACCCAGCCAGGACCTATAATGTTATGTTATCTCTTTAATGTCTGCAGCATTTATAGTTAACGTCTCCTTCTTTCTTCCTGATAATGGTGACTTGTGCTCCCCCTCCCCTCTCTCTTTTTTTTCTTCTTGATTCATGACATCTCTAGAGACTGTTCCATATTGTTTCGGTCTTTTCGAAGAATTTTTGGCCTTTTTGTTGTTGTTGTTGTTGTTGTTTGTATTTTTCTGAAGTTGGAAACAGGGAGGCAGTCAGACAGACTCCCGCATGCGCCCGACCGGGATCCACCAGCACGCCCACCAGGGGGCGATGCTCTGCCCATCTGGGGCGTCGCTCTGTTGCAACCAGAGCCATTCTAGCGCCTGAGGCAGAGGCCATGGAGCCATCCTCAGCACCCAGGCCATCTCTGCTCCAATGGAGCCTTGGCTGTGGGAGAGGGGGAGGGGTGGAGGAGCAGATGGGCGCTTCTCCTGTGTGCCCTGGCCGGGAATCGAACCCAGGACTCCTGCACGCCAGGCCAACACTCTACAGGCCAGGGCCTATTGGCCTTTTTGATGATCTC
Organism: Saccopteryx bilineata; assembly: GCF_036850765.1. Taxonomy (NCBI): domain Eukaryota; kingdom Metazoa; phylum Chordata; class Mammalia; order Chiroptera; family Emballonuridae; genus Saccopteryx; species Saccopteryx bilineata. Next base: position 80,152,116 of record NC_089500.1, on the reverse strand, counting down.
TGTGGTATGTTGATTTTCTGTTTCGTTACATTCCGCCTTTGCTTCTGTTATTTCCTTCCCCTTTCTCTGTGCTTATTCTGTGGGTCTTCTTCCCTCTTGGAGTTCATGTTTGGGTCAGTCCATTTCAGCTTTTCTTCGTGTGTAGGGTCAACGTTCTCCTCTGAGGGCTGCGTCGGATGAATCGCCTCACTTTGTTATGTGCATTTTCATTAGTACTTAGTCCGAAGTGATTTCTGCCTTATTACGATGTCTTCTTTTTTTTTTACCATTAGGTTATATATACGTTGTTTACTTTCCAACAGCGATGTTTACTCCTTGTTATCGTTTTTGTTTCTCATTTTGAACTTAGTTGCATTATGCTAGATGCAACATTGAGTTCCTATAGGACTTGATTCCCTAGAAATTTGTGGAGGCTGATCAGGTGTGATGGATACTGTTGCCCGTGTGCAGGAGAATCATGTGTATTCTGTGTTCTATTATCTATACGGGTCAGGTTTGTTTATTGTGACAGTGAAACCCTCTTTAGCCTGACGGATTAACATACATTTTTTTTTATTTGCTCATTCTCTCCATTGCTGAGAGAAGTATTTTGAAATCTACTACGATTTTTGAATTTGTCATTTACTCCTTAGAGTGTTGTCAGGATGTCGTGAGGCCATTAATAACAGAGCATGGAAGTTTAAAATCATCATGGTTTCTGATGTGCTGAACCTTCTATCTTCCCGGAACGGCGAGCCTTGGCAACGCTGGTCGGCTTCAAACTGTTGCGGTGCAACTCGCAAGAAACTGAGGCAGAGCCCAAATCAATTAAAATTTAAAGAGCCTTTATGCGCTGGCCAGTGGACCGTCTGTCTGCAGTCTACACAGAGAAGCAGGAACGGCGGCCCTAAGGCAGGGGGAGAGAGCAGGATTTAAAGACATAAACCAAAAAAATCACAGCTGTGTCAACACGCTCGTATAACATCTTTGCAAAACTATGCATTGTTCTAAGGAGATTACCATGCTTGCATAATGCCTTTTATAAAGTGTCCACTATTCTAAGGAGAATAAACTGGTTTCCTGCAAATCCTGTCAAAAGCCAAAGCTTGGGCACCACACCTGGCGGATATCAGCAAGATAAATCTCAACCTTGTGCAGGTCAGCTAAAGATGTCCTGCAAGCGGGCGTGGTTGCAATTCGTTATACCTCAGTTCCCCTTGTAAACCAGTTCTTCAGATTTTTTTTTTTTTTTTTTTTTTTACAGAGAGAGAGTCAGAAAGAGGGATAGAGAGTGACAGACAGACAGGAACGAAGAGAGATGAGAAGCATCAATCATCAGTTTTTCATTGTGATACCTTAGTTGTTCATTGATTGCTTTCTCATATATGCCTTGACCTTGGGCCTTCAGCAGACCGAGTAACCCCTTGCTCGAGCCAGCAACTTTGGGTCCAAGCTGGTGAGCTTTGCTCAAACCAGATGAGCCCGCGCTCACGCTGGCGACCTCGGGGTCTCGAACCTGGGTCCTCAGCATCCCAGTCCGACGCTCTATCCACTGCGCCACTGCCTGATCAGGTTCTCCTGATTTCTAACTTAACTAAGGGCAGGGGTCTTAAGCGTAGGCTGGTGACACGCCGTCACACAAACACGCTGCCTGTATTGCTAACTCGTCCTCGCTCGGTCCCTGGTGGGAGCGTTCCTCACTGTCCTGACAGCTCGTCGCCTCTGTCGGGATTTCTGCCAGGTTTTGTTGTTTTTAGCAAGAGTCTCCATTCAAGCATGTAAACCGCTCCCTTCCCACAAACAGAATCCAAATTCCAGTCGATGGCACCTCAGACTCTGTGAGGTGGCTCGTTTATACTTTTTTTTTTTTCTCTCCTCAAGGAGGAATGTCGCTACCGTGAAGAATGATTGTTCTCTATCCCTAAGTTGCTGAACTTACATTGGGAGGGTGTGAGGTTTTTGTCAACAAGTGCAGGATGGGGCAGAGGAGGCGTACTGTTGTGAGTATGCGATACACAGTTTATTCCTGCCTTATTATGTATTCAGTATTGCATTATTTTCCATATGAACAACCGTAGACCCACCTGTGCCTCCCCCTGTGTCTGGGAACCCTGTGGGTAACATTTCTAGCTCTGGTCATCTTTCAAAGGGGATTGCCACAAAGACTCGCATCAACTCAAAACCACCCAGGAAACATGACATCGTTCTAGTTTGTTTTTAGCTTTCTTTTGCCTGCAGTGTTATTTCTGCTCTGGTCAGCTTCTTCCAAAACAAAAACTTGACACAAATAAGCTGTGGTGGGCGGAAAGTTTACCGCCACCCTCACCCCCCAGAGACATGTCCACCCAGAACTTTCTGAATGTAAACCTAGTGTGGGAATAAGGTCTTTGTAGAAGGAATGACGTTAAGGATCTTAAAGAGGAGATCCTTCCGGAGCACCCAGATGAGCCCCAAATTCAACGGCAGGTGCCCTGACAGGCAGAAGGGAAGGCAGAGAAGGTGATGTGACGGCAGAGAGGCTGGGGACTCAACCTACAGGCCAAGGGACACCCAGGAGCAAGGACAGAGTCCCCGGAGGAACCAAGCCCTCTGACACCTTGATTTCAGACATCTGGCCTCTACAACGAGGAGGCGGCGGTGGGGCGGGGGCGACACTGTCCTTCCTTCCTGTGAACTCATTCTTTTCACTTCCAGAGCGGAAGATATTTGGTCAAATATTCCCCACCAGAAAAACGTAATCGTGAGATCGGGACTGCTGGACTGGGGGCATGGAATGCTGGTCTCTCTCTCTCTCTCTCTCTCTCTCTCTCGGGCTGGCTTCTGGTGACCCGTACATACCTTTCCATTTATTATGACCTTCCACACTGCTGACAGTGTGTGCTCCTCTTAATGCTGCCTTGGTTCTTGAGAAGCCCTCCGGGGAGACGTGCAGCTACCGAGGTCTTCGCTGCGTTGTACCGTACGTGAAACCTGGATGTGGAAACCCGACCATTCGAACGGGGTCGGCACAGCTCTGCCAGGGCCTCTCGTGGACCCCTGAGTCACGATCATACAGTCGTCAAGGAGTTTTGCTTCTGGAAGGTTACTATGTGAGTGGGATGGGGGTGGGAGAGGTTCTCCCAATTTTACACTTAATTTCTGATTCTGGAAATTATATTATATAGAACATATTATATATCATAGATAACATAGAGTTACCCCTTTTCAACGGAAGGTCTTGCCTCTCTGTGTTTGCATAAGGAGTTGAGTTCTCCACACGAAATTGAAACACACTCACAGGCACAGAGAGAACCAGGTGGCGGCCAGAGGGGAGGTGGGCTGGGGGCTGGGCGAAGTCCGCGAAGGGACTGAGAGGCACAGAGGGGCGGTTACAGAAGAGCCACGGGGAAGTAAGCACAGCCCAGGACATACAGCCCAGCGTACTGTGACAACTATGCATGCTGCCAAGCTGGGGTACTGGAAACACCCAGGGGAGCCCTTTGTGAGGTATGCAATTGCCTAACCACTAAGCGGTGCATTTGAAGCTACCTTTCTCTTCCCTGCTTGTTTCCTCTTTTAGTTGTTCCTCTGTCTCTCTCTGTGCACCTCATTGTGGATCCCTGTCCAGTATTTAGGATTCCATCTTGGCTGGAGCCTGAAGCTAGCTGTTAAGTAACTTTTTAAAAAATATAGAATATAGGCGCTGGCTGGTTGGCTCAGCGGTAGAGCATCGGCCCAGCATGTGGAAGTCCCAGGTTCGATTCCCAGCCAGGGCACACAGGAGAAGCACCCATCTGCTTCTCCACCCCTCCCACTCTCCTTTCTCTCTCTCTCTCTCTCTTCCCCTCCCGCAGCCAAGGCTCCATTGGAGCAAAGTTGGCCCAGGCGCTGAGGATGGCTCCATGGTCTCCAGCTAGAATGGCTCTGGTTGCAACAGAGCAGCAGCCCAGATGGGCAGAGCATCACCCCCTGGTGGGCATGCCGGGTGGATCCCAGTTGGGCACATGTGGGAGTCTGTCTGTCTGCCTCCCCGCTTCCAACTTCAGAAAAGTACCAAAATAAATAAATTAATTAAATATATATATATATATGACATAGAACTTATCTTCTTAACCCCTTTTAAGTGTGTAGTCTATGGCATTAAGCACATCTGCAAGGTTGTGGAACCATTGCCACGATTTGCAGGAACTTTTCATCAGAAACTGGGGTGCCCATTAAGCGACGAGTCCCTGCGACACCCTCCCTTCAGCCCCTGGTAACTCCACGGTGCATCCTGTCCTTCTTTGCCTGTTCTAAGTGCCTCACATACATGGGGTTGTATGATGGGTGTCCTTCTGTGCCTGTCTGTTTTCACTTAGCATAATGTTCTGAGTTACATCCATGTTGTACGGTGAGCCAGAATTTCATTCTCTGTTATGACTAAATAACTTCCATATCTATTACTCTGACACACGACCAGCACAATGCATAGCTACATATAGAAACACATATTGTCTCTCCATTCATCTGGTGAGGGACCCGGGGCCGGTTCCACCATTAACTGTGAATAATGCTGCTATGTACACTGATGTTCTACGTTAGGACTGAACAAATATTTGTTCAGAACACAAAGGACACTTCCGGCCAGTGCTGCAAGACAGTGTCACAGCCTACATCCTGTTCTCTTTCTGCATTATAAAACTGCAGAGTTATAAACCCATTCTCTTAAAACCCATTCACTTTCCTTTAGTTATTTTCCACGGATAGGCCCGCCCCGTCCTTTACAAATGCAACCCCCACCCTCTTTCTGGGCACCTTCTTCTGGTCTTGACTGAATTTCCTCTGTAAAGTTATGTAAGACAGATCTGGAAATGGCCTGACCCTCATTTCTCAGAGACAGCGGGTGTGAGTGCCTCCTCTCCGCTGTGTTTGTGACATTCGGTGCATTTGATCGCTTAATTCACTCAAAAATAGGCACCGCGCTAAGGTGTTGGGAACTGAACCGCAAACAACAGGGGAACAGCCCCTGCGCTCGCTTGGCTCAATGTCTGGGGATAAAGACGGACCCTGAGTAAAGAATGACCAGTGTGCTGGGTGGGTGTTGAGAAGGAGAAACGGAAAGTTGCTACTGTCAGAGGATCTGATTCTGGGAATAACTAAATCCTTGGGCGTCAGCGATCTCCGGGTGAAGTGATGTTTCCGATGAAATCTGAGCACTGAGTCGGAGTTCGCGGGGCAAAGACACGGAGGAAGAACATCCAAGCGGAGGGAACGGGTGCGATGAGAGGAAGGCACAGTGGGTCATCGGGAAAAACACAAGCAGGTCACGCTAGCCTGGGCGGAGCGTGGGATGGGGCGCGTGGTGGCAGACGGTGCTGGGGAGGTGGGCGCCAGCGCGCAGCCGGGATCCCGCGTTAGCCGCCAAGCTAAGGGTTCTGAACTTTCTCCATGAGGACCTTGGAAACCACTGAGAGTTGATGGCAGAAAGGGGACTTGATTAAACCGGACATTTTTGCCCTGGCCGGTTGGCTCAGTGGTAGAGCGTCGGCCTAGCGTGCAGGAGTCCCAGGTTCGATTCCCGGCCAGGGCACACAGGAGAAGCGCCCATCTGCTTCTCCACCCCTCCCCCTCTCCTTCCTCTCTGTCTCTCTCTTTCTCTCTCTGTCTCTTTCTTCCCCTCCTGCAGCCGAGGCTCTATTGGAGCAAAGATGGCCCGGGCGCTGAAGATGGCTCCATGGCCTCTGCCTCAGGCGCTAGAACAGCTCTGGTTGCAACAGAGTGACACCCCAGATGGGCAGAGCATCGCCCCCTGGTGGGCATGCCGGGTGGATCCCGGTCAGGCGCATGTGGGAGTCTGTCTGACTGCCTCCCTGTTTCCAACTTCGGAAAAATACAAAACAAAAACAAAAAAACCCGGACGTTTTTGGAGCTCCTTTGGCTGTGACATGGAAAAGGGGGTCGGAGGCGGGTTGGCAAGAGGAGAGGCGGGAGGCTCAGATGGGAACAGTGTGGACAGGGCGTGGGGTTCACCTGGAGAGCCAGGGCTCAGGGTCTTGCAGAAGTTGGGGGGATCGGGGAGGACAAAGGCTCACGGGTGGCTCGGTGAAGGCCCAAGGGAGACAGTGTTTCTGAAAGGAGGCAGCCGTCACCTGTGCCAGAGGCATGGGGGGGGGGGGCGCTGAGGGCAAAGCAGCGGGTGGATTTGGGGTGTGGACACAGACACGCTGGTGGGAGGACGGGGGCAGCGCCCACAGTGAGCCGCTTCAGGGGTTGATGGAGAGTGGAGAGACAGACAGTGAGCAGCAGCTGTTCATCCGGAGGTCTGGCTGTGAAGAGAAGGGATCCTTGCTGGGAGGTAACAGTGAGTTAGGAATATTGTAGTTCTCAAAATGAGGGAGGCTTGCTCCTCTGTCCCTCAGTGCCAAAGGGGCGGGGCAGCTGGAGAGGAGTTAGGAGAGCAAGGGACAATGACGTGTATTTCCTGAGGCCCGAGACCTGGAGGAGGAAGTCTGGAACTGGGTCCAACGAGTGTGTCCCCCGCTCCCATTCTGCTGACGCATCCCAACCAAAGGTCTGTCTCCTTCCCCGGGCTGTGGTCCCGTGGGTGGTTAGGGACTGACCTCAGCTGGTTTTATGTCCCCAGCACTCAGGCTTGCCCCTAACGCCAGAAAGTGCCCGGGGAGTGTTTAGCGGAACCAACGTGTCCGTTGCGAGAGGAAGAAGGCCACAGAGGCGGTCTCCCCTTCGGCACGCAGAGTGAGATTCTTAGGGGACCCTCCTGAGTGAGCGTGGACCCTGGAAGATTCCAAAGTGCCTGTGGGCTCTGAGGAGGCAGAGCCCTGTCTGGCCGGAGGCTGGCGAGTAGCTTTGCTTGTTCATACCTGTTGGGAACTCTTGGCTGAAATCAGTCACAGAGGGGACAAAGCATCTGTCCCACGTGGGGGAGGAAGAGACTCCCCTCTCCCCTTCTCCACTCTTCCCGCTGGTCTAATGCCTCGGGCCACGTGAGACAGACTGGCAACAGAAAATGACCAAATTTAATTCCCGACGTACGTATGTGTGGGAACCCCACTTACACCAAAGAGTCGGAGACTCCCACATACATGAGAAGTTCAGGGACAGAGAGGGACACTGAGAGATAAAACACGTTCTGAGCTGAGAAGGGGGTAAGGCGCCTGGGACCTCAGAACACAGGTGGGCAGTTCACAGGATGCGAGGAGAAGCGATTGTTCAGCATTCAGACCCCACCCTGGAAATAGGTCGTAAAACTTTATGCCTGGTAATAGCTCTTAACATAGGTAAGGTCAGATAAATAGATTATAAAATGCTATGCCTGGAAATAAACTCTTATCATGGGGAAGGTCTAATTTAATTTTTTTAATGTTTATTTTATTGGTTTTAGAGAGAGGAAGGGAGAGAGAGAGAGAGAGAGAGAGAGAGAGAGAGAGAGAGACATTAATCTGTTTCTGTATGTACCGTGACTGGGAATTGAACCTGGCAACCTCTGCACTTCGGGACAAACGCTCTAACTAACCGAGCTATCTGATCTGGTCAGGGCCCAATTTAATTCCTTTAAGGAAGAAGTGAAGATTTCTTGTGAGCCTGCCGGGTCTCAGTGGACTTCAGCTCCAAATTACCCAGTTACTAAAGGGGCCCATCCTGGGAAGCCTGTTTCTGAACCCCTCCACCTGCAAGTCAAGAATGACTAGAAACCATACTCCCTCCCTCCCTCCTGGCTTTCTCCTTGGTCCAGAACAGCGTCTTTCAACTGCTGGGTCATAGGAATTGTTAAACCATGCCAGACCTGACTATTTAGTCAGGGACACTGAACTCTTTCCCTACAGATTGTCCAAAAAAAAAAAAAAATGACAATAGTCAACACAACAATAGCGGTCTGCTTGTGAATGAATCAAAATTATACCATTTATTTATTTATTTATTTATTTATTTATTTATTTATTTTTATTTAGTTAGTTTTTGGTCCGATTGGCAAGAAACATATTTTTTGGCGTGCTGCAGAATCTTAGCCTTAGTCCCTGTCCGCTGCGAAGTGGAAAAGGTTGACAAACGCTGGCCCAGAAGAAAGGTGGACAAACCAGCTGCCTCCCCGGGAGAGAAGCACTGCTCGTCCGCTGTGCGCCTTCTGTTCAGACAGGACGCAGCTGCCCGCCCAGGCCGGGAGCGGAATAACAAAGAGCTCATGTCCTCAGCCCAGTCGTCCCCTACATCATGTACAGTATGGAAAGTAAACTAATTTACGGGAGACAATTGCATTAGGGAGTCTCCTTCTGTACTGGGCAACAGACGCCGTGACTTTGACCCGCAGATGTTACTCCCTCCTTATCTCCCTTCCTGAAATTTCGAAATGCTTAAGAAACGCTTGAGGCTTGTGTGAGATCCTCCCAGGAATGAGAAAAGGAGGCAGGAATGATGGCCTTTCTGTGTTCGGAGGATTTGAAGGACGTGAACACTTTGCTGACAGAACCAGACGGCTTTGTACTTCCGAGAAGGGATTGTGCCCAGGACCCCCCTGGGGGAACCGATGTTTCTTACGCACTCACTGTGCATGCCTCCGGTCCAGGCTCGCTGTCAGACAGCTAGCAATAAAAAGAAGACAATCTGGTGCCTGTTTTCTGGAGCTCATTAGCCAACAGAGTTGTAAAGTGAGTTTGGGTTTTACAGACCATACCTAGGAGAGAGAGAGCTCTCTGGTTCCGGCCGACAGCACACACATAGTGACCCACCTGCAGGTGGGAGGCAGTCCTGATGTTATACATCAGTACAGGACCCTGTAAACCCCAGGGCAGGCTCCCTGGATAGAAGCCAGACTACAAAACATGGCAAAGACAGAGGCTTACACGGGTCCCTCAGTGTCCCATCCCGAATTCCTGTCTGGGGGTTTGCACCTCCAGTGTGTCGGCACAGCTGCTGCCTGGCCTCTCCAAGGAGTTGATGAGTTCAACCCTACCAGCTCCAGTAGAATACGGAGTCTAGGCAGCACTTGCTGTTCAGACCCCAGCGTCCCCCTTGGCGGAGGCGGATTTAACGGCGGGCGCACCAGGCACACGCCCTGGGCCCCGGCTTCTGAAGGGCCCCCCGCAAAAACCCCTAACTTGACACTTTTTTCTAATGACACCAAGTTTGGTTTCATATGTGCAATTTGAACCTTACGAGTACATAATATTTTTTATTTATTTAAAAATAGGGTTAACATGTATTTTTATTTTCTCTGTCTCTCTCTTCCCTTTTTCTTTTTTAAAGATTTTATTTATTGATTTTTGGAGAGGAGAGAGAAAGGGGGTGGTGGGGTGGGGGAGCAGGAAGCATCGACTCACAGTAGCTTCTCGTATGTGCCTGGACCGGGCAAGCCCAAAACTTCGAACCAGCGACGTCAGCATTCCAGGTTGTGGCCCCATCCACTACATCACCACAGGTCAGGATGTCTCTCTCTCTTTTTTTTTCAATATTTTCTTCTGCGCCCGGGGCTTCAACCAACCTTGGCTCACCTCTGCCCTCTGCTATGAGTAAATAACAGACTCATTACTGTCTGCCCCTTGTCCCGTGATACAGAGTGGCCCTGGGGCTGCATGTGGTCCTCACGCCATACCTGAGGGTGCCCTTTCACTTGGGCTGACCATGGGCTTGCGTTAGGGCTGACTGACCAATCAGAAAAGCCCATAGTTGCTTCGAGTCCAATTGGCAATGTCAAAACATTGCAAAAGAAATGTGGGGTGCAAAAGGCTATGCTGTGGCAACAGGACCCCTTTTGCCTTGGTGGTGGAGAGCGTAATGTGGTGTAATCTCTTCGGGAAACTAATTAATTGACGGTACCTGCCAAAGTGTAACGTTCGTGTACCAATCGACCCCAAAATGCTGCTCGTGGGCATATACAGTGTGTCCATAAAGTCATGGTGCACTTTTGACCAGTCACAGGAAAGCAACAAAAGAAGATAGAAATGTGAAAACTGCACCAAATAAAAGGAAAACTCTCCTAGTTTCATACCTATTCAGTGCAGTTCGATGTGGGCTCACACCTATTCAGTGCAGTTCGATGTGGGCTCACACACAGATTTTTTAGGGCTCCTTAGGTAGCTATCCTGTATAGCCTCTACAGACTTGTCACTGACTGATGGCCTACCAGAACGGGGTTTCTCCACCAAACTGTCGATTTCCTTCAACTGCTTATCCCACCGAGCAATGTTATTCCTATGTGGTGGCGCTTCGTTATAAACGCACCGACATTCACGTTGCACTTTGGTCACGGATTCGAATTTACCGAGCCACAGAACACACTGAACTTTCCTTTGCACCGACCGCAACTCGACTGGCATGGCCGTGGGCTGCTCCGCTGTGTACACGGTGTTACATCATCATCTGCGCATGCGCACATGCTGCCACATCATCCTGCAAAAACTGGGAGGGTTTTCCTTTTATTTGGTGCAGATTTCACATTTCTATCGTCTTTTGTTGCTTTCCTGTGACCGGTCAAAAGTGCACCATGACTTTACAGGACACACTGTATATATTCCCAACAGAAATGAGTACTTAGGTTCACCGAAAGTTACGCACAAGAATCTTTATAGCGTATTTCCTCGTAAGAGCCAAGACAAGGGACAATCCACGTACCTAACCAGAGTAAGATAAGGATGAGGTCGTGTGTTTGCACGGTGGAATATTATATGGCCACGAAAAGGAGTGCACCGCTGCTGTGGATCATTCACACTCGCCATGGCGGGAGAAAGGGGCCAGATACGCCACTGTGTGGTTTTTGTTCACGCTAAATTCAAGGGGAAGCCTAACGAACCCATGGTGATAGAGGTTGGAAGGCTGGTTACGTTGTGAGTGGGTGTGCCTGGGAACGAGTTCTTTTCTGGAGGGCTAGAACTGTCCTGCACCTTGATATTGTGGGGGGTGGGGGTTGGCGTGGCAGCCTGGGTGTGTGCTTAGGTGACAATTCATAGACCTGTACCTTTAAGACTAGCGCCCCTCATGTCCTCCGTTCTATGTCAGTTTTTTTTTTTTTCATTTTTCTGAAGCTGGAAACAGGGAGGCAGTCAGACGGACTCCCGCATGCGCCTGACCGGGATCCACCTGGCATACCCACCAGGGGGCAATGCTCTGTCCATCTGGGGCGTCGCTCTGTTGCAATCAGAGCCATTCTAGCACCTGAGGTGGAAGCCATGGAGCCATCCCCAGCGCCCGGGCCATCTTTGCTCCAATGGAGCCTTGGCTGCGGGAGGGGAAGAGAGAGACAGAGAGGAAGGAGAGGGGGAGGGGTGGAGAAGCAGATGGGCGCTTCTCCTGTGTGCCCTGGCCGGGAATTGAACCCGGGACTCCTGCACGCCAGGCCGACACTCTACCACTGAGCCAACCGGCCAGGGCCTCTATGTCTGTTTTTAAAATATCCCATGATGTCTTCAAGAACTCAGGGAGGGTTTGAGAGACGCCTCTGGACTCGAGAAGAGAAAGAATATGTCAGGGGCCAGGCGCTCCCTCGAGTGGCTCCTGTTAACAGTCCCCTCTTCCTTGACCCTCTTTATAGACATTCCTCCCGCTGGGACAGGCGTGCTAATCGCCTGCGGACTGGCCGCGAGGAAGCGCCGCGGTGAACACGGGACCTCAGTCACGTTCCCGGAGCTCCAGAGCTCACTGCCTCATAGACAGACCTGCCATGAATCAGATACTTAGGGAACGGAATCTTACTCTATTTCTTTTTTCTTAAAGGGCACAGCAGGTGGTCTCCAGGAATTCAGGAGAAGGAAAGATCAGTGAGGAATGGAGTCAGTGACTTTAAAGAAAGAAAAGGAAGGACTTGAGGGGAGGATTTAAACCCAGGCGGGCAGATAGATTGCCTGACCTGGCATGGCGTAGTGGAGAAAGCGTTGACCTGCAATGCTGTGGTCGCCGGTTCAGAGCCCTGGGCTGGCCCGGTCAGAGTGGAACCGAGAAAACAAAGCTAGACTCGGAGTTACCTGTTTATCCCCCATGCTGGTGAAGAGATGAGGACCGAGTGTGTGAAGGTGTGTCTTTAACCTCAAATTGCAGCGACTTGAGGAGGCAGGGGACTCCTGTCCAAAAACAACAACAACAAAAAAAAAACTGCCTCCCCCCTTTCCTGGTGTGGCTGGTTTTTACAGGGTTCAGGGGCGGTTAGTAATGGAGTAAAGGGGAAAAGAAGAAAAATAAAAAAAGGGAAAAGCCCGTGCAAGTAGTCCCTCAACAATGCAGAGGAATGTCCCCTCTGCGAGCCCTTCTGGTGTCGGGCAGGGCTAACCGGCCCGGCTCTATCCGGTGTCCCTGGTGAATCTTCAAGGCGGCAGGGGCAGGTGTCTCCTGGGAACACGGGGCGGGGGGGGGGGTGCCTCTGGAACTTCTGCAGGAGAACTCCCTGTATTCTTAGGCAACAAAATAAAGATTAAGGTTTGTGAACGAAGCTCTTAGCCATGCACCGTGCCTTATCGTCTTACAGGAAATTCTGTGATTCTGCCCTTACAAGAAATGACTGTAATTCAACCCGTTTAAAAAGGCACATGCATGTGAGAAGCAACTACGACAGGTTGATGCTTCCCTCTCCTCCTCCTCCTCCTCCTCTTTTTTCTCTCTCTCTCTCCCCTCTGCCTAACATCAATAAACAAATATAATAATATTGTAGTAATAAAAACCAGGCAGGCAGACAAAACGCATTGTACTTGTGAAAAAACCCCAGAAGGGCTGCCCGCTGTAGCGGGAACAGTGACTGTTAGGTTCACCGAGAGGAATCCCATGAGGCCCAGGGCGATTTTAAAACAATGGACTTTACAGGCGCATCTGGGTGCAGACGGGTTGAGGCCAAAAGAGGTGTTGGCCCCGGCAGGAGGTCAGTCGGGGGGCTTTGTGGTGTTGGAAAGTTCTTGCTGAGGTGCGTGTTGCCAGGGAACCGGGTAAGACTTCGTCTGCTCCTCGGAACTCAAGTGGGTCGGTCTACCGTGAGCCGGTTCCGAGAACACCAGAACGGTGTTTACAGCAGCCCTTGAGTTTCTCAAGTATGTCCCTTCCTCTTGGGTTAGACGGGGGTCCCTGTGCTCTGCAAAGTCCTAATGAAAATGGGAATTAGGAGGGGCAAAAATGGAGCTGCCTTTGTGTTACCTAACAGTGACCGGCCAAGACAGGGCATTGGTCCAGTCAGGGCAAAGAAACCAAGAAGAGGCCGTAGCCTCCTCCGGAGACCCGGGCTTGGACCCTGAGCAGAGGCTGGTCAGGGCTGCAGGGGCTGGGAAGACGTAAACACAGAGGAAGGTAAGAGTCAGGAGAGAACCAGGCTAGAACGGAACAGTGTGCCCCAAAGGGAACCAGTCTACCAGGCCTTTATCTTTGTCATCCCGCCTTCTTTTTTTAATGATAAAGAGCCTTTTGTTTTGTTGTTGTTGTTGTTTGTTTTAGAAAATTAAATTTCATAGGATGACATTGATCAGTAAGAGTACATAGGTGTCAGGTAAACATCTCTATAGCGGCCCTGGGCAGTTGGCTCAATGGTAGAGTGTGATTCCAGCGTATGGATGTCCGGGTTTAATTCCTGTTCAGGGCACAGAGGAAAAGTGACCATCTGCTTCTTCACCCTTTCCCCTCTGACACTTCTCTCTCTCTCTCTCTCTCGTTCTCTCTGTCTCTCTCTTCCCCTCCTGCAGCCATGGCTGCAGCAAAGTTGGAGCAAAGTTGGCCTTGAGCGCTGAGGATGGCTCCGTGGTCCTGCCCATGGTCTTGCCTCAGTCATTAAAGTAGCTTGGTTGCCAAGCAATAGAGCAATGGCTGCAGATGGGCAGAGCATCACCCCCTGGTGGGCACACTGGGTGGATCCCGGTCGGGCGCATGCAGGAGTCTGTCTCTCTGCCTCCCTGCTTCTCACTTAATAGAAAAAGAAAAATCTCTGTAGCATTTGAGCTGCTGATTGAGTTGTGTGCCCACCACCCAAAGTCCAACTCTTTCCGTCACCGTATATTTGCCCCTCTTGACTCCCCTCTCACCCACCCCTCCCCCGGTAACCACTTCACTTTTCTATGTCCACAAGTCTCAGTTTTATATCCCACCATTTTTTTTTCTAATGTTCAAAGGCCTTTTTTTATTTTAATGCTTGATTTAGACAAATTCAAGTTCATAAAGAAGTTGCCTTAAATTTAATAAGGATAGTAAAAACGCTCTTTGCAATTTTTAAATTATTCCTTTTTTTTTTCTTTTTCTGTGCATGAACATAAATATACAGGGGTGGGAGGGAACACCCCATCAACTGTCAGCTTCCATAATCCTTCTGCTGGGCTCTACCCTATACAAGGAACACATCCTTCCATGCAACCTGTCACAGAGACTGTCCTACCAGCCACGACTTCTTCTAACTGGATGGATCAGTCCTTAGGTCTTCCTTTAATATCTACCGACTAACAATTACCCAGGTGATCCAAGACTGAAGCGTTGGTGGCTTTCGTTGAAGTCTGTCTGGGCGACGGTTACCCTTGCCTGGCGGTGATGACTGATACGTTATGCTGAACTCAACCCTTCACGGGGCAGGTGCAGTGAACAAACAGAAATAAACCCACGTCCCCCGGGCCTCCAGTCACTGGGGAAAAGCATGCAGAAGGTGAAGAGTTCGTCTTTGTTATATTAACAGAGAGAAAAAACAGAGCGTGTGTGTGTGTTTACCTGTCGTGGGCTGACTCGCTCTCAGAGGAGTGCAGAAATCGGGGAGGGGGGGCGGGGGGGAGGGGGGGGTCACCCCTCCTTAATGGGTGAAACGGTTTCTTCGTCCACCCCACTCACGACTCTGCAGAACACAGGCACATCCACTCACACTCCCGTCCTGGTGCTGGCAGGGGAGCAGGAGTTTATCTGGAGTCCCCAGGCTCGAGTGGGTGGGGCTGGGAGAGGAAGGGAGGCTGTCAGATACAGAAGACACCTCTGAAGTCCACATCTGCCAGTTGGGCGCTCCGCTCGGGCCGGCAGCAGTCTGCGCCCCCTCCCACCCCGGCCGTACCCCCGTCACTGCTTTCTGAAAAGAGCTTTCTGACTGCAAAGAGACCAAATCAAATTTGCTACCAAGTCAATAGCAGAAATCTCCAGCCTGCCGGCAGCCAGGTCCAGACATTCTAAGTAGCATCAGAAGAGAAGGCTGCAGGACCTCTCTCTGTTTCTACTTTCTCTCTAAGGTGCTGTTTCCCTGCTGTTCGGCCTCTTCCTACCTGGAATGGAAAAAAGGTACTATTTTTAAAAATAATAATAATAATAATAATAATTGTTTTTTTCTCCCTACTGAGCTGAGTGAGGATGGATAGTTTGGGTCGACGGCCTTCACGTTCCGTTGGAAAGGGATCGGAACTGAGGGCTTTGGGTGGGAGGTGGGGCGGGGTTCCTGGCGAGACACCCCGGGGGACTGAGTGTGTCTTCCTTGTCCTGCTAGCCCCCCCCTCCAACCCCTGTCCAATGTCACCCGAACCCCCTCACCGGGGACCTCATTTCAGCAGACTGCCCTGACTTTCTGTCCCCTGGTTCCAGCGGAGCGTCTGGCTTCTCAGATCGCCCCCTTCCCTCACGCCTTACCTGTTGCTCTGCCCAGGGTTCAGAAAGCTCTTATGACCGGGAGCGACCCTACAGGTTCAAGGCTGGAGAGCCTGCGGGGTGCAGGCTTTGGAGCTGAGGGGGGCTGTAGACTCAGAGGTCCCCTGAATTCATGGCTGAAAAGTGCAGGCGCCCCTAAAAGCCCCCCCCCCGTCATCAGTAAAACGCTCACTTCTCCACGGGGTGCACACAGTTCTGTGAGTTGGGTCAGCACTGAGCCACCAAGTGCAGCTGTTTCCGTGCGGAAATGTCAGCTGAGACCCCAAGAAAGCTCCAGACCTCTGCTCTGTCGTACTGGGGCCCTGTTGGTGGGGGGTATTTAATTTTTGAAACTGTCCATGTGACATTGGGGGTAAAGGGCTGGTTCTCAGTTAAGACACAGAGCTGGTCTAAAGGTATTCTTCTGGGAACGGTGGCATAGGTTAGGTTTCAGTTTCATACGAAATAGAAGTGGGTGTTGTCAGAAGCGCTGTCACAGGCCATAAGTGGCGACGTTCCTCTGTTCATTGAGCAAATAGGAATGGAAAGGTGGGGTGGCCAGGCTCTGTGGTGCAAAGGCAGAGTCCCTCAGGCATGGTTCCTTTCCTTGTGTGGTTTTTCTGGGTTTTGTTTTGTTTGTAGACAGTAATCCATTTCATAATGAAAGATGAAGTCCCACACCCAAGAGGTCGCATGCAAGGAAGGTTCCTGGTGCTAAGGGGAGTGTGTGGGAAAGTGTGTCTTCTCAGGGGGGTTGGGGGTGAGGGGGACATCCCGGCAGCAAGGACCCCTGAGCTGCTGCTGGGACGTGAGAGGTGCGATGTCAGTGGGGAAGGGATCCAAGCAGTCTATTCTGGGGTGACAGGGTTGTGCTTTGAGGAAGTGAAAGAAGGCCACGTCTCATTCCGAGAAGGGGCGTAGCTCAAAGCAAGTGGGGGTGGGGGGTGATGAGGACCCACCTCTGGAGCCACGTTAGCAAGTCTTGTTCTCGCTCCTCAGGGCAATGGAAGGATCTCATTGCATGGTGGAGAGGTGGGAGAGGGGGCAACAGGGCCAGGTTATTTCCTGAAGTGTCCACTCTTCTGGCCACCGTGGAAAGAGCAGATCAGAGAGTGGAGGCGGGGAGGGAGGCAGTCAGGGTCCAGTGGCAGTGGTCTGGGAGGGAGATGGTGGTTACCCGGATGAGAGAGATGGAGGAAGCTGGTTGCGAGATGGACGTGGGAGGGAAAACAGATGGGTCTGTGTTGCCCATGGTGCACTGAGAGTGAAGGAGGTGTCCACCATGACAGGGAGTGTCGTGACAGACGTCCGGAGGTCTGAGGACGGGTGCGGTGTGCTGACTTGATCTGCGGGCATGCTAAGTGTCAGGTGTCTGTCAGACATCCGGATGGGTGGGCGCAGGGCACATCACCCCACGAGGTGGGGGGCTCCACTCTGCTCATGGATGTGTCTGAAAGACATTTGGGTTCAGAATGAGATCCCATGGGGACACAGTGTCACATGAACAAGCTACAGAGCGGAGCCTTGAGAAACTCCAGCATTCAGTGGCCATGTCGGGGAAGGGGGATCCTTCAGAGGAAACAGAAAGAGTGGTCAGAAGAAGGAGGAGAAACCAGTAAGCTCTGAGGTGTGCAGACATCACAGCCACAGAAATACGTCTGGTTATAGATAAGGAGGAGGAGGAGAGAGCCAGCCCGCGACTCTGTGGGTGCTGAGACATTATTTTTTTAAAATAAGAGATATTTGGACAGTGTAAAAGTCAACGTGATGCTGTATGATTCCATTCATAAATCATTTGTGACATGACCACATGGAAGGGCAGAGAATAGACCAGTTATTACAGAGAACTGGGGTGACTTCTCCCTCCAGCGTTTGGTGGAGTTCAGCAGGGACCTCCTCTGAGCGGGTGCTGTCTGTGTGGGCAGGATACTTAGTTGCTCACTGAGTCCTCCTCTGAGCGGGTGCTCTCTGTGTGGGCAGGTTACTTAGTTGCTCACTGAGTCCTCCTCTGAGCGGGTGCTCTCTGTGTGGGCAGGATACTTAGTTGCTCACTGAGTCCTCCTCTGAGCGGGTGCTCTCTGTGTGGGCAGGTTACTTAGTTGCTCACTGAGTCCTCTGAGCGGGTGCTCTCTGTGTGGGCAGGTTACTCAGTTGCTCACTGAGTCCTCTGAGCGGGTGCTGTCTGCGTGGGCAGGTTACTCAGTTGCTCACTGAGTCCTCCTCTGAGCGGGTGCTCTCTGTGTGGGCAGGTTACTTAGTTGCTCACTGAGTCCTCCTCTGAGCGGGTGCTGTCTGTGTGGGCAGGTTACTCAGTTGCTCACTGAGTCCTCCTCTGAGCGGGTGCTGTCTGTGTGGGCAGGTTACTCAGTTGCTCACTGAGTCCTCCTCTGAGCGGGTGCTGTCTGTGTGGGCAGGTTACTCGGTTGCTCACTGAGTCCTCCTCTGAGCGGGTGCTGTCTGTGTGGGCAGGTTACTTAGTTGCTCACTGAGTCCTCCTCTGAGCGGGTGCTGTCTGTGTGGGCAGGTTACTTAGTTGCTCACTGAGTCCTCCTCTGAGCAGGTGCTGTCTGTGTGGGCAGGATACTCGGTTGCTCACTGAGTCCTCTGAGCGGGTGCTCTCTGTGTGGGCAGGATACTTAGTTGCTCACTGAGTCCTCCTCTGAGCGGGTGCTGTCTGTGTGGGCAGGATACTCGGTTGCTCACTGAGTCCTCTGAGCGGGTGCTGTCTGTGTGGGCAGGATACTTAGTTGCTCACTGAGTCCTCCTCTGAGCGGGTGCTCTCTGTGTGGGCAGGTTACTTAGTTGCTCACTGAGTCCTCCTCTGAGCGGGTGCTCTCTGTGTGGGCAGGTTACTCAGTTGCTCACTGAGTCCTCTGAGCGGGTGCTGTCTGCGTGGGCAGGTTACTCAGTTGCTCACTGAGTCCTCCTCTGAGCGGGTGCTCTCTGTGTGGGCAGGTTACTTAGTTGCTCACTGAGTCCTCCTCTGAGCGGGTGCTGTCTGTGTGGGCAGGTTACTCAGTTGCTCACTGAGTCCTCCTCTGAGCGGGTGCTGTCTGTGTGGGCAGGTTACTCAGTTGCTCACTGAGTCCTCCTCTGAGCGGGTGCTGTCTGTGTGGGCAGGTTACTCGGTTGCTCACTGAGTCCTCCTCTGAGCGGGTGCTGTCTGTGTGGGCAGGTTACTTAGTTGCTCACTGAGTCCTCCTCTGAGCGGGTGCTGTCTGTGTGGGCAGGTTACTTAGTTGCTCACTGAGTCCTCCTCTGAGCAGGTGCTGTCTGTGTGGGCAGGATACTCGGTTGCTCACTGAGTCCTCTGAGCGGGTGCTCTCTGTGTGGGCAGGATACTTAGTTGCTCACTGAGTCCTCCTCTGAGCGGGTGCTGTCTGTGTGGGCAGGATACTCGGTTGCTCACTGAGTCCTCTGAGCGGGTGCTCTCTGTGTGGGCAGGATACTTAGTTGCTCACTGAGTCCTCCTCTGAGCGGGTGCTGTCTGTGTGGGCAGGATACTTAGTTGCTCACTGAGTCCTCCTCTGAGCAGGTGCTGTCTGTGTGGGCAGGATACTCGGTTGCTCACTGAGTCCTCTGAGCGGGTGCTCTCTGTGTGGGCAGGATACTTAGTTGCTCACTGAGTCCTCCTCTGAGCAGGTGCTTTCTGTGTGGGCAGGATACTTAGTTGCTCACTGAGTCCTCCTCTGAGCAGGTGCTGTCTGTGTGGGCAGGATACTTAGTTGCTCACTGAGTCCTCCTCTGAGCGGGTGCTGTCTGTGTGGGCAGGATACTTAGTTGCTCACTGAGTCCTCCTCTGAGCAGGTGCTGTCTGTGTGGGTAGGATACTTAGTTGCTCACTGAGTCCTCTGAGCGGGTGCTGTCTGTGTGGGCAGGATACTTAGTTGCTCACTGAGTCCTCCTCTGAGCAGGTGCTTTCTGTGTGGGCAGGATACTTAGTTGCTCACTGAGTCCTCCTCTGAGCAGGTGCTGTCTGTGTGGGCAGGATACTTAGTTGCTCACTGAGTCCTCCTCTGAGCGGGTGCTGTCTGTGTGGGCAGGTTACTTAGTTGCTCACTGAGTCCTCCTCTGAGCAGGTGCTGTCTGTGTGGGCAGGATACTTAGTTGCTCACTGAGTCCTCCTCTGAGCGGGTGCTGTCTGTGTGGGCAGGATACTTAGTTGCTCACTGAGTCCTCCTCTGAGCGGGTGCTGTCTGCGTGGGCAGGTTACTTAGTTGCTCGCTGAGTCCTCCTCTGAGCGGGCGCTGTCTGTGTGGGCAGGTTACTCAGTTGCTCACTGAGTCCTCTGAGCGGGTGCTGTCTGCGTGGGCAGGTTACTTAGTTGCTCGCTGAGTCCTCCTCTGAGCGGGCGCTGTCTGTGTGGGCAGGTTACTCAGTTGCTCACTGAGTCCTCTGAGCGGGCGCTGTCTGTGTGGGCAGGTTACTCAGTTGCTCACTGAGTCCTCTGAGCGGGTGCTGTCTGCGTGGGCAGGTTACTTAGTTGCTCGCTGAGTCCTCCTCTGAGCGGGCGCTGTCTGTGTGGGCAGGTTACTCAGTTGCTCACTGAGTCCTCTGAGCGGGCGCTGTCTGTGTGGGCAGGTTACTCAGTTGCTCACTGAGTCCTCTGAGCGGGTGCTGTCTGTGTGGGCAGGTTACTCGGTTGCTCACTGAGTCCTCCTCTGAGCGGGTGCTGTCTGTGTGGGCAGGTTACTTAGTTGCTCACTGAGTCCTCTGAGCGGGTGCTGTCTGTGTGGGCAGGATACTTAGTTGCTCACTGAGTCCTCCTCTGAGCGGGTGCTGTCTGTGTGGGCAGGTTACTTAGTTGCTCACTGAGTCCTCCTCTGAGCGGGTGCTGTCTGTGTGGGCAGGTTACTTAGTTGCTCACTGAGTCCTCTGAGCGGGTGCTCTCTGTGTGGGCAGGTTACTTAGTTGCTCGCTGAGTCCTCCTCTGAGCGGGTGCTCTCTGTGTGGGCAGGTTACTTAGTTGCTCGCTGAGTCCTCCTCTGAGCGGGTGCTGTCTGTGTGGGCAGGTTACTTAGTTGCTCACTGAGTCCTCCTCTGAGCGGGTGCTGTCTGCGTGGGCAGGTTACTTAGTTGCTCACTGAGTCCTCCTCTGAGCGGGTGCTGTCTGTGTGGGCAGGTTACTTAGTTGCTCACTGAGTCCTCCTCTGAGCGGGTGCTGTCTGTGTGGGCAGGATACTTAGTTGCTCACTGAGTCCTCCTCTGAGCGGGTGCTCTCTGTGTGGGCAGGTTACTTAGTTGCTCACTGAGTCCTCCTCTGAGCGGGTGCTCTCTGTGTGGGCAGGTTACTCAGTTGCTCACTGAGTCCTCCTCTGAGCGGGTGCTCTCTGTGTGGGCAGGTTACTTAGTTGCTCACTGAGTCCTCCTCTGAGCGGGTGCTGTCTGTGTGGGCAGGTTACTTAGTTGCTCACTGAGTCCTCTGAGCGGGTGCTGTCTGTGTGGGCAGGATACTTAGTTGCTCACTGAGTCCTCCTCTGAGCGGGTGCTGTCTGTGTGGGCAGGTTACTTAGTTGCTCACTGAGTCCTCCTCTGAGCGGGTGCTGTCTGTGTGGGCAGGTTACTTAGTTGCTCACTGAGTCCTCTGAGCGGGTGCTCTCTGTGTGGGCAGGTTACTTAGTTGCTCGCTGAGTCCTCCTCTGAGCGGGTGCTCTCTGTGTGGGCAGGTTACTTAGTTGCTCGCTGAGTCCTCCTCTGAGCGGGTGCTGTCTGTGTGGGCAGGTTACTTAGTTGCTCACTGAGTCCTCCTCTGAGCGGGTGCTGTCTGCGTGGGCAGGTTACTTAGTTGCTCACTGAGTCCTCCTCTGAGCGGGTGCTGTCTGTGTGGGCAGGTTACTTAGTTGCTCGCTGAGTCCTCCTCTGAGCGGGTGCTGTCTGTGTGGGCAGGATACTTAGTTGCTCACTGAGTCCTCCTCTGAGCGGGTGCTCTCTGTGTGGGCAGGTTACTTAGTTGCTCACTGAGTCCTCCTCTGAGCGGGTGCTCTCTGTGTGGGCAGGTTACTCAGTTGCTCACTGAGTCCTCCTCTGAGCGGGTGCTCTCTGTGTGGGCAGGTTACTTAGTTGCTCACTGAGTCCTCCTCTGAGCGGGTGCTCTCTGTGTGGGCAGGTTACTTAGTTGCTCACTGAGTCCTCCTCTGAGCGGGTGCTCTCTGTGTGGGCAGGTTACTCGGTTGCTCACTGAGTCCTCCTCTGAGCGGGCGCTGTCTGTGTGGGCAGGATACTTAGTTGCTCACTGAGTCCTCCTCTGAGCGGGTGCTGTCTGTGTGGGCAGGTTACTTAGTTGCTCACTGAGTCCTCCTCTGAGCGGGTGCTCTCTGTGTGGGCAGGATACTTAGTTGCTCGCTGAGTCCTCCTCTGAGCGGGTGCTGTCTGTGTGGGCAGGATACTTAGTTGCTCACTGAGTCCTCCTCTGAGCAGGTGCTGTCTGTGTGGGCAGGTTACTTAGTTGCTCACTGAGTCCTCCTCTGAGCGGGTGCTGTCTGTGTGGGCAGGTTACTTAGTTGCTCACTGAGTCCTCCTCTGAGCGGGTGCTCTCTGTGTGGGCAGGTTACTCAGTTGCTCACTGAGTCCTCCTCTGAGCGGGTGCTCTCTGTGTGGGCAGGTTACTTAGTTGCTCACTGAGTCCTCCTCTGAGCGGGTGCTCTCTGTGTGGGCAGGTTACTTAGTTGCTCACTGAGTCCTCCTCTGAGCGGGTGCTCTCTGTGTGGGCAGGTTACTTAGTTGCTCACTGAGTCCTCCTCTGAGCGGGTGCTGTCTGTGTGGGCAGGTTACTCAGTTGCTCACTGAGTCCTCCTCTGAGCGGGTGCTGTCTGTGTGGGCAGGTTACTCGGTTGCTCACTGAGTCCTCCTCTGAGCAGGTGCTGTCTGTGTGGGCAGGTTACTCGGTTGCTCACTGAGTCCTCTGAGCGGGTGCTCTCTGTGTGGGCAGGTTACTTAGTTGCTCGCTGAGTCCTCCTCTGAGCGGGTGCTCTCTGTGTGGGCAGGATACTCAGTTGCTCACTGAGTCCTCTGAGCGGGTGCTCTCTGTGTGGGCAGGTTACTTAGTTGCTCGCTGAGTCCTCCTCTGAGCGGGTGCTCTCTGCGTGGGCAGGTTACTCGGTTGCTCACTGAGTCCTCCTCTGAGCGGGTGCTGTCTGTGTGGGCAGGTTACTCAGTTGCTCACTGAGTCTGTCCATCAGCACAGACTTGTTCGGATGGTCTCTTTCTCCCCTTTTCCCTTTCTCTCAACACTCCAGGTACTCAACTCCCCCCTCTTCCTGCTCGTCTGCTTTCTGAGAAGAACGCCTGGGTCCTTGTTCTCTTCGCTCCTCGAGATGTAAGATGTTTTTCCCTCCCTCGGGCTTCCTTCAACATTTTTTGCTTTATCTCTCATTTTCTGCCATTTTAATGAGATCTGCCCGGGTGTAGCTCAGGGGCCAGTTGTCCTGCTTGGAGTTCTTTGAGCTTCCTGGATCTGTGGGTTGGTGTCCGACATTAATTTGGGAGAAATTCTCTGCCATTATTTCTTCAAAAATATTTTTTCTGTCTCTGCCCTTCCCCCCCTTATTCTCCTCATGGCCTTCCCTGTGTGCCTCACATCACACCTCTTTCATTTGCACCACAATTCCCAGACATTCTGGGCCACCGTTCTTGGTTTTTCTCTCTTCCTTTTCAGTTTTGGGATGTTTCTATTGTCATAACCTCAAGTTCAGAGCTATTTCCCTCAGCCAACTCAAGCAAGCCCATCAAAGGCATCCTTCATCTCTGTTGTTGTTATTATTATTATTTATTTGTTCTTGAATGTTGTCTACATTTATTATAAGAGCATTTTGGTTGTTGTTTTTTTTCCCCCCTATTCCTCATCTGATAATTCCAGCGTTCCTTCCACATCTAAGTCTCAGTCTGATGTTTGCCGCGTCTCTTCGAACGGTGGTTTTTGCCGGCACTATTTTGTTGCATGGTGGATGTGATATATGGGGTAAAAGGGACCCAGGATTGGCCCCCATCGGGGAGGGGCTTCTACTAGTGAGTTTCTGTTTCCGTTGCTTGTACCTGTTATCTCTGCACCTGTGATCTCTGTACCTGTTATCTCTCTAACTGGAGAGGCAGCTGTTTGCCCCATAACCTCAGTTCGCTGATAAATGTAAGAAGAGTTGTGTTCAGTTTATTCATGGTTTTTGTTTTTTTTTTTTCATTTGTTATGAGGGCAAAGTAACGAGCTCTGAGCTGCTTAGACGCCGGGCCCGAAACCCAAAGTCTGAAGCCCTGGGCTCATTTTCCTCCCCACAAAGGATAATCCTTTGTCTGGATGCACTCAGATTTCGGCAATTGTTAATGAACCTGCGACCCACATTTCGGTGTAGGTTTGTGTGTGGACCTGGTGTTCACATCGGTGGGGTGAATACCTTTACGGGGGGTTTGCTGGGTCGCACGGTAAGACGAGGTTCAGCTTTGCACAAAGTGTGAGACCGTAATAGGTTCCAGGACGGCCGTCCTGCCTTTTCCCTTCGTCAGCGCGGTGCCGGTTTCTGTAGCTCCAGGCCCTCCCCACCCTCGGAGTGCTCGTACTGAAGTACAGAGCAAGCTCCCTGCGTACCCCGCTGGAGACCAGCCACAGAGAAGCCTTGTCAGCAGAGGACACGTGGGAAGTGGTGGGAAGGGGACAGATAGAAAAGGCCCGGGACCCGCACTCACGGGCAGCCGCTCAGGTTCCGGAGCTGCTGCGAGTCTCCCCCGAGACGTGTGGGGTCTCAGCCCCACGCCGGGCTCCCAGCCCAGAGCATCAGAGCCAGGAAGGGGCAGCCACACCACGTCTGGCCGCGAGGGCAGTGGGGTTTCTGTCCGGCAATAAGAGACGGGAGTCCTCAGAGAGACACAGGTCCTAACCCTCTTTAAAGGGCCAGCACGCACAATTTTGCAAACGAGCAACCGCCCACCCCGGACTCTGGAGGAGGAAGGGTGAAGTAGACTAAATCCCAAGTGAGGAGAGTTCAGGCTTTATGGCTCCGGGGACAGAGCTGAAGGGACATCTGCCAGGATCTCTGTGCTGAGTCATTCTCCCCAATGGCAGGGCGCCATCTTTCTTGGGTGGAGCACCCACTGCATGGAGCATCCGCCTTGAGGAATGCCATGGTGCCCACCCTCTGGACAGCCTCCCACTTACCCTGTGGGGCTCACCACCTGCTGAGGAGTCCGACGAAAGCGGACTCTGAGGCTCAGCCCCGACCGTGACCTGTGAGCTGCTGGGTGGGTGCTGACCTCTCTCAGTGGCTGAGCCTCACCGACAGCCAGCAGGCAGAGGCAGGCAGAGGGGCCTTGGGACTGTTGCTGGCCTGCCCCCTGGCCTGGTGCTGGTAAAAGCCAGCCTTGATGTGCAGCTGATTCTTCCTCCCCATGTGCACCCAGACCCAGCAGAGGCAGCAGCCATGGACGGTGGATCCCTCGTGGTTTCAAACTGATGGCTAAGCCCCAGTCAGTCACAGGCTGCGTTTTACATGGCCCTGCACCAGAGTCCCTCCCAGGAGACCCAGAAACAACACACCCCGGGGCCAGCTGCAGAGTGGGATCCAGTGACTGGGCCAGCTGCAGAGCGGGATCCAGTGAGCTTCACAGGCAGTGTCTCCTAAGGCAGAGAGCTCCAGCAGACAGGCACCAGACCCTGCTGAGGCCGTTCCTGTGGTCAGTGTCTGCACAGCAGCTCCCGGGCCGTGGTCAAGGCTGAGCCTCACAGCCAGCCAGCCTGAGGGCTGACCACATGCATGAATGAACCAATAGCAATCAAGAATCAATTATGCTTGGCCTGTGGTGGTGCAGTGTGGGTAGAGCATCAACCTGGAATGCTAAGGTCGCCAGTTCGAAACCCTGGGCTTGCCCGGGTCAAGGCACATGTGACAAGCGATCAATGAACAACTAAAGTGAAACAACTAGGAGTTGATACTTCTCATTCTTCACACACACACTATATCACTCCTCTCCCTATAAAATCAATAAGTAAAATCTTTAAAAGAACATTTCCATTACAGCAGGAGGCCCACATGCCCGCCTCCCCCAAGGGACATTCCTGGAGCACCCAGCTTGAGTGACCAAGGGGACCACACAACTGGACCCCACAGGACACCTGCTACATAAGGTCACCCCCCCCCAGAGACTAGAAGTCATAGAAGATCTATCTAATATGTAAGAAACAAGCACAAAAAAGGCAGCCAATGCAGGGAGGCAAAAAAAAAAAAAAAAAAAAAACAAAACAAAACAGGCCTCAAATGACAGAACAGAAAACCTCTGCAGAAAGAGAGCTAAGTAAAATGGAGATAAGCAATTTATCAGACACAGAGTTCAAAGTAATGGTTAGAAGGATGCCCAACAGCATGAGAAAGGACCAGTCAGAGATGAGGAACACGATATCTGAAATGAAGAATACGCTGGAAGGAATAAACAGGAGGTTGGATGAAGCAAAGGATCAGACCAGCAATTTAAAAACAAGGTAGAAAAAATAAAAAACACCTAAGCAAAGCAGCAAAAAGAAAAAAAGGATTTAAAAAAAAAAATGAGGATAGCTTAAGGAATCTTGGGACAACACAAAAGATAACAACATTCACTTAATGGTGTATCAGGTGAAGAGAATGAGGGATCAAGAACTTATTTGAAGAAACAATGACTGAAAATTTCTCTAACCTGGTGAAGGAGGAAGACACTCAAGTCCAGGAAGGGCAGAGTCCCAAACAAGATGAACCCAAGGAGGCCCCCACCACGACACATCATCATTAAAATGGCAAAGGTTAAAGACGAAGAGAGAATCTTAAAAGCCATCAGAGAAAGACAATTAGTTACCCACAGGTGGAGCGCCCATAACACTGTCAGCTGATCTCTCAACAGAAACATTTCAGGCCAGAAGGGGTTGTCATAAAATATTCAAAGTGATGAAAAGCAAGGACCTGCAACCAAGACTACTTTACCCAGAGGGGTTGTCATTTAAAATTGAAGGAGAAATACAAAGTTTCCCAGATAAAACATATAAACAAACTAACAAAATCTAAATTAATTTGTGACCAAACCCCCCTCCACAAATATTACAAGAAATGTTAAAGGGCTTAAAAAAAGGAAGGAGAGGAAGAGGAGCAGGAGAAGGAGGGAAAAAGAAGAGAAAAAGAGGAACAAAGCTAAAAGAATAAAATGGCAATAAATAGGTACTTATCAATAGTCACTTTAAATGTAAATAAATGGCTTAAATGCTCCAATCAAATGACATATGGTTGCCTGACCAGGCGGTGGCGCAGTAGATAGAGCATTGGACTGGGATGCAGAGGACCCAGGTTCGAGACCCGAGGTCGCCAGCTTGAGCACAGGCTCATCTGGTTTAAGCAAAGCTCACCAGCTTGGACCCAAGGTTGCTGGCTCGAGCAAGGGGTTACTCAATCTGCTGTAGCCCCATGGTCAAGGCACATATGAGAAAGCAATCAATGAACAACTAAGGTGTCGCAACAAAAAACTAATGATTGATGCTTCTCATCTCTCTTTGTTCCTGTCTGTCTGTCCCTATCTATCCCTCTCTCTGACTCTCTTTGTCTCTGTTAAAAAAAAAAAAAAAAAGAAAAGACATACAGTTAGCTGAATGGATAAAAAAACAAGACCTATATTTGTGCTTACAAGAGACCCATCTCAGAAAGAAAGTTATACACAGAGACTAAAAGTAAAGGTATGGAGAAAGATATTTCATGTGTATGGAAATTTAAAAAAAGCAATACTTACACCTGACAAAATAGACTTTAAAACAAAGAAGACAAAGAAGGATGCTACATAATGACAAAGGGAGCTATCCAACAAGAGGATGTAATATTGTAACATTTATGCACCCAGTATAGGTGTGCCTACGTATGTAAAGGAATGCTTGATGCACATAAAGGGGGAGATCAACAGTAATACAGTCATAGTAGGGGATTTGTTCTTTTTAATGTTTTGGGGTTTTTTTTAACAGTTTATTATTTTTTTGAGATTTTATTTTATTGATTTTTTTTTTTTAGAGAGAGAAGAGAGAGAGAGAATGAAAGAGAGAAAGAGCAAAAGAGGGAGGGAGAAACAGGTTGTGTCAACTCATAGTAGTTGCCTCCTATACGTGCCTTGACCGGAAAAGTTTAGCGTTTCAAACAGGGACCTCAGTGTTCCAGGTCAATGCTTTATCCACTGCCCCACCTCAGGTCAGGCATTGTAGGGGATTTTAACTCCCCACTGACATCAATGGATAGATCTTCCAGACAGAAAATCAACCAGGAAACAGAAGACTTAAATGACACACTAAATCAGATGGAGTGAGTTGATATTTTCAGAGCATTTCACCACAAAGCAGCAGAATATATCTATTTTTTCAAGTGCAATGAAACATTTTCTAGGATAGACCGCATATCAAGACACAAAGCAAGTCTCAATAAATATAAGAAAACTGAAATCACATCAAGCATCTTCTCTGACCATGACGGTGTGGAAGTAGAAATCTATCACAAAAAAACCCCCCAAACCTGAAAAACACACAAAGACCTGGAGGCTAAACAGCACGTCACTAAACAATTAATGGGTTAACAATGAGATCAAGTAAAAAATCAAAAGATATTTTGAAGCAAATGAGAAAGAGAACACAATCTAAAATCAATGGGACACAGCAAAAGCAGTCCTGAGAGAGAAATTCATAGCACTATATATAGGCCAATCCCAAAAAAAAACAAGAAAAATTTTAAAAATCTAACTTTACACTTAAAGGTACTTGAAAAAACAAAACCTAAAGTGAGTACAAGAAAAGAAATAATAATGACCAGAGCAGAAAGAAACAGAGTAGAGTCTAAAATAAAAAATACAAAAGATCAATAAAACCTAGAGCTAGTTCTTTGAAAAAGATAGACAATTTGGACAAGCTCTAATCAGACTGATCAATAAAAAAAGAGAGAGGACCCAGATAAATGAAGTCAGAAATGGAAGAGGAGAAGTAACAGTGGACACCAAAGAAATACCAAGGATTGTAAGAAAATATTACAGACAACTATACGCAAACAAACTGAACAATCCGGATGAAATGGATAAATAAATACCTAGAAACATACACTCTTCCAAAACAGAATCAGGAAAGATCAGAGAATCTGAATAGACAGATCACAACGAGTGAAATTGAAGCAGTAATAAAAAAACTCTTGACAAACAAAAGTCCTAGACCAGATGGTTTCACAGGTAAATTTTACCAAACACTCAAAGAAGAACTAATACCTCTTTCTTAAACTATTCTAAATCATTCAAGAGGAGGGGAGACCCCCAAGCTCAATTTACAAGGCCAACATTATTTTAATTCCAAAACCAGGTAAAAACACTACAAAGAAAGAAAATTACAGGCTGATATCCCTGATGAACATAGGTGTTAAAATCCTCAACAAAATATTAGCTAGCTGGATCCAGTAATACATTAAAAAGATCCTACACCATGAATGACCTACTGGGACTGATTCTGGGGATGCAAGGTGGTAAAATATCTGCAAATCAATCAATAGGATACAGCACATAAACAAAATGAAAGATTAAAAACAACAACAACACATGATCATGTCAATAGATGCAGAAAAAGCACCCAATTGTAATAAAACTCTCAGCAAAGTGGGAATAGAGGGAGCATACCTCCATGTAATAGGGGCTATATCTGACAAACTATCAGCCAACATCACTGAAAGGACAAAAACTACAAGTGTTTCTCTTAAGATCAGGGTCAATACAGGGATGTCTGTTTTCACCCCTCTTATTCAACGTAACACTGGAAGTCCTAACCACAGCAATCAGACAAGAAAAAGAAATAGAAGGCATCCAAGTTGGAAAGGAAGAAATAAAAGTGTCATTATTTGAAGATGACATGATATTGTATATAGGGAATCCTAAAGATTCCACAAAAAAAACTACTAGAACTGATAAACGAATTCAGTTAAGTAGCAGGATACAAAATAAATATCCAGAACCAGTTGTGTTTTTGTGTACTAATAATGAACTACCAGAAAGGGAAACTAAGAAAACAATCCCATGTATAATTATATCAATCAATCAATCAATAACACACGTAGGAATAAATTAACCAAGAATGAAAAAGACCTGTATTCAGAAAATTATAAGACAAACAGGAAAGAAACTGAAGAAGATACAAACAGGTGGGAGCACAGACCATGCTCACGGTTAGTAAGATTAAGCATCATCAGCATGTCTGTACCACCCAAAAGCAATCTACAGAGTCAATGCAATTCCTATCCAGATACCAATGGTGGATTTCACAGAACTAGAACAAGTATCCCCCAAAATTTATAGGGAACCACACAAAGCCCCAAATAACAACAATGATCTTGAGAAAGAAGAACAAAGTTGGAGGAATCACACTACCTGTTATCAAACTCTACTATAAGTCCATAGTAATCAAAACAGCAGCATGGAATTGGTATAAAAACAGACACAGAGATCAATGGAAGAGAACAGAGGACCCAGAAATAAACCCACGCCTTTACAGTCGATTAATATTTGACAAAGGAGGCCACGATGGGGTGAAGATGGTCTATTTTACCGAGCCTGCGGTAAAAGGAAACATGTATGCTCCTAGATAACAAATGCTCTTGTGGCCGGTGTTTATTTTTTCCAAGAACATTAAAGGATTTGAAAATTTCTGGGGCGTTGAAAAGTAGGTTACTAAAACACATCATTATTTTACGTTTAACTATTCTATTAACACCCAGTCCAGAATTCACTGTCATTTTATTGTCTTGACTTTAATGGAAACACATTCATCAACCATATCTTTAAAATCAGCATTTGGGGGGGGGGGATAAAAAACACCTCACCATTTGAAAAATACATAAACGCGTGTATACAGGAGCCTGCAATTTTCATCTTTGGCCTTGGGTCCCCTATGCCTCAGGCTCTCATGAAACTGGTAAGTTACTGCAACCTGTTTGCACGGGGTCATCTAACAGGAAGTTGGCAAAGCGGTCCATTCCATCGAGGGACACAGAGCAACCGGAGTGGTTTTCCATGGACATCTTCCAACTTCTTACGCTTGGGAAGGGCCTCAGCGCTCCCTTGAATTTGGTGCCAGACATTTATACTCATAAGAACAAAGCTTTTTAAAAGCAAAAAAAAAAAAACAAAAAAACAAACAACAACACATAAAACAAAAAACCTTCATGAGGCTTACAGTGGTTTCTTTCCCATCAAATGAAATGCATTTGAAATATGGTTTTTGGGCGGAGCATTTCAAATCTGCGGTGAATCTGGGCTCGAAGTGACCGTGGAGACGGTGTTTCGAGAACACGGTCGTATTTCCACACTCAGCCACACCTCCTGGACAGTTTGCGAGTGGAACCAGCTTCCTGGGTGTTCTCTACTCTGGTGGATTTTTCTGTTTTTTTTTTTTTTGTTTTTTTTTTTAATTTAGAAAATAAATTTTAACAGGGCAACATTGATTGATAAGTGTACATTGATTTCAGACAAACATCCCTCCATCGTCTGAACAGTCAGTTATGCTGTATATCCATCACCTAAAGCCAAATCATTTTCCGTCCCTTGACACCCTTCCCCGGGCCCCGCCCCCTCTGGTGGATTTTTAAAACGCTGTTTCTAATCCCCTGTTGACAAAATTTGCAGCGCTTCTGAAAGCGAAAGTAGAAACGGCAACCGGGGTACTTGAGCTCCAAGCCAACCTAAGCTGGGCTCTCAGTTTGGGGGCGGCGTGGACGACTCCAGAGCCCACGTCTGGGTTCCAGACCCGGGATGTGTAGGGGAAAGTGGGGAAACCTCTCCCGGCAAAGGCAGTGTTGATTCCCCGAGGGCTCCGAGCTGCATCAGAGAGTGTGTCTGGGAACCAGGGACTGAGAAGTGTCACGCAGGCAGCTCCCTCACAAAACGATGAAAATGTACACGCTTCCCGTGCTGCTAGAAGTTTAATTCGTTAAGCAGCTGCTTGTAAAGGGACGCTGTGGCGGGGGCGGGGGGGGGGGGTGCGCACGGTTGCGGAAACAGAAAAGTGTTTGGTTTTGTTTGCCCCTTTAGGGCGCATGCGCGCGCGGAGAGAGGCAGGCAGACAGAAAGAGATGAGAAGAGCAGCATGGACTCATAGTTGTGGCACTTTAGTTGTTCATTGATTGCTTTCTCCTATGTGCCTTGACCAGGGGGCTCCAGCTGAGCCAGTAAACCTTTGCTCAAGCCAGTGACCTTTGGGCTCAAGCCAGGGGACCATGGGGTTTTGAACCTGGGTCTTCAGCATCCCAGACCAACGCTCTATCCACTCTGCCACCACTTGGTTAGGCCATAAAAGGTGTTTTTAAAAAGCCATAATGAAAACATGGTTCTTATAAAGCCTCTGTGAGTAGTGCAGTGGATTGAGCATCGGACTAGTAGGCGGAGGACCCAGGTTCGAAACCCCGAGGTTGCCAGCTTGAACGCAGGATCATAGACATGACCCCATAGTTGCTGGCTTGAGCAAGGGATCACTTGGCAATCAATGAACAACTAAGGAGACTAAGGAGCCACAAGGAAGAATTGATGCTTCTCATCTCTCTCCCTTCCTGTCTGTCTGTCCCCATTTGTCTGTCTGTCTGTCTGTCTCTCTCTCTCTCTCTCTCTCACATACACACACACACACACACTTGCAGTGGCCCAGGTGAGGTTGAAGCGTGGATCCCCATTGGTCAGGGTGCACGTGGGAGTCTGTCTCACTATTTCCTTTCCTTTCACTTAAAAAAAAATGCTTCTGAGGGCAGTCTGCATATTCCTCACATTCATGAGCAGGTGCTGGGGTTAACACAACACACAGGGCGGGGCTGGGGGGTGGGGGGGCTCTGACAGATTCTCCGAGGGAATGGCAGGTGTAACCGTTTTGGGGGGAGGGGTTCCAGGCAGAGAGCGTAGAGGTGGTTCAGCAGACTGGCATCTGAAAGACTCGGTGGAGACGGAAGGATATGAACCAGCAGAGACCGCGTTCACATCCTCTCTCCACCCGCGGGAGTCAGCAGCAGAAGCCCGGAGCAGCTGGCTGTTCTTTCGAAATAATAGCCAGGAAGAGTCGGGGGCTGCAGGGAATGGGCAGGCAAGTGAGAGGGCTCACGCTCTCTGGGAAAGTGCCGAGGGCGTTCCGCACACAGGAGCGGGGAGAGGGCCCCCCCGGGAGCCACCAGACCTGGAGAGTTGCAGGGAGAAGCTTTAAAAGGACTTTCTCATTAAAAAAGAGAGAGAGAGAGAGAGAGAGAGAGAGATATGTTGAGCTGTTCGCTCCAGAGGACACTCTCGTAAAACCTTAACAGTATCCAAATGTATCTGCCTTCTCCGCAGCGTGGAGCAGACAGCCGAGGTCCTGCTGTGCCTCTCCCCCGCTGAGGTGGCCGACCTCAAAGAAGGGATCAATTTTTTCCGAAATAAGACCACTGGTCAAAATTACATCTTCTACAAGAACAAGAGCTGCCTGCGGGCGTGCAAGAATCTGTGCAAGCACCAAGGGGGTCTGTTCATCAAGGACATCGAGGACCTGGATGGAAGGTACCAGGGGTCCCCCTCGCCTTTCTCGCTGGCAGCATGTGTGCTAATGGGGAAGCGATGAGGGAAACAGCCAACCAAGTGTTTCCCCTAACACTTTATGACCCTTTAAGGAATCTCCCTAGTCTAAACATGGTAGGACTTTTTCTTAATTTTCTCTCTCCCTCTCCCTCTCCTTCTCCCTCTCCCTCTCCCTCTCCCTCTCCCTCTCCCTCTCCCTCTCCCTCTCCCTCTCCCTCTCCCTCTCCCTCTCCCTCTCTTTCTCTGTCTTAAGAGAACTGTGATTTTAAAATTATTCTCAGACAGCCCTGGCCAGTTAACTCAGTGGTAGAGCATCAGCCCGGCTTGTGGAAGTTTTGGGTTCGATTCTCGGCCAGGGCACAAAGGAGAAGCACCCATCTGCTTCTCCACCCCTCCCCCCTCCTTCCTCTCTATCTCTCTCTTCCCCTCCCGCAGCCAAGGCTCCATTGGAGCAAAGTTGGCCCGGGCGCTGAGGATGGCTCCATGGCCTCCACCTCAGGTGCTAGAATGGCTCCGGTTGCAACCGAGCAATGGCCCAGATGGGCAGAGCATCACCCCCTGGTGGGCATGCCGGGTGGATCCCCATTGGGCGCATGTGGGAGTCTGTCTCTCTGCCTTCCCCTGCTTCTCACTTCAGAAAAATACAAAATAATAAAAAAAATAATAATAAAAGCTAAAATATAAATAAAAAATAAAAGCTCAAAAATTATGCTCAGAACAGCAGTCGCTCTAGGGCACGAGTGTCCCTGTGTGAGGGGGTGTTGGAGGGCTCACGCACCAGCTTTTTATTCGTAACATTCAAGACTGGAGAAAGGGAAGGCTCTATGATTTGGAAACCATGGTGGGGGCCCCCTCTGTACCTGCCCCGAGCAGTGGTCTGGCTGTTGTTTCTGATTTTTGTTCTCACCGCGTCCTGGTCCTGGCCCTGGCCCTGACCTCTGACCCTGACCTTGACCCTGACCCCTGACCCTGGCCCTGACCTCTGGTCCTGGCCCTGGGCCTGACCTCTGACCCTGACCTCTGACCCTGACCCTGGTCCTGACCTCTGCACTAGGTCTGTCAGATGCACCAAGCACAACTGGAAGCTGGACGTCAGCACAATGCGGTACATCAACCCCCCGGGCAGCTTCTGCCAGGACGAGCTGGGTAAGACCTCCCTGCTGCTGTCCGCGTGTCCTGCTGTTATGGTTTTTGGGATCCTTCCAGTCCACTGGTGGCCAGTCTCCCGGGACGCTTTGGGTATATGCCACGTTGACGCTGTGCGGACATTCGGTCCTTTTCCTGTAATTGATACTGAAAATTCCAAGCAGAGGAATTATCTGCAAGGTCTCTTGTTTGGCCAATACATGTTGAAACCCAACTGTGTGTAAACTTTGCCCCGGGCATCAAGAGTCACACAGGCCCTGGCCAGGTGGCTCCGTGGATAAAGTGTCATCCTGGTTGGCTGAGGCCACAGGTCCAATATCCGGTCAGGGCACTTGAGAGAAGCAATCGGTGAGGACGTAACCAAACGGAACAGCTAGGTAGAACAGTGAGCTGGTGCCTCTCTCTCTCTCTCTCTCTCTGTCAAATCAATAAAAAATAAAATGAAAATAAACAGAGGCACACAGTCTGCCTCTATGAGAGGACAGGGACACAGAGTGGTGGCCAAGACAAACGAGCCAGTGGTCACCCGAGATCCCGGTCCCCTTGTTAAGTTCCCCAGACACAGTGCAGGACAGGACAGCGGCCCCAGCAGCCCATCTGTGGACGTGAGGTCGACGTCCACGGGCGTGGCACTGTCCACCAGCGCGGCCAGACTCCACAGCTCCGGCTGGAAGACCACGTGCTTCCACGTCCGGGGCTCTGTCCCCGCAGATAAGAGACTGCGGTCTTCGTCCAAGCCTCAGTCCTTACGCTGGCACTTCTCTGTTTCGCTTCCTGTGCAGAGGCAGCTGAGGAGGGCTGAGCAAGAGGAATGCAATTGTTTCCACTCTTAACGGCTTAACCTTGTGATGTCGCTGTAGAAAGAAAGTCACGGAGGGCGACCCTCCAACCGCTCAGCAGCGCGTTAGACGCCGTTTCAGCGGGATGGCTGCAGGGGGAGTAACATGCAGAGACCCGATCCCCACGTCCCAGGAAGCGGCAGGCTTCTGTTGTCCTGACAGCCGGGCGGAGCTCTGTCAGGCAGAGGGGAGGAAGGAAGGGTTTGGGTAGAGGGGGCAGCGGGGTGTCCTTAGAGCGTGGGGGCCACGCCTGTATTTCTGCCAGCTAGAGAGCCAGGTATGCCCATCGGAGTAGCAGAGTGTCAGGCTGCAGAGGGACACAGGCGTTGGAAGGACGCCCTCATCCACACCTTCGCTGAGTGTGCCGGGTGCAGCCCTAGGCACTTGGCGTGGATCACAGGGTGGAGGTCAGCGGGGGGTGGGGCACTGGCCACACACCCTGGGCCGGCACCCTTGCTGCCCACTGGGCCCCAACCCCCACCCCTGCTCGAGGGCCCGTGGAAGCTGTCTGGTGCCATCGTGTCTCTTTTAAAAACAAAAAGGCAACGATACATTGTATGTTTAGCTTATCCTATCTGTATTTAAGTCCCTCAACGAGGGGTGCCAGGTCGGACAGAGGGGACTTTGCAACCCCGAGAGAGTCCTGGGAGACGTGAAATCAAGACCACGAATAAATCAATTAGTGCCTGGCCGGTAGTGCCGCAATGGACAAAGCTTCGACCAAGAATGCTGAGGTCGCCGACTGGAAAACCCCGGAGGTTGCCGGCTCTGAGTGTGGCCTGGTCAGCGTGGAGCCACTGACTTGAGCTGGGGGACTGTCCACACAACCCCAGTTGTCCAGGGCCTCATTGGCTTTTGGTTAGTCATGAACAGAATTGTTCAATGAAATCTGCTCAAGCCCGCCAGCCTGAGCCCAAAGGTCACTGGCACGGAAATCCCAAGGTCGCTGGCTTGAGCTTAGGGGTCACTGCTCAGCCAGGGTCAGGACACAGGTGAGAAAGCAATCAATGCATAACTAAAGAGAAAGCAACTAGGGGTTGATGCTTCTCATCTCTCTCCCTTCCTGTCTGTCTGTGTCTTTTTCTCTTTCTCTCTCTTAAAAAAAATTAATAATAATAAAAATACATTAGCTTAATGGATCGTTAACAGATGCCCAGCTTGAGCTGGGTGTTGTTCTCAGAGGCGTATGATGGATAGAACAGCGAAGAAACCAGGAGCCCTGCCCTGACAGAGCAGAGAGTCTCGTTGGGGTCCAGGGCTGTGGAGCACTAGTTGACACAAGGTGGTCAGAGCGCTGTTCTCTGATAAGGTGACCTCTGAGTCCCTGGGAAGCCAGGGCGAGGGCAGCCGTCCAGAGAGGCCGTCTAAGTGAGCCATCCCTTGGTCAGGGCAGGGACGGAGGATACAAGTGCACGGGGGAAATGGGAGAGACAGGAGGACAGGGGGGCTTCTGCCTGGTGGGGGTCCCTCGGGAGCACCTCCTGGAACATTGACATTCGACAGCTTCTGTGAACAGTCCTTGTTCCCGAGCCCCGGGGGAAATGCTAAGACACCCAGCTCCCCACCGGATGGGCGGTGTTTAACCTCCGTTTCTTTCATAAGCCGTTTTCTCACAGTGAGTGTGATTGCACGCTCATTTGGAAAGCGGAGGCGACCCATTCTTTTTGCCGGCTTTGAAGAAAGTCAGAAGAAGGTGCACAGCTTTCTGTGGGTGAGGTGGTGACACCTTTTTATGGGCGGGGTGGTGACACCGTTCCCACGGTGGCTGCCTGGGTCTAGTCAGAGCCTCCTGTCCTTCCGCTGAGCGGTTAACAGAATTGCTGGCATTTCTTAGGACGGGCTGTCCCGGGAGGGTCCCTCGGGTTAAAAGCGAAAGCTCTGAGGAACGGAGGAATCAAGTGTCCCCCACCCAAGGTCACCCCGCAATCCAGGCGGAGAGCAAGGGCTCCTACCTCTGTGTCCTGAGCCCGTGCCTGGCCCGTGAGCGGGCCCCAGCACTGCGGTGACAGCTGTCACACACGGCCGTGCCTCCCTGCACAGGGGTCCTCAGTGGTCTCCCCGTGGCCTTTCAGAGGAAGTGCTGACCTGAACACCTGCGGGCGTCTGTCTGACTGCCTGCCCACTTCTCACTTCAGCAGCAGGTGTTGTTTCCAACCCTGGTAGCCGGAAATCCAAAGGGGAGGGGCTCAGTGATGTTGGTGCGGCTGCTGCCACCGCCCAGGACGCTGCCGAGTGGACAGCCCTGGGCAGTGTGGCTGCTCCCACCACCCAGGACGCTGCCGAGTGGACAGTCCTGGGCAGTGTGGACACTGCCGAGTGGACAGCCCTGGGCAGTGCGGCCGCTCCCACCGCCCAGGACGCTGCCGAGTGGACAGTCCTGGGCAGTGTGGCTGCTCCCACCACCCAGGACGCTGCCGAGTGGACAGTCCTGGGCAGTGTGGACACTGCCGAGTGGACAGCCCTGGGCAGTGCGGCCGCCCCCACCGCCCAGGACGCTGCTGAGTGGACAGTCCTGGGCAGTGTGGCCCGCTGCCGAGTGGACAGCCCTGGGCAGTGTGGCTACCCCCACCACCCAGGACGCTGCCGAGTGGACAGTCCTGGGCAGTCTGTGGGCAGTGTGGCCACTCCCACCGCCCAAGACGCCGCTGAGTGGACAGTCCTGGGCAGTGTGGCCCGCTGCCGAGTGGACAGTCCTGGGCAGTGTGGCTGCTCCCACCACCCAGGACGCTGCCGAGTGGACAGTCCTGGGCAGTGTGGACACTGCCGAGTGGACAGCCCTGGGCAGTGCGGCCGCCCCCACCGCCCAGGACGCTGCTGAGTGGACAGTCCTGGGCAGTGTGGCCCGCTGCCGAGTGGACAGCCCTGGGCAGTGTGGCTACCCCCACCACCCAGGACGCTGCCGAGTGGACAGTCCTGGGCAGTCTGTGGGCAGTGTGGCCACTCCCACCGCCCAAGACGCCGCTGAGTGGACAGTCCTGGGCAGTGTGGCCCGCTGCCGAGTGGACAGTCCTGGGCAGTGTGGCTGCCCCCACCACCCAGGACGCTGCTGAGTGGACAGTCCTGGGCAGTGTGGCTGCTCCGTGGCTGATCAAGCAGCCACCATCCTTCCGCTCTGCCCTGCTCTGTCACCTACCCCGAGGAGCTGGCTCTTGTCCTCAGGACCTCAGGACGGCTGCTGCTGCCCCTCCAGGCTCGGCAACCAAGGTCCAAACCACAGAGGGAAAGGGGAATGGCTGAGTGCAGGGCCTGTCCCTGAGTCTGTCCCTCCTGGTCAGGGACAGACAAGGGTTCCTGGAGGCCGCAGCTGCGGACTGTGTTCACACCGCACTGGCCGGAATGATGTGTCCCAGATGGAAGAGCTGTGTCGGTGGCCACTCCGAACTGCAAGGGGGAGACCCAGGACGTAGGGAGCTTTATTTTTTTTGGGGGGGGTCCTTGTTCTGCTCATTTAAAATCATCATTGGCATCCGATCTTCCATTGGCTTCAGGACTACCAACCTTGCAACTCGACATTTAGCTAGCCACCTTACGATGGGGTGGCCACGCCCGGTCCAGTCCCCACCTGTCCCCATGCACAGCGACCACAGCGCGAGTGACTGTATTTCCTGCCACCTGTTCCCTCCCCCCCACCCCCCCGGCAGCCACTGGGGTGCTCTGTGTCTCTGAGCCTGTCTGTCTGTCTGTTCTCTGCCTCACTGTGTCCCACATAGAGGTGGTGTCTGTCTTTGATGTGATTTTTTTAGACAGGCGTCTCACCACACTCACAGGAAATTAGGATGCCAGCCGTAAGGAAGAAAGAAAATAGATGTTTGCGCAGGTCCCAGCAGCGCCGGCCATGGTTGCTTGAAATGTTTCATTGCCCCCCTCCCCACATCAAGGCCACAACATGGAACTGAACCTTGTCCCCAGCACGGTCTCTGGTCCCCTTTGTGGCCCACGCAGGCCGTCTGTGCTGTGGGGCTCACACACAACACTTTCCTGGGCCAGGAGCTGCCAGTGGTTCTGTGAGGACCAGCGCGCCCGGCCTCCACCCCTCACACGCCTTCTCCTCTCACCCCAGCTGCCTGCGCACCACCTCTCTGTCCGCCCCAAGCGTCCCACCTTCCAGGCTGCACGTCCCTCCACACCGTGAACCCTCATCTGTCAACCCTGTGACTGCCGCTAGGGGGTGTGTGTGTGCCTGAGTCCCTGACACAGTGAGGGCCTGAGGGAGAGCTGAGTCGGGAGAGCAATGGCAGAGCCCCGGCTGGTTGGCTCAGCGGTAGAGCGTCGGCCTGGCGTGTGGAAGTCCCGGGTTCAGTTCCCGGCCAGGGCACACAGGAGAAGCACCCATCTGCTTCTCCACCCCTCCCCCTCTCCTTCCTCTCTGTCTCTCTCTTCCTCTCCCGCAGCCGAGGCTCCATTGGAGCAAAGATGGCCCGGGCGCTGGGGATGGCTCCATGGCCTCTGCCTCAGGCGCTAGAGTGGCTCTGGTTACAACAGAGCAACGTCCCAGATGGGCGGAGCATCGCCCCTGGTGGGCATGCTGGGTGGATCCCGGTTGGGCGCATGCGGGAGTCTGTCTCTCTGCCTCCCCGCTTCTCACTTCAGGAAAATACAAAAAAAAAAAAAAAAAAAAAAAAGAGGATAGCAATGGTGGGACTTGGCAGGCGCGGCTCAGCTCACATGAGCGCCACCGTGTTTTGACCTCCCTGTGACGTTTGGCTCTCTGCGACCCTGGGCCGCACAGGCCTCCTTCCGCGACGCTTTTCCGCAGTCATGCTTGTTGTTAACCTGTATCTGTCCCCTCTGGCACTAGTTGTTGAAATGGATGAAGACAACCGACTCCTACTCTTGGAACTGAATCCTCCCAACCCCTGGGACTCAGACCCCAGAGCTCCCGAAGACCTGGCTGTTGGGGAAGTACAGGTAAGGACACAGCTAAATGACAATATTCTTAAAAACAAGCAAAAGAAAACCCTAAGACGTACATTTATTTATATATATGTGTGTGCATGGATATACACTGCTCACAAAAATGAGGGGTCAGGGACGGTGCAGACACTCCAGGACTTTCCACCTGGTGTCTGGTGCATTTTCCACCAATGAGATCGAAGTTCGTTTTGCATCTCATTTGCATAATTGAACAACTGTCTTTGACTTGTCGTCTGCTTTTCTGATGTTCTTGTTTAATAAAAAAAAAAAAAACCAAGCGCTTTTTTTTTTAATCACTTCACATTCATGTTGAAATATCTCCTGATTTTTGTGAGCAGTGTAACATACATATAAAATGAGGATGTCCATTTCTCCATATATGTACATCACATATCACCTTGACTATGTGTGGAGGCTGTCAGTTAGGACATGGAATAAAGTCATTACCAACAGCTGAGCAATGTTTTCAGGAACTCCCCAGAACCTGGCAGGGGTGGCAAGAAAATTTACCCAGAAACATGCAAAACAGAACGAAAGAAAACCCTGAGAAGGAAACCCTCAGGACAGTTATGCACAATAATTAGAGGAAGTCGGGAAGTTACCCAGGCGAGTGGCTGCCAGATGACCCGGCCTCTCCCCTGAGCTCGCTGACGAGAACCCGGGGACTTGACCCGGCTCCAGGGGAGCGTTTCCTCAGGGGGAAGCATTTCGGGGGGCTTCAGGGAAGTCAACAACCGAAAATTCACTTTTCTGGCCTACTTGGGAAGCTTGTGACAATGTGTAAGTGAATTCTCTTTCTGAGGAAACCAATGGGACCATACTCACGAGAGGCATCATAAGAAATGCATTTGGGGCCCTGGCCGGTTGGCTCAGTGGTAGAGCATCTTCTCGGCATGTGAATGTCCCAGGTTCGATTCCTGGCCAGGGCACACAGGAGAAGCGCCCATCTGCTTCTCCACCCCTCCCCCTCTCCTTCCTCTCTGTCTCTCTCTTCCCCTCCCACAGCCAAGGCTCCATTGGAACAAAGTTGGCCCCGGCGCTGAGGATGGCTCCATGGCCTCCACCTCAGGCACTAGAATGGCTCTGGTTGCAACAGAGCGACGCCCCAGATGGGAAGAGCATCGCCCCCTGGTGGGCATGCTGGGTGGATCCCGGTCAGGCGCATGTGGGAGTCTGTCTCACTGAATCCCCGCTTCTCACTTTGTAAAAATACCCCCCCCCAAAAAAAAACCCTACATCTGGGTCTTTGACCTCTCCTCACCCCCTGTCTTGGCTTGTCCCCAATGGGGTTTGTTATCTTATCTCTCTTTTTCCTGCGGGGTTGCCAACGTGGACAGGGAAGGAAGCATTGGTTGGGGACTTTTGAGTCTGCACCTGTCTTTAAGTCAATGTTGACGGTTGTTGTCAAAGAGCTCTGGCACCCTGGAGGGTGTGGCACGGGTCACTGAGGAGAGAGCCGTGCGTGCCCGTTCAAGCCAGGCTTCCGAAACGTGCCCTCAGCCAGTCTCACTGGGGATCATTCATCCGCGTCCCTGTTCACAATCACCGGCATGTCGCCTCCCGGCCGACCAGCCAGAACATCTCCAATTGCTTGTCCTTGTCAACAACACTCACCAAGCCCGTTCACGAAAGAGCATCCGCAGGGCAGACTGAGCACTCAGGAGCTCACTTAGAGCAAAACAAATTTACCCGTCAATGGGTCTGACACCCAACCAACCGTGAGAATTTCTCATCCAACAGAGCAGTGGACCCAACCTGGGAGTTGTGTCTACGTCAGACCCCCCCACCCCCTGCTGAGTCTCACCTGAGTCCTGAGCTCGCTGGGGAGCAGGGGGGGGCACTTCTCCAACCTCACTCGTCCCCTCCACCAGCCCAGGCCTCTCGGTTCCCGGCGGCTGGCCCCTTCGGGATTCGGCCCTCAGAGTCCTGCTCTCTCCCGACAGGTCACTTACCTGACTCACGCCTGCATGGACCTCAAGCTGGGGGACAAGCGGATGGTGTTCGACCCCTGGCTGACCGGCCCGGCCTTTGCCCGCGGGTGGTGGCTGCTTCACGAGCCGCCGTCGGACTGGCTGGAGAGGCTGTGCCGGGCGGACCTCATCTACATCAGCCACATGCACTCGGACCACCTGAGGTGAGGACGCCGGACCCCCCCCCCCCCGCCGCCCTCTCTCCCCCTGGAAGGACTCTGAGAGGTGGGGTCACTGGGATGGAGAGGTAATTGCTTCCATGTGCGTCCGTCCGCACCTGACGGGCGTCTCAAGCAGCCGGGCCGGGTTGGGTGCAGGTGCCAGTGGCCCTGCTGAGCTACCTCAGTTCCCCCGTTTGGCCCACTTGGCAAAAGTCTAGGTCTGAGGGACGGCTTCCCGTCAACACTTATAGCGGGAATCAGCACGCACCCACCGTCAGGGACCCTAGCGGAAACATTCCAGGGTTTCCGGGCCATATGCTCAGTGTCTCAGGGACTCCGGCCACGCAGTCACACACAGAGGCAGCCCCGACAGGCCGGAGGGAGCCCGGCCATGTTCCAGGGAAACGTAACTGGTGGACAAGGAGGTCAAAGACCCCGTACTGTTCACGTGCCACAAAGCACCACCGTCCCTCTGGTTTTCTCTTCCACTGGAGAAGAGGTAGAAGCCCTGCTCTGTGGTGGCGGTGGTGGGTGGCCTTGGTGGGCCGGCTCCTGGTCTGTCCCGGCCGCGCTCAGCACGCACTGTGAGCCCCTCAACCAGCCCCAGCCAACACCTTGTGGAAACCAGAGCAATAGCAGGAATGCCCCTAACTCAGACCATCAAGAAGGAGAGACAAAGAGGAATCACTTTCTCTGTGATCTTACATAACCAAGTTCACACGTAGGGCTCTTTTCCCCCCCTTTTTTTGGCAGAGACAGAGAGAGAAGGACAGATAGGCACAAACAGACAGGAAGGGAGAGAGATGAGAAGCATCAGTTCTTCGTTGCAGCTCCTCAGTATCCTCAGTTCATTGATTGCTTTCTCATATGCGCTTTGACTGGGGGGCTGCAGCAGAGCGAGTGACCCGTTGCTCAAGCCAGTGACCTTGGGCTCAAGCCAGCGACCGTGGGGTCACACTACCATCCCACGCTCAAGCCAGCAATTCCACGCTCAAGCTGGCCAGCTCGTGCTCAAGCCAGCGACCTCGGGGTCTCAAACCTGGGTCCTCCTAGTCCCAGTCCAACGCTCTACGCACTGCGCCACCTCCTGGTCAGGCTGTAGGGCACATTTTGATGGGCACGTCCACGATCCGTGGTCAGGGGTAAGTGCCCTGTTTGCCAGCTGACCCGTCTCCTGACGTTTCTATTCCTAAGGCATGTGGGATCTCGGGGGCACGGGTAGGACCTGTCCCTTGTCTTTCTGAAAGGAAATGGTGTAAAAACTTAGGGGACCCGTTTGGCAATAAATGAGCTGCGACACACTCACAAAATGACTGCAGCCCAACAGAGGTATTCTGGTGCTAATATTAAAAAGCCACTTGGGAACCCAGGGATGTCTCTGTCCCGCCACGCTTTCTGGAAGCGAACTTGCATGACCCCACGGCGGTGAGAGCCCCGGGGTCACGGATGGCTCAGGCACAGAGGGTGTGCCGGTAACTTTACGCTGAGGGCACAGAGAACAACGGCATGTAGGTCAGGGGGTGGCCCCACCGTGCCCGTGGCAAAATGCCATCGCCTGAGATCCTAGTGGGAGGCCTTTGATGGGCAGATGCTGAGGTTTAGGGAAGGTTGGCACTTTCTATGTCACGGCGTCCAATTCCCTCCCGATCGTGGTCCTGAAGACAGACTTAGTTTTCATTGCAGGGACTTGGGTGGGGGACGTTGTCCAGGCATCCAAACGCCCGTTCTCGGGGACAGTGACAACATCGCAGCACGTTGCTTGGGCGGAGTATTGTTAGTAATAACACTGGGGAACAGTTTTTTTTTCCATTTTCTGATGCATGAGGCTTTAGAACTGTTTCTATATATTTCTGCATCGCTGATTCCAAATCTGAAATCAGTTTTTTGGCGCATGCTCTAGTTTTTATGCAATTTTAATTTCTTTTGGTTACAGTTAATGGCATGCATTCGTTTTTAAATTGCAGTTAACGGGCAACGACTCTTGGATTGAACATAACCACAAGGCAATTAATGTTTTACAAACATCACTTTTACATAATTGTAATTGTTTTTAATTGTAAAAAATTATTATCTGATAAAAACACCCTCTTATTCTGTTTTAAGATTGAATCATGGCTTCTTCGAGTAGGCGTAAATGTAATAGTCCTGACACCTTCTGTTATAAATGTGGCTGTTACACACTTCAATGTCAAAGGCGCAATATTTCATCATTTGTGACACGTGCATATATTGCCTATTTTCAAGTTCCCATTGGCAATCAAGACAAGAATTGGGCTCCTCATATTGTATGTCATAATTGTGAGTAAACGCTTCATGACTGGACAAAAGGAAAATGCAAAGGAATGCCTTTTGG
Source organism: Saccopteryx bilineata (assembly GCF_036850765.1). Lineage (NCBI taxonomy): Eukaryota > Metazoa > Chordata > Mammalia > Chiroptera > Emballonuridae > Saccopteryx > Saccopteryx bilineata. The sequence goes on along the minus strand of NC_089500.1, from coordinate 80,107,706 downwards.
TATTCCCATGGTTTGGCGTGAACCTAAGGACCACAGCAGTGACTGTTATTTCTGTCTGATCCATACAAAGGGCATCGGCAAGAAAAAACGGCATATGATCGCATATCCTAATATTCCTTCAGCAATATGACCTATCCCACACTCTGAGACACTCCGGTTCCAGTTTTCAATGGTTTTATTTCTTCTAAGGACGAAGAAAGTGAACATGGTGATCAAGTGTATTTTGATAAGATGCATGAGGAAATGGTTGTAGAATCTGAAGGGTCTTCTTCTGATGCCAAACAGTCATTAACCCCTCAGCAGTTTAACCAACCTGAATTGAATGACTTAGTAAGAGGTTTGGGCCTATCAAAGAAAGCAGCTGAGTTATTAGCCTCCAGGCTTCAAGAAAAGAATGTACTTCACCAGTCAGGTAAAGTATCCCATTTCAGGAAGCATGAACAAATTTTTGTGGACTTTTTTTCCAAAGACAAACACTTTGTTTACTGTCATGACGTCAGTAGTCTTCTCAGCCAGCTAGGTGTTACCACTTACAGTCCAACAGAATGGCGGCTATTTCTTGACAGCTCTAAATGGAGTCTGAAATGTGTTCTCCTACACAACAGTAATGTTTATGCAGCAGTTCCAACTATTATTCAATTCATCTGCAAGAAGATTATAATGAATAAAAATTGTCCTCAACTTTCTGAAGTATGAGGAGCATAACTGGGTCATTTGTGTGGATCCTAAAATGGTCAATTTCGTGCTAGGACAACAGAGAGGTTTCACAAAGGATCCTTGCTTTCTGTGTTTGTGGGACAGCTGAGCTCGGGAGAAACACTGGACACAGAAGGAGTGGCCGAAACGTGAAGCTCTGGAAGTAGGGATGCAAAATATTGTGAATGAACCTGTAGTTAATCCAGACAGGATCATTTTTCCTCCACTTCACATCAAACTTGGCTTAATGAAGCAGTTTGTTCAGGCTTTGAATAGAGAAAGTGAATGCTTTCAACATATTATTTCTGCTTTTTCTGCCTTATCTTTAGAGAAGATAAAAGCAGGTGTATTCAATGGACCTCAAATTCGAACCCTCATACATGACGAAGAATTTGCCAGGAAGATGAATAAGGAGGAGAAAGCAGCATGGCAGTCTTTTGTGGCAGTCACAAAGAACTTCCTTGGCAACAAAAAAGCAGAAAACTATGAACTTCTGGTTCAACGGATGCTGTTGGCTTTCCATGACATTGGATGTAACACGAGCATTAAGATTCCTGAACAGTCACCTTGATCAGTTTCCCGAAAATCTTGGAGCTGTTAGTGATGAGCAGACTACTGCTGGAGCATCAAACGAGATTGTCCTCAACAAGTACACAAACGCAAGAGCTACAAACGCAAATTTTTGCCTGAATAGAATTTAAATAAGTTTTGCGCAAATTTTATGATTAAAATAAGTGTTTTAATATGTTCTATTTTGAAATTGTAGACAAATTCTGATGCAATAATTTCTTTTAGTGTATTAGTGTATTTATTGCATTATATAAATTATTATATTTTCACAAAGATGATGCCCAAGAAGACATTCTCCTTCATTATGTTAAACTAAATGTTGAAAATTTTACAATAAGATGAAAACCTAAAATCTTGAATTGCAAAAGAACTGTAGCTTACAGAGAAAAACTAATGTCAGATTTCACATCAGCACACTCGAATGAGGTAAGAACAAGTGCTTTCGTGGATGCAACAAAAATTTTGTTCCGCAGTGTAATGTATTCCTGGAAAGTTACTGAAGCTCGTCACTTTCACTCCTTTGAATCTGTTTCCTTCTCTTGCCTGGTCAGCTCAGAAGCGTGGGGGTCCTTTGTCCCCACTCTGTTGGTCTGACCTTCCTTCACCGAATAAAACCTCCTCGAGTCACCAAAACAATGGGAAAGGCCAAGGTACTTGATTATCATTTTTTAATAATTTTTTTAGCTTTTACTTATTTATTTTGAGAGAGAAGAGAGGAGAGAAAGAGAGAGAGAGAGAAAGAGAGAGAAAAGGAGGAGGAGCAAGAAGCATCAACTCCCATACGTGCCTTGACAAGGCAAGCCCCGGGTTTTGAACCAGCCACCTCGGTATCCTAGGTTGACGCTTTATCCACTGCGCAGCCAAAAGTCAGGTAGGCCAAGGTACGTTAGAGACCAGTCTCGAGTCAAAGATACGTGGTTTTATTATGTCAATAGAGTGAGTGTTTGCAACAGATGCTTTTATTAATAGATGTCTGTGAGAATTCTCAACCATTAAAAAAAAAACAACCCACAAAGCAATAAATATTCATTTTTAGAATAATTTATCCTAACGCCCAAAGTCCTTTAAGATAGGAGAGTTAGGTGCCTAACTCAGAGACTGGAGGTCAGGTCAAAAACCTCTTGGCTCTTTGAATCCTGTGTTTTGAGTGAAGAAAACCTGCTTGGTTTTCTGCCCCTGGAGGCTGACATATTTGGCTAGCTTAACACGCTGCCCGGAACTGGAACATCCGTATGGTTAGTAAGGGCTGGCACGCAAGCTTTGTTTACACTTGTCTTATGCTCAAACAACTTGATGTCGCCTGACATGCTACTGCGTGGATAGATCTGATTCTTCCACTGCATTGTGCATCCATTAAAACTGGCAACTCCCTCCTCGTAAAAGAAGCGTTAGGTTTTGAGTCTGGAAGCCTGAACTTGAATGCCAGTTCACTCTGTGTTCATTGTCTTATTTCTGAATGAATATGTTTCCTCATTTATATAAAGAAAAAAAAAATCAAAAGACGTGTTTTTGTGTGTGCTTAATGCGTGTAAGAATCAGATAAAGGAAGTTGCCACTGTGCCCAGCACCATGTTTGAAATATAACAAGCACCTAGTTGTTACTTTGTTTATTGTGACCTTTCGCTCTCCCCCGTGGCATAGCGTCCTCTAACATAAGGAAGGCTCAGTGAATGGAAGTTAGCTTGTCCATGTAGGTACAGTGGTCACTTGTCTATCGATAGGCGAAAATCCACAAAGTAGTGGCCTTATATTTATTGTATGATTTATATCTATTTTAAGGCTTTAATTCGACTTAATATTCTTTTAATATGTTTTAATTAATATTTTTTTATGTTTTTTATATTGCTTTCAACTTTTTAGACTAGGAAATGCTTATTTTACCACAAAAAATAATGACAATAACAAATATATTAAAATACCTATCTACCGCAAAATCCCACGATAGAGCAAAAAATCTGCCATACAAAACTAGATAGATACAACCTAAAAATCCGCGGTGCAGTGAGACTGCGAAGAGTGGACCGCGATGTAGCGAGGGACGGCTGTTTTCCAAACCGTGACAGGGTTCATGGCGGGTGGAGCGAGGGTTACTGCAGATGTAACAGTAGCTTTTTCTCCGACTCTCCCGCTGAGCACAAAGAATTCGCTCTGTATGCCGAAGTGCACGGCAACCGCTGAGGGCCGGAACCTCCGCCCGTGGTGGGTGAGGCGGGGGGCCCCCTTGTCCTACGGCCCCGCCCTCTCCCTCTTGGGGGCTGCGACCCGAGGAAGGCGGAAACCAACCTTCCGAGCGTGACTTGTCTCACGCCGTCCCTCCGCTGAAACCTCCCCAACGGGAAACAGCGTCCGTGCACAAGAGGGACTCTGCCCACCCACCTGACATGCCAGGTCGAGGGGAGGTTCTCTCAATGGCAAGTCACCGTCCAGAAAACGCCCTCACTGTACCGTCAGCCTCAAGAAAAAGGAAGAAGGCCCTGGCCGGTTGGCTCAGAGGTAGAGCATCAGCCCGGCATGTGGAAGTCCTGGGTTCGATTCCCGGTCAGGGCACACAGGAGAAGCACCCATTTGCTTCTCCACTCTTCCTCCTCTTCTTCCTCTCTGTCTCTCTCTTCCCCTCCTGCAGCCAAGGCTCCATTGGAGCAAAGTTGACCCGGGCACTGAGGATGGCTCTGTGGCCTCTGCCTCAGGCGCTAGAATAGCTCTAGTTGCAACAGAGCAATGCCCCAAATGGGCAGAGCATCGCCCCCTGGTGGGCATGCCAGGTGGACCCTGGTCAGGCACATGCGGGAGTCTGTCTCTCTGGCTCCCCACTTCTCACTTCAGAAAAATACAAAAAAAAAAAAAAAAGAAAAAGAAAAGAAAAACAAACAAAAAACTTCTTCCTGTAGACTCTGGTGAGGATCTGTTTTTTATGGGGCACTTGCTTCTCGGTCAGCATGTTGATGTGGGGAGCAAAGAACCTCTGATCCTCTATGATTCTGTGTCTCCAACCCTTCCCCCCCTCTGATCCTAGTTACCCCACTCTGAAGAAGCTGGCTGCAAGGAGACCAGACGTCCCCATTTACGTCGGGAACACGGAAAGGCCTGTGTTCTGGTATCTGAAGCAGAGCGGCGTCCAGCTGACAAACATCAATGTGGTGCCCTTCGGGACATGGCAGCAGGTCAGCCCTCCTGCCCTTTCCACACCATCCTGTCTGCTTCCCAGGCTGAGTCTCAGGGGAGGTCGTCACTTTCAGGTGGAAGGAGCAATGGCCTGACCCTGGCTGGTTGGTTCAGTGGGTAGAGTGTTGGCCTGGCATGCGGACATCTAGGATTCGATCTCTGGTCAGGGCACACCAGAAAAGCAACCATCTGCTTCTCTTCCCCTCCCTCTCCCCCTTCTCTCCCTCTTCCTCTCCCACAGCCAGTAGCTTGATTAGTTAGAACATCAGCCTCAGGCACTGAGAATAGCCCGGTTGGTTCAAGCATCAGCCCCAGACAGGGGTTGCTGGGTGGATCCCGGTTGGGGCTCATGTGGAAGTCTGTCTATCTCCCCTCCCTTCTCACTTAAAAGAAAAGAAAAGAAACAATGAACTAGTTTGTTTGTCCGTACTGAGTTCCCCTGGAGCTAACATCCACGATTGTTTTACTGGTCTAACTCTATCGCACAAGATAATAAATCCAATTCTGACTCAAGGAGATTTCTTTCCCAAAGATGTGACTCCAGTGTTGAATTAAAAACTGACACACACAGCTGCCGGTTTCCTGTTAAATCCCAGGTAGACAGAAACCTTCGGTTCATGATCCTGATGGACGGCGTTCATCCGGAGATGGACACCTGCATTATTGTGGAGTACAAAGGTACTTTCTTACCCTGATCCCCAGTGGAAAGTCCGTCTTGGTAAGAAGGTTAATAATAGCTGTCAGAAACGTCACTCTACATTCATCTCCTTCTGTCTCGATTGTCCATAGAATACATTCTATCCTTATCTTAGAGAAATGAGCTGCGGTTCAGATAATCTCTGCAGAGTGAATCACCGGTCATGCGCGGTCACAGGTGCAAAGCCTTTTGTCGTAAGACGACAGATACTCTGTGTTTCTCTTACAGTAGTTTCTTCAAGCTACGGTTCAGATAATCTCTACAGAGAGTGAATCACCGGTCATGCGTGGCCACAGGTGCAAAGCCTTTTGTTCGTAAGACGACAGATATTCCATGTTTCATTTACAGTAGTTTCTTCAAACTATGGTTCAGATAATCTCTGCAGAGTGAATCACCAGTCATGCGTGGTCACCAGTGCAAAGCCTTTTGTTTGTAAGACAACAGATACTCCATGTTTCTCTTACAGTAGTTTTTTCAAGCTACGGTTCAGATAATCTCTGCAGAGAGTGAATCACCAGTAATGCGTGGTCACCGGTGCAAAGCCTTTTGTTCGTAAGACGGCAGATACTCCATGTTTCACTCACAGTAGTTTCTTCAAAACGGCCTTTATCACATAAGTGTCCTTCATCTTGACACGTTATCACGTGCGATCATCATACTCTCTGCCTTTCCTGTGAGCAGGTGGCCCTGCTGTCCCAACTGCCATTTGAATGAGAGCTTGAATAGCATTCGCAAAGACCCAGTCTTTGTATTGACCTGGTGGTCTCTTTCCCTGGCATCCTCTGGACCCAACATCTCGAGACAGTTGGCCGAGGAACGTAGTCTAACCGTGACCTTGGAGAGAAATCCAGTGAACGGTCCTCACGGGACATCCAGACCCCACCACACCCAACAGGATGGATTCATTCACGTGAAAACTCCAAGTCACACTAGTGAAGGTTTTAGGTTTTGAACTCTCACTTTTCTTTTCTTTTCTTTTCTTTTTTTCCTTTCCTTGGACGTAAGCAATTCTTCTACACTCGCAGGAGTCAGATGAGGCGGGCTGTGCGCGGAAGACGTCGTCGGCTCCACTGGGAGCTCAGGTGATGGTATTCCGCTTTATTTTTTCCCCGCAGGACACAAAATACTCAACACTGTGGACTGCACCAGACCCAACGGGGGGAGGCTGCCTGCAAAGGTCGCTCTGATGATGAGTGATTTTGCCGGAGGGGCGTCGGGCTTTCCGATGACGTTCAGCGGTGGAAAATTCACCGGTAATGTTTTATAGCAGAGGGACGGACACCCACGGAGCAGTCACGGCCCTCGGGCCAAAGGCTGTGAGAGCCAACACAGAGATAATGAGGACCTAGCCGCTCCCCACAAGATGCGGACGATCTTAAGGCTGGCCACAGAGACACGAGCTCAAGTTTCCGGCTCACGGAGAGCCGGTGGGGGCCGGTGAGAAGCGCTGAGGAGATCCGGGAGGCTCCGGGAACCACCAGGACGAGGCGTCACTGGGGTCACGGTGTAGGTCGCCTCACAGAGCAGGACAGGTCTGGCATGGGCGGTCCAGGCGCAAAGGCTCAGCCTGCGGTTCAGAATAGGCGGTGGGCATATCCCCTCGACCCCGAAGGGCAGAGCCAGAGGAAGCCTCTCGAAAGTGCGGGGTTACTGGAGGCTGAGAGGGGGAGCGGGGGAAGTGGGGAGATGGTGGTTCAAGAGCGCAGACCTGCAGCTGTGAGACAAGTGAGTCGCGGGGAGGCAGCCTGCCACGTGGGGACTAGAGTTTGCACGGCTGCGCTGTGCACTTGACAGCGGCAAAGAGACTAGGTCACAAATGTTCTACACACATAGTGGTGATTGTGTGAGGTGACAGGGGTGTTAACGAACCCTACTGTGGTCCTCACTTAGCAATATATACATATATATATGTATATTTATGTATATATATAATTTTTTTGGTATTTTTCCGAAGTGAAAAGTGGGGCGGCAGACTCTCACATGTGCCCGACCAGGATCCACCTGGCATGCCCACCAGGGGGTGATGCTCTGCCCATCAGGGTGTTGCTCCGTTGCTCAGCAACTGAGCTCTTCTTAGCGCCTGAGGCAGAGGCCATGGAGCCATCCTCAGCTCCCGGGCCAACTTTGCTCCAGTGGAGTTTTGGCTGCAGGAGGGGAAGAGAGAGACAGAGAGGAAGGAGAGGGGGAGGGGTGGAGAAGCAGATGGGCACTTCTCCTGTGTGCCCTGGCTGGAATAGGACCTGAGACATCCACACATTGGGCCAGTGTTCTACCACTGAGTCAACCAGCCAGAGCGATATATACGTGTATAAAGTCATCACATTGTCCGCCTTAAAGTTACGCAATGTTACATATCAATTATACCTCAAAGCTAATAATAATAATAATAAAAACATGGTGTCCAAGGCAGGAGCCCTTCCGCTCTGGGTGGTGCCAGGGCTGAGACAGGGAACCAGGGGGGGGGGGGGGGACAGAGTATGTCCTGTTCATCTGGGAGTCCTCGGGACCAGCATGGTAAGTGCCTGGCATGGCCAGGTGGTCAGTGGGCATGTGGGTCAGTGATCTCTGTCTCACAAGGCAGCAGGAAACAGCCCATGAGCAGCGTGAAGAAAGCCTCCTCCCTTTCCTCTCCAAGTCCGTATTCCTCATTCCCCAGAGTGCGCAACCACAGGAAAGACACAGGGAAGGTCCGTCCTTAGGGAGTTAACGTGACTGGAGAGATGAAACTCCCCTGTTGAGGGGTGGCTGGCATAGTCCCACAGCCATCTGAGTGTGTGTGTGTGTGTGTGTGTGTGTGTGTGTGTGTGTGAGCACATCCATCTAAAAGGCTCTGCAATTCACCAGAATGTTAATGGTGGCTATGTTTTTTTCCTCTGTCGGGGTCTGTGTTTCTCAAATGTCCACAGCGGTAAGAGTACGAACAGCCCCCGACACGGTGTCCTGCTTGCCCTGGTCCCTGCCTCACTCCTCAGCTTCCTCCACTGCCTGTCTCCCCTTGTTTGCTGTATATCAGCCCAGCACAGTGGTGCCTCCCTGCCCCAGGGCCTTTGCATGTGCTGTCTCCACTGCCTGGGGTGCTGCTGCCCCATCTCTATGGGGTCAGGAACTTCCCTTCTGCATCTATGACTCAAATGTCATCCTCACTAACCACCATCCCACAACGCCCTTCCCACCCACCCACCTCGCCCAGCCTCTCTCCCAGGCCCTGCGTTGCTGACTTCTTAAGGTCCCTCGCTCTCAGAAACCGCCTTCATTATCTACATGTTCATCATCACTTGCTTTTCTTGCTGCAATGGCTTCTCCCCGAGAACAGGGACGGGCTTGACCTTGCTCGCCGCTCTATTCCCGGATGCCTGGGATCCTGTTGTGTGGCACATAGTAGGTGCTCGGCATGTAGTAGGTGCTCGATAAATTCCAATCGAATGAATGAGTGAGCAGACGAACCACCTGGGAGGCAGGCATCTTGACTGCACTGGGCAGGGGAGGAGGGTGACTTAGCTCCGCGGGGCAGCAGTTTCTGTCTTATCCTGTCTTGATTGATGCCACCATCCACGCCCTTGACCGCGGCGCCGCGCCGCGCCAGGGAGTGAGGAACACGCTTCACTGCCTCTAGCCCACCAGAACAAGGCAGCTGTGCCATGTCAGCGAAGAGTTCCTAACGACGAGAACCACCGTGCCCTAGAATGTGTGTGTGGGCAGGGACCGCCCAGCATGCACCCCGCATATTCAGCCAGGGTCCCCGTGAGATGCCATAAACCAGGAGCTGGTTCGATGTCTTTGGCTGGATTTTGTAGTTTTCCTAGCCACCCGCTGGAGTTTGCAAAATAAGGCTGGGGTTAGAGGGGGTGGGGGGGGACCTTACACTGATGACGGGGAGGTTTGCTCTATTTCTGCGTGAGCCGTCAGCTTCACCTCCTGAAAGAGTCCCGACCCGCTAGGCGACCGTCCTTCCGTGGGGGGGTTCTGACCCGAGGAGACGCTGACGCAGGCCCCGTGGCTCGTTGCAGAGGAGTGGAAGGCCCAGTTCATCAGGACGGAGAGGAAGAAGCTGCTGAACTATAAGGCTCGGCAGGTGAAGGACCTGCAGCCACACGTCTTCTGTCCCTTCGCCGGGTACTTCGTGGAGGCCCACCCGTCCGACAGGTACGGCTGGGCGTCGGCCCCGCCCTCATCCCGAGGTCCGTGCGCGCGCCGGCGGGAGCCGCCCCGCGTGGGCGCGACACGGTGCGGGGAAGCGCGGTTGGTGCAAGTCCGGCGCTTGTTAGCAAGAGCTGCCCGAGGACGGGCGCCTGCGCGAAAGCCACGCTCGGCAGTGGGAGTGACTTCGGGTGGATTCTGTCGGGAGGGCAAACAGACTCGCGTTCACTACGCACTGGGAACCGGACGGTGTAGTAAATACCGATTCTGCGTTTAACCCTTTGAGTAGTACGAACGTTCACGTAGGCCCTCGTGCCTCCTGACCCTCCCGAGTCACTGGAACTCATTTCATTTTTTGAAAAAAAAAACAACAAAAAAATCACTCCTGGGGGTCAGCAAGTATGAAAAAAACAAACAAACTCCCTACTCAAAGGGTTAATTAAAAGCACATAATAATACTGTAACAGCCTGACCAGGTGGTGGCGCAGTGGATAGAGCATCGGACTGGAACGTGAAGGACCCAGGTTCGAGACCCCGAGATCGCCAGCTTGAGTGTGGGCTCATCTGGTTTTTTGAGCAAAAGCTCACCAGCTTGGACCCAAGGTCGCTGGCTTGAGCAAGGGGTCACTTGGTCTGCTGTAGCCCCCTGGTCAAGGCACATATGAGAAAGCAATCAATGAACAACTAAGGTGTCACAACAAAGAACTGATGTTTCTCATCTCTCTCCCTTCCTGTCTGTCTGTCTCTATCTGTCCCTCTCTCTGACTCTCTCTGTCTCTGCTACACACACAAAAAAAATAATAATATACTGTAACACAAGATTTCCATATAAGGTCAGTCTGTCTAACTGTGTTTCCCTAACTAGGAACATTAGGCCAAGTCAGGTCTTTATTTTCCCTGGGGGGGGGGGGGGGCGGGGCGGGGAGGAGGTTGGGAGGGGAGAGCAGAGAGACAACATCATCAATGCTGTCATTGTCCTGGTCAGACGGTGCTTCCTGAAGAGCTCCCTCACACAGGAACCTCTTTGTCTGGCAGGTATATCAAGGAAACAAACCTCAAAAATGACCCAAAGGAACTCAACAATCTCATCAGGAAAAGCTCTGATGTGGTGACGTGGACCCCGCGGCCGGGAGCTACTCTTGATCTGGGTAGGGTGCTCAAGGATCCGACAGACAGGTTTGACTTAAATATTTATAGAGAATAAAGATGATTGATGAATTTTCTTGATTGAGAAAGTAAAGGGCTCTGTTGGCCTCGTGACGGGTTCCTGTCTGTATGAATGCTGTTCCCTCATGAGTGTCTTGTCCTGTAAAAAATTGCTCAAGCAGGCCCTGGCCGGTTGGCTCAGTGGTAGAGCATCAGCCCGGCGTGTGGAAGTCCCGGGTTTGATTCCCAGCCAGGGCACACAGGAGAAGCGCCCATCTGCTTCTCCACCCCTCCCTCTCTCCTTCCTCTCTGTCTCTCTCTTCCCCTCCCACAGCCAAGGCTCCATGGGAGCAAAGTTGGTTCCAGGCGCTGAGGATGGCTTTATGGCCTCTGCCTCAGGCGCTAAAAAATGGCTTCAGTTGAAACAGAGCAAGGGCCTGCCTGACCAGGCAGTGGTACAGTGGATAGAGCATCAGACTATGATGCAGAGGACCCAGGTTTGAAACCCCAAGGTCGCTGGCTTGAGTGCAGGCTCATCTGGCTTGAGCAAGGGGTCAGCTGCTCTGCTTGAGCCCCCTGGTCAAGGCACATATGAGAAAGCAATCGGTGAACAACCAAGGTGCCACAACAAAGAATTGATGCTTCGCATCTTTCCCTTCCTGTCTGTCTCTCTCTGTCCCTCTCTCTTTCTCTCTCTCTTTCTCTCTCTCTATCTCTGTCACACTCAAAAAAAGAAAGAAACGGAGCAAGGGCCTCAGATGGGCATAGCATCGCCCCCTGGTGGGCTTGCCGGTGGATCCTTGTTTGGGTGCATGCCTCTGTCTCTGCCTCCCTTCCTCTCAATAAATGAAAAAATAAATAAAAAAGAATTGCTTAAGCACACTTCCTTGTCTCAGAACATTGAGGACAAAAGGCAAGAAAGTTTTTCTGTTGAGGACCATTAACCCAGTTCAGAAATCAAGCACAAGGCCCTGGCCGGTTGGCTCAGCAGTAGAGCGTCAGCCTGACGTGTGGAAGTCCCGGGTTCAATTCCCGACCAGGGCACACGGGAAAAGCACCCATCTGCTTCTCCACCCTTCCCCCTCTCCTTTCTCTCTATCTCTCTCTTCCCCTCCTGCAGTCAAGGTTCAATTGGAGCAAAGTTGACCTGGGTGCTGAGGATGGCTCCATGACCTCCACCTCAGGCACTAGAATGGCTCTGGCTGCAATGGAGCAACACCCCAGATGGACAGAGCATCACCCCCTGGTGGGCATGCTGGGTAGACCCTGGTCGGGCACATGCAGGAGTCTATCTCTCTGCCTTCCCACTTCTAACTTCAGAAAAATAGAGGCCCAACCTGTGGTGGCGCAGTGGATAAAGCGTCGACCTGGAAATGCTGAGGTTGCCGGTTCAAAACCCTGGGCTTGCCTGGTCAAGGCACATATGGGAGTTGATGCTTCCAGCTCCTCCCCCCCTTCTCTCTCTCTCTCTCCTCTCTAAGAATGAATTAAAAAAAAAAAAAAAGCCTGACCTGTGGTGGTGCAGTGGATAAAGCGTCGACCTGGAATGCTGAGGTTGCTGGTTCAAAACCCTGGACCTGCCCGGTCAAGGCACATATGGGAGTTGATGCTTCCTGCTCCTTCCCCCTTCTCTCTCTCTCTCTCTCTCTCTCTCTCTCTGTCTCTCTCTCTCTCTCTCTCTTCACTAAAAATGAATAAATAAAAATTTTTTTTTAAAAAAGAAAAATACAAAAAAGAAACAAAAAAAGAAAATCAGGCACTGATTCAGCCCTGGCTACTTGGCTCAGTGGTAGAGCATCAGCCAGCATGTGGATGACCCAGGTTTGACTTTGATTCAAAGTCAGGACACACAAGAGAAGCAACTATATGCTTCTTCCCCCCACCCCCCACCCCATCTCTCTCTTCCCCTCCCTCAGCCATGGCTGATTGACTTGAGTGCATTGGCCCCGGGGTGCTGAGGATGTCTCAGTGGAGTTTCCATCTCAGGTGCTAAACATAGCTCAGTTGTGAGCATCGGCCCCAGATGGGGGTTTCCAGGCATACGGGAGTCTGTCTCTATATCTCCCCTCCTCTCACTTGGAAAAGAATTAAAAAAGAAAAGAAATCCTTCATGGATGCAAATGGAATGTGATTAGCATGAGAGTTTTCACGTCATCAGAAACATGACCCAACTCGCCCTGGCCGGTTGGCTCAGTGGTAGAGCGTCGGCCTGGCGTGCAGAAGTCCCAGGTTTGATTCCCAGCCAGGGCACACAGGAGAAGCACCCATCTACTTCTCCACCCCTCCCCCTCTCCTTCCTCTCTGTCTCTCTCTTCCCCTCCCACAGCCAAGGCTCCATTGGAGCAAAGATGGCCCGGGCGCTGGGGATGGCTCCTTGGCCTCTGCCCCAGGCGCTAGAGTGGCTCTGGTCACGGCAGAGCGACGCCCCAGAGGGGCAGAGCATCGCCCCCTGGTGGGCAGAGCATCGCCCCTGTTGGGCGTGCCGGGTGGATCCCGGTCGGGCGCATGCGGGAGTCTGTCTGACTGTCTCTCCCCGTTTCCAGCTTCAGAAAAATACAAAAAAAAAAAAAGAAAAAAAAAAAAAAGAAACATGACCCAACTCTACCCCACAGAGGGTGCACTGGACAAGTACCAGGCACTGAGCGTGTGCTGCACAGAAGGTTAGCACCGATGTCACAGGCCGCGGGTTTTACAAACACCTGTCTCAAGCCTGTAGAATGCAGTGACGGAGTCAGACAGCCTGGCAGTCACCCAAGCAGACCCCCTCTCAGCCGTGCCTCCATCGTCCGCCTGAATGGGGCGGGCGGCCGACTCCGCCCTTTGACTGACCTCCCAGTCTGGTCAGTTCTCCTCCACAGACCTCTTGCGGACCCACCCGCACCTCCAGCCCGCCCCCATGTCTCCCCACCACGGCCGTTCCTCAGGGCTATTTTTCTCGTGGACGCGTGCCACGGCCCCTAGCTCGCAGCTGGGTCTGCCCACCCCGTCCCACGATGATCACCCTCCGTGCCCGCCTTCTCCAATCTGGCGGTGGCATGAGCACAGCGTGGGTCACAAGAAGCGTTTTCTAAAAACGAAATGGGACAGAACAGGTTAGAACGGACCTGGGCACCTGGTATATGACGTGGACAAGCATTATTTCAGGAAGCTGCTGTCTGGCAGGTACCCTGGGGAGGTGGTCTCCCGGGGTCCTGTTGTGGAATGCCATGCCTACCGGGCCCCCAGGCCAGAGGTCTGAAAGCTCGGCTCTGCATTGCCACCAACGTCCCCTCTCTAGAATACAACATGGCTCCCGTCCCTCCGTCTGTAAGGTTAGCATGACAATGGTGTCTAGTCTCTCGGTCCAGAGCCAGAGAGGTTTCTGATGATGTCACGTGCCCCCCCCCCCGCCCCCCGCCACATCTGCGCCACCCCGGGGCACCGTCTGGGCCCTCGTCGAGCTGCCCGTCTGGGTAACTTTGGACTTTGAATGCTGACGTCTGCCTTCCTCGTGTCTGTTCCTTCTGTCCTCCTGCCGCCTCTGTGACCTCCAGCAAGGGCATCCTGGAGCCTCCAGAGGGAACGAAGGTTGACAAGGATTCCTGGGACTTCGGGCTGTACCTGGGAGTCCTCGAAGCCGCCGTGGGCGATGCGATCTTTCGGCACCCCGCCTGGATCCAGGAATACTTCACGTGGGCTGGGTTTAAGGATTATAACCTGGTGGTCAGGGTAGGCACCTCCGTGTTCTCTGTCTCTGCTTCCTCGTGCTCTATACAGAAGGAGATGAAAACCTAGAGCCCCTCAGGTTGTTTCTCCATCCACATTCCTTCCACCTAGCAGACAGAGGGACAGCCGGGTAAACAGTCCCTTGTTGGACACCGGGGACGGATGAGGTCCACTCGGTCTGTCCTCGGAGCGCCCATCACCGCGCGCCTGGTATTGCTGCCCGCTGTGTATTTCTGTGGGTGTTTTCACGTGACTCACCTACACAGAGCCCACAGCCCAGCGGTTCAGACTGTAGTAACCTGGGTCACCAAAGCTGATGGCACCCCCACCCAAAGGAAGTTGAGGCTAACGGGCAGGAAGCGTGGCAGAGAGAGGTGCCAAAAACACGCCCATGTTGGCGGGTCACCAGCAGCCACTTACGTGGGTATTTCATCCGGCTTATGTTCGGTGCCCAAGGTCACGCAGGGGGCAGGGGCATGGAGGCGGACACACACTGGCCAGGAGTGTGTTTCCTGCGCAGCGAGGACACTCCCCAGTCTTCCTTTCAACCGCTGAACAATTCAGATTCCAAGAATACCTGTCGTTCTCAAAAGCAGTGATTCCTCCAATCCTACGGGGGGAGGGTCAAGGCCAGGCTGTGAGAAAGTTTTTGCTGGTCCATAGTGAAATAAGTATGAAGATACATAAAGAGTGTGGCTGTAGAGATGTCAACTCTCTTTTCTCGGGATGAACGGTCAATATTCCCAGACAAGGGCCTTTTCTAGGTTTGAGGTGTTAACACATTCTTCCTTTAATGAGGTGACGGTAGATGCCAAAACCTTTTTAAATCCTCCCTTGGCAAAATAAAAAAACATCGGTGCCTTGAGGAGCTCCCAAATATTCTTTAGGAAACGGTCTTTGACCTCCAGAGACTGGGGGAAAACATTGAACCGCATGGCATTTTCGGTTGGACAGTGAGCAGGGAAAAAGACCACCACGTTTGGAAATGCCGGCGGAACCATTTGGGTCTGGTGGCCACGCCACGGCGAGAGACTGTCCACGTCTCACTCGCTCTCTCACCGCCAGCAGCGTGGAGGGAGTGCTTTCTGACCGCTCACGCCCCATGGGTCCCGATGACCTCCACAAATCTGGCTGACAGCGGTGAGGTGGGGAGGGGCCGGGGGAAGGGGAGAGTCTCCTCTGACGGTCACTCCAGCCCCTTGCTACCAGCCGCTCGAGGGCACCTGGGTCTGGCAGAGCCTAGATGTTCACAGAGTGAGGACCTTGACCCCCAGACGGATGGATGTCTCTCCCTCTCCCCTGCGCAGATGATTGAGACAGATGAGGACTTCAGCCCGTTCCCCGGAGGATATGACTATTTCGTGGACTTTCTAGATTTATCCTTTCCAAAAGGAAGGCCGAGCCGGAACCATGCGTACGAGGAAGTAAGCGGAGACTGGGTAGAGGTGTCCCTCCCTCCCTCCCTTCCTCCACTTTTCCTTCCTCTTCAGATCAACTGTCAATCTGGGAAGGACTTTAGAGGCACAGAAAACTTGCCCGGATGGCAGTGCCCAGTATGTTTACTGCCTCCTCTGCATGGGGGCGGGGGGGGGCTACCTTTGTCATGATGGAAAAACAGTCTCGTTACATGAACTGCACGCTTGCCTCCTTTCGGGTCCTCTGCCCGGGCTGGTCTCTCCTCCGCCCGCTCCCTTCCTGACCGCTGACCCGCTGGGCACCGCTGGGCGCCCCTTGCCCCCTGTCCAGTGGCATCGCCTGCCCGCGGGAATCTGGGGAGTCGGTGGTAAAGGGAGGGAAACCATAGACACAAACAGTTTCCGAGGTCCCACCGAGCACAGCCCGCACCTGGGGCCGGCGTGCTGTTAGGAGCCGGGCGTGGCCCTGGGGTCAGCGTCAGGACCAGGGCTGGCAGCATCCAGCAGCCCCTGAACTGCCCGAGCCCTGGCTCTCCCCCATGCCGCCCCTGCCTCGCCCGTTGGTCGTGGTAGTCACATGATGTAATGACGCGTGTGAGCATGCACGGGTATGTTACAGCCCACACGCGTGTGAGAGGCGTTACACACACGGGGAGAACAGGCCGCCGGGGCCTTGCTAACACGCATGATGAACCCCGGACGCAGCCGTCTCAATGTGCTTCTCAGCATTGAGCGTGTCCTTGAACTACGTGTTAACGGTCTGACTTCTATTTTTAATTTCCCCAGAGAACTTGGACATCTCTCTGGATTTCCATGTAAAATACCCAGACTTGTAAATGTGGAAAGGTAATTCATTGTGTCAAGAGAGGCTGCAGGCGACGGCCACGTTTGGTCAGGGGTCACGTGTAGAAGCTAGGAAGCTGGGGACCCCTAAGCACCCACGTGTGGAGGCTCTCGCCCCTCCCTCCCCTCCCCGCAGAGCGATCCCACTTCCCCAGAGAACTGCCGGGTGTATTTGCTGGGGACTGCGCCTGGACTCCAGGGCCCGCTGCTTCCTGTGCTGCCCGCTCTGTGGGCACTGGCTGCCGCCCACGGCCCCGCCTCTGCTGCCCACGCTCAGCCCTGCCGGGCGTGGGACCCCGCCGCCTCCGCCCTGCTCTCGGGCTGCCACGCGCCCCACAGAACTCCTTGAAATCTCGAACCTTCTCCGCTTCTCTCTTCGGCCTGTGCACCCCGATTGTCCAACTCTCTCCGTGTCACGGTGGGGGTGGGCTGGGGTTCTCGGCAGGCGGAGGCCATGCCTGTCGGAGGGAGGGGACCGTTGCCCCCAGACACAGGCAGC
Organism: Saccopteryx bilineata; assembly: GCF_036850765.1. NCBI lineage: Eukaryota > Metazoa > Chordata > Mammalia > Chiroptera > Emballonuridae > Saccopteryx > Saccopteryx bilineata. Next base: position 80,090,836 of record NC_089500.1, on the reverse strand, counting down.
TGTGGCCTTGCCGGATGTCCCACGTCCAACACGGTGGTGACAGCACACAGCTTTCCCCCACGTGGTGTGCGGGGCCCTGTGAGGGCCCTTCCCGACCCGGGTTCAGTTCCTCCTCCCGCAGCTCCCACATGTGAGGCGTGGCCCCTCACCTTCCTTCTGTAAAAGAGGAAGTGGGGGCCTGGGGTTGGGAGCTCCTGGCTCTGAACCCAGGGATCCGAGTGCCTGTGCTCGCATCCCCGGAGTACCCCCTCTCCCCTGGAGCACCCCCTCTCCCCTGGAGCACCCCCTTCCCCCGGAGCACCCCCTCTCCCCCGGAGCACCCACCCTCTCCCCTGGAGCACCCCCCTCTCCCCCGGAGCACCCCTCTCCCCGGAGCACCCCCTCTCCCCTGGAGCACCCCCTTCCCCCGGAGCACCCCCTCTCCCCCGGAGCACCCACCCTCTCCCCTGGAGCACCCCCCTCTCCCCCGGAGCACCCCTCTCCCCTGGAGCACCCCCTTCCCCCGGAGCACCCCCTCTCCCCCGGAGCACCCACCCTCTCCCCTGGAGCACCCCCTCTCCCCTGGAGCACCCCCTTCCCCCGGAGCACCCCCTCTCCCCCGGAGCACCCACCCTCTCCCCTGGAGCACCCCTCTCCCCCAGAGCACCCCCTCTCCCCGGAGCACCCCCTCTCCCCCGGAGCACCCCCTCTCCCCCATAGCACTCCCTCTCCCCCAGCTCCTGACCCGGTCCTGTCTCTCTTCCCTAGGTCTCCCCCAGCCTGTGGTACCTGCTCTAGTCGAAGTCTCTCCTCGACTCCCCTCCTTCTCCCCGGGGCCCATCGCCGGGGGCAGCTGCCGCTCCCAGGGGCAGGGGTGTGGGTGGTCCCTGCTGACCCTCCCTGTCTGTTTCAGATCCGGAGCCGAGTGGACGTTGTCAGACACGTGGTGAGGAACGGGCTCCTCTGGGACGACCTGTACATAGGGTTCCAAACCCGGCTGCAGAGGGACCCTGACGTATACCACCATCTGTAAGTCTCAGATGCCTCCCTCACCCCACCCCACCCCACCCCATCCCCCGATGGACAGGGGGGATTCCACCATGAGAGCTTCATTCCTTTGTTAGCCTCTCAAACACCAAATCCAGTCAGGAGAGAGAGAACATTTTTGAAAGGGTCGTCGTTCATAGCACGTGCGAACTAATGCACTTCCATCCCTTCTGGACCTGGGTGTTGGCCACGGAAAGGGACGGGCGTGAAGTGAGGGAGGGAGGGCTGCTTGCAGGGCAGGACCTGGGTGCAGAACTGCATCATGGATCGATTGTGTCATGTGTTTGCTGGGCCCGATCCGATCGGCTGGGCTTGTTGGTTAAGGGAGCCTCACCCCACGGTTTTGAAGTGAAGGCAGAAACTCGGCCGGGCAGCTCCTCTGTCGGTTGAGGGAGCCGGACCGAGGACTTTCTGTCTGCACTTCAAAACCATGCCCGTCTCTTACTGCAACACTGTATCAGACCAAGGGATTGAGTTCCAAGTGCTTGAGTTGAAACTCAGAAAGGGTTCCTGTGCTATTTCTACAGTTACACAATAGCCAGCAAGAGGGAGAAAAACATCCTTATCTGCACCACCACCGCGCCTTCTGAAAACAGCAGGGATCAGCCCTGGCCGGTTGGCTCAGTGGTAGAGCGTCGGCCTGGCGTGCAGGAGCCCCGGGTTCGATTCCCGGCCAGGACACACAGGAGAAGTGCCCATCTGTTTCTCCACCCTTCCCCCTCTCCTTCCTCTCTATCTCTCTCTTCCTCTCATGTAGCCAAGGCTCCACTGGAGCAAAGTTGGAAGTTGGCCCAGGCGCTGAGGATGGCTCCATGGCCTCTGCCTCAGGTGCTAGAATGGCTCTGGTTGCAACAGAGCAATGCCCCAGATGGGCAGAGCATCGCCTCCTGGTGGGCATGCTGGGTGGATCCCGGTCGGGCTCATGCGGGAGTCTATCTCTCTGCCTCCCTGCTTCTAACTTCAGAAAAAAAAATATATACACACACACACACACACACACACACACACACACACAAAATGCAAGTCATAGAATGTGGGCATTGGATTACATTACATTGGCCACAACACCCCTACCCCTACCCCAAATATATGGAGCATTTTATTGAGAACTAAAGTATTTAGAGCAATGTTGATACACGTGGAAATCAGCATGGGAGGGTCTTCGCTGAGCTGCTGCTGAATATCACCCAGGGAGGGGGAGGGAAGGGACAGGCAGGAAACAGGGTTTTGTGGGAGGCGAGGGGTGGGGTTATTTACATTTTTATTTTCTGTACTTCTACATCCTTTACCATTTTAAAAAGAATTTAGAACCGTTGCACCTGAGGCAGAGGCCATGGAGCCATTCTCAGCACTGGGCCAACTCTGTTCCAATGGAGCCTTGGCTACGGGAAGGGAAGAGAGAGACAGAGAGGAAGGAGAGGGGGAGGGGGGGAGAAGCAGATGGGCGCTTCTCCTGTGTGCCCTGGCCGGGAATCGAACCCGGGACTCCCGCAAGCCGGGCCGACACTCTACTGCTGAGCCAAACTTGCATTTTTTTTATTCACCTGTGTTCTTTGGTCTCCCTCCGTGTTGGGGCGCACGCATCCATCTTTCAGACACCTCACCAGCTGTAGGACCATCCACGTTCTGTTCTCTTTCCACAGAGCATCTATCTGACTTCTTGTTCTGGAGGAAACAGAAAACAAAAGCAGGAATGTGGCACCTTTGGGGGAAATTCTAGAGGTTACCTAAGAAAATATCTTCCCTCTGAGGAAGCTCTGGGATGCTGACGAGGGAGACTATTTTGTTTCCTGTGCCCAGAAAAGAAAGATGAACCCTGCCGGAGGATTTCATAAGGAATCTTGGGAGGCTGCACAGTCCTGTTGATCTTTCTGGCTCTTAAAATGTGATGTCTCTGTTCATTCAGCCTTCTTCTGCCTATGAAAATAACACCTGCTACGGTAGAAGAAACCTTGGGGGAAAAAAGTTAAAAGTACAAGAAGAAATGTAAGCCAGAAATAATCCCCGCATGCCCCCGAGAGAGCAATTCACATCGTAGTGCCCGCTTAGCCTCTCTTTTTCTGTGACGAGTCCACACGTGCACTCTTTATAGAAGCAGGACAACGCTGTTCACACTTTTTTCTTTTTTTTTAAAACCGGTGTGTTCACGAAACAGTCTTTGGCCAACCTGGACCATTCTTACTTTTCACTCCTGAAAACAACGGTTTAAGCCAATAAGCACGTAGACGCGTCTTGCCCACCTGCAGAGTGATTTCTTCAGGACAGACTCCAAGCAGGGGCACGGCTGGACCCTGTGTCCACGCGGGGCCAAGAGGCCTTAGCCGCACTCGGCAATCCCTTCTGCAGGGAGCCAGCGCACCTTCCCAGAACTCACCTCAGAGACGACCCCGCTACCCACACCCTCCCCAGCACCAGGTCCTGACGCTCTGCATACGAAATGTACATCTCTACTTGCATGCACCAGGATTCCTTAAAGCAAGGCCCATCACAGTGAGGGAGAAAATAAGACGGTTGTGGCCCTGGCCGGTTGGCTCAGTGGTAGAGTGTCGGCCTGGCGTGCAGAAG